>NC_134037.1:126324980-126658730 GCF_965140245.1 Athene noctua | reverse complement strand
ACTGGGACATGCATCCAGCAAAGGCCACCTGGCTAGTCAACACAAGAGGATCTGCCAGTCGAGCTGGCCCGGCTCAGTCAAAACCTCCACATGCTGTAGATGGGGATAAAGTCCCTGTGGTGCACATGAGGAATATATTGGGAAAAATGGTCTGGTTTAGTCCTGCGCCAGGCAAAGGTAAAGTCAAACCCATCCACGGGATTGCTTTTGCTCAAGGACCTGGGTGTACCTGGTGGGTGATGAAGGACAATGGAGAGGTCCGATGCGTACCACAGGGGGACTTGATTCTGGGTGAGAACATGCCGTGAACTATGCTGTGCCTGTGTAAATTATTACTTTGTTATTGCTAACTGCTAAATGGCAGCTGGACATGACGCAGATGGTATAGAATAAAGGAGTGGATTATATCCTGGTTCAACTAGGATAGGATTAGGTTTCCCCAGCAGAGAGAGAGGGGGAAGGGATCTCCAGTTGGGTTATTCATACCATACTGACATCAAGTCCAGGGGCCGAACCTTTTTACTTGCTCTTTGGTGGGCTTCGTGGCGGGAAGCTGTTCCTTGACCACTTTGTGGTATTTCTCTGTATATTGTTTGTTTTGTTCGCTGTTATTGCTGTTTATTGTTGTTACCATTGCTACTGTTGTTGTTCAGATTGCTTATTACACTGTTGTATTAAATTTCTTCTTATTATAACCCGGGGTTTGTGCCTCACTTCCAGCCTGACCGGCTGCGGGTGGGGGAGGGGCAACAGCAACGTGCTCTCCGGTCCCGGCAGAGCTTAAACCTCAACAGTATCTAAACAAATGGTTATGTAGTCCTTAGAGATCTGTGTAGAGTCTATGCCAAACTGTTTATACCTGTAGCACTTCTTAACTTTTTATAAACTATTTACAAGCAGAACTTTATATTAAAGTGCAAATCTAAACCCCATTACAGGAACAAATGTACTGTTCCAGGAGACCAGTTACTGCAAGAATTTAATATAATATGAATCTGCAGTTTTTCTAAAGCAGCTAGTTTTAATAAAGTCTGTACTTACACACATAAACACACACAACTGGTTTGCTTTTGCTACCATCAGCTACAACCAGTCAATGGCGTGTACTGAATTATGACACACTGTTTGCACAAACAGACACACACATACACACAGGTAGGTCTCTTAAGAGAATATACAGATAGGCCACATACTGTACAATGGACAACACAGGAAGCAGGAGTTAACTAAACACCGCTACTGTGAGGGCTGGGTAAGTATGAGTGGTCCTCGGCCAAAAACTTCAGTGAAAACACAATGAAGCTCAGCTGGAAACAGACCCAAGAAAAAGAAGAAAGTGGTTGGGGAAGAAAAATACTCACAGAGCAGCTTGAAAAGAGCATTGCTAACATCAGGCTTCTTGAACAGCAAAACTGTAACAAGTCTCAACACTGGGATTTCATTCAATTTCTTGTTTTCCCAAAACAGAGCTGATGGGGGAATTAGGCTTTTGTCTAAGCCAGAACACAAAACTATTGCAGTGAAGGTCAAAGAAGGACCTAACAACTGCCTGTCACCTCTGTTTTGCTAAAGCAAGTTTACTGCATGATAAAGTTCATGTAAAAGTCTATTCTTTTGGAAGTCTCCTCCTTGTTTTATTACCCAACTGAGCTCTAAAACCCTCACCATGACCATCTCTTCAGAGATTCAGAAAAATCTGGCCCCAGCCTACCATTCTTCCACTCAAGCTAAGATGCATTTCACATAGAATCAAGAAAGTTTCAAACTTCATGGGGAAAACTGTTTCTGGAAATAATGTTCATATTAAGCTGCTTTTTTTTGTCTCTTTCTCTCTCAATTCCATTCTGTGTAGCTTAGAGAAATTCAAGCTTATCCCAGCTTTCATATCTTCATACCTCCAGCTGTGTCCCCTGGTGTCTCTACTCCAATTTCTAAATTTCCTTTCTGGCCCATGATGTCATTTCATGTGCTACTAGTTCTTCCCAAAAAGCTGCTTCCTTAATAAAGTGACTAAGGGCAACACCTTTACAGTGGTGAAACAAGTCAGTAAATACAGTTGCTCAGTTTTGGTTTTCTTTCTCTCCAGGTTTCAGTAACCTTTCAGGAAAATACCTCCTTGCAGACTGTTAGTAGAGGAAACTGAGCTGAGTAGTAAAATGCCAGTTCATTATACTTGTGGGGATGAGAAGTTGTAGCGACTGTAACATTGCAAATAATTTTCTTAACAGTTATTGTAAGAGTCAGGAGAAACAAAGGTACTTCTTGAGTTTTCAACACCACCAGAAAAATCCCTCTATGGTACTTACCTTAAGGGTTGAGGTGTTATACCAATATAGTTTATCTGCAGGCTAGTTGAAGGCAAGATCAACGAGCCTTGTTCACACCAAAGTATACTTTGGTTACAGCCCTACTGAAATAAAGTTATTAGCAAAGGGAGTCCTTACTCAAAAGTAAAACTGGAAGTAAATTCAACCCTGAAAGTATTTTTCCATATGTGCCTTCTTCTGTAGCTGCTTCATACTCTTGTTCTCTGGATCAAAATATGCTAATTGGAAGATCGGCTGGCTTCGACAGCCTTCCACTTTATTTTTGATGTAACTTTTTTTCTGCACTTTGGCCACGGGATATAGTTCTCTTAAAGAGTTTTACCTAGAATAGTTTTGTTCAATATTAACAACTATGGTTTTAAACAAACCAAAACCCAAAAAGCTTTGCTCTGTCCCCACAACTTGTGGCAAGTAGAACACACCTGATTTCCTGTAACAGCAAACTGCAGCACCTCAAGCATAACACAGTAGAAACTGAATGACCCATTTAGTTGAAAAGTTTCAGGTAGTTTATAATACAGAAACAGAAAATCCTGTTTACATACATCATTACATACATCATTACACTTTCAATGCCATTTGAGTCTGGGCATTTAGATCAGCACAGTGAGCTCATTAGGTAGCGTGAGTAGCTGTACCTACATAGAAAATGTTGCAGGATTTTGGTAAAATCTATTAAATTGCTGCAATCCTTCTACAATTTTCATTCAATTCTGGATGAAGCATTTTGTCTTTCACAGAGCAAACCACAGATCTTTTACACCACAAGCATCTACATTTTTCAGAAGACTATTTCTCCAACTGTCAGGTAGCACTGTGTGAATCCTTTATTTTCAATTTGGCAGCTGAATGAAAACTAAGAAAAAAAGAAAAAACACCAGTTCAAGCTGAACTGAATTTGAATGAGTTTCATTTTTATCTTACTTAGCCAACAAAACTCAGACTCAAAAAATGCCACATGACTTGACACAGACATTTCTATTGATAAAATGAAAGTCAAATATAAAAAAGACAGAGATTCACCACTTATTTTGCAGCCCAGGGAGGACACCTGGAAGGAGGTGGAGAGTCACAGTCTTGCTTTAACCCATGGAGACTGCAGTCCATTCTTCACCACTTCTCCACATGCAGGATATATTGTGGCAAAACAACTACAGGTAGAAATATTGTTCTCACTTTCCTCAAAGGATACTATTAATGACAATATTATAACATTAAAATTTAAATATTGCTTAGAAACAGACTACCCTACATACCTACATTCAGCGCACCCACAAAAATCCTTCTTTACTTTGGAAAAGTGCTTCTCTGTTTTTAGACAAATTAAATTCCCCCAAGGAAAATCCACATCATGCTGTCAAGCTCCTGAGGGCATTAATGAGCCTTAATTGCCAGGCCTCACCTGGGACTCCCAACCACCTTGCCCTGCCCATAACAGATGGACTGACTGCACTGCTTCCCCTAGCCCTGCCTCATTGTTGTATTCCATCTCTCTATCACCAGTGTGTCCGCTGGGCCCTTGATGCTGCCCTATGGCCCAGCTCGGGGACTGCCATGGGGCTGCACCCCGGTGGGGCAGCCACTGCCCAGCCCCTGCCCCATTCACAGCTCCCTACCTTGCTGCTGCATCCTGTGCCATAGCTTTCCTGAAACCTAGCCTAGCTGGGCAACCCCACAGCTCCCGCAGGCTATGGAGTCCAACCTTCCATCTCTGCTGGAGCCTGCCCCACAGCTCTGGGTGAACTGCAGGAGAGCATCACCCATGAAGGAGAATAGAATGGTTGATACCATCATGGAAACTTAAGTCACAATAACTTATGCCAGGATAATGTAAAAACAAAGAAAGACATGCTATTTTAAGTCCATTCTACAGAGATTATATTCAGAGTCCACTTCTACTCTACAGAGGCTATATTCAGCAAGTTGCCTCTCTTCAATTTGATTAAGAAAGTTTAAAAGGTTGCAACAGACGACGGAGTATTTGCAACCTCAAAATGAGTCAGCTTTCAGAGCACAGGGTTGAAACACCTTGCTGAAGCAGCCTGTCCTTCTTGCACCTAAGACACCTAAACTATAGGCTGACACATGGAGTTTTATGTCTGTGAAGCATTTTCTGAGCTTGAAGTTGTAGCATGATATAAACTGCTTTTAAGCACCATAAAAAGCTTGTGGTGGTCTGCACAACAAACCTCTTTAGTGCTATAAGCAGATAATAGTCAAGAAAAAATGTTTCGTTCCAACCTTTCCCATCAAATACTCAGAAATTTAATCAAAATCACCCACTTTTTTACATATGCATTTTTAATGTCGAGGACACGTCACATGTCATGGGAAAAAATTTACTCTCGCAAATTTCAACCAGTTCTGGTAAAGAGCTATTTCTCTAGGAACAAGGGCCCCAACAGTGCTGAAAAAAATACCTAAATATAGCACGTGTAATAGTGAAATTTGCTCCTATTACTTCAGACTCCTGGGATCAAGACAGCAGGTTAGTCATAAATGCTCTGTGACATTAAGTTTTCCAAAGATACCAAAGCTTTGAGTAGTAAACCATAAATTTATGAACACCAGAAAACCCCAGTAGGCACAACTGAATCTTTAGGTTAGTGCAGGCAATTCCAGTGATATCATTTTATTAGCCCCTTACTACTTCGCAGCTCAGAAAGCAGTGAGCATCCAAACTAAAGCAGTACCTCCACATCAAATAGGATTTTGTAAGAAACTATGTGAGCAATACAAAAAAGGAACATCGATTATGCAAAGCTCTATGATAAACTGAACCATTCCTGTCTTATTTTGCAATCGTACATAGAATCAGAGAATCATCGAGGTAGGAAAGGACCCTGGAGATCATCTAGTCCAACCGTTCGCCTAGCACAGTTCCCACCTACAGCATATCCTTAAGCTCCAAATCGACCCTACTCTTGAACACCTCCAGGGATGGGGACTCCACCACCTCTCTGGGCAGCCCATTCCAATGCCTAACAACCCGCTCTGTAAAGAAATGCTTCCTAATATCTAGTCTGAACTTTCCCTGGTGCAACTTGAGGCCATTCCCTCTTGTCCTGTCACTTTCTCTAACTCAAAGACCAGAGGGAACCTGCAAAGCATCATGTCATGACCTGTCTGAGCTTAAACAGGAGGTACCTGAATGGTGAAAGTCCCCCTTTGCAAGGTCAGCTATCTGATACACGCAACTTCGTGGTCTGAAATAATGCTGTTGAATCTGGTGGCCTCCTGGAGGAACTGGATTGTGTGTGCGAAGATTTTTTCAACAAAACTCTGGTAGAGTCAGAGCTGGAAAGATGGTGGCAGTCTGATATCACAAGACTGAACAAGGATTTTGGTTCAGAGGACAGGAAGATCTACAGCCTTTGAAGGAAGGCGCAGCTCAGCTCACAGGCCAGTTTATCAAATATCCTGCTAGTACATGAATGGGGAGCCTTTCTTCCAAGCATAGAAAGGCATTTTACTGGCAAAACCAAAAAGCAAAATGAACCAAATAAATATAACCACAGAGGCAGCAAAAGCTTTAAAAAGCTAGAACTTGCTTTTGTGTACAGACTACACCCACTGCTCAATGTGCTTAGGGGCAAAGCCTGGAATTCATTCCCTTTTTTCATCCTAGTTTGGGATTTAAATTTGGTGCCATCCCTTCTGTTGCCACAACGCAGTATTGCTACCAGTGAGAGTGCAAAATGCTGGAACACATTTCTGAAAGGGGAAGACTTCTCTCTGTCCTGACCAGCCAAGCCAAGCCTGTACTTGCAAAGAGTCTCAGGGGCTGCCTGTATGAGACCCCCAGCACCCCGACACAGCCTGCCCGGTTTTGGGGTAAAACCTTCCCCAGGCAAACTCTGGTGGGAGCTCACAGCCAGCAGCATGGCTTTCACACGCATGGTTAATGATGCTCTGGAAGAACTGAGGACTACAGATATGGGAAAAGGGGAGTCTCACAATGGAGATAATCTGTCTAAGGCCCCACTCTGTTCCTGCCAGTACCCCAAGCAAGCACCCCATCCCATCCCATCCCATCCCATCCCATCCCATCCCCAAGCTTCCCAGGATCTGCTCCCCATGTATTTGCAAGACAGTCATCAAATAAAGATACTATCTGACCAGCAGTTAACAACCAGCTTGTTATTTAATAGCCTGAGGGAATCTGAGGGCGTTTTATGCTCTAATACTCTGTTCATTAACTGTAGTAACAACCAATTTCAAGGTGATTATTGCTATTATAAGCTATGATCAATTTTTTAAACATGTTTCCATTTTTATCCAGCTTAAACCTGGTGCAGTAGAGCAAGGGGAGCAGCTGTGTTGAGAATTAGACTTTTCCCCAGATTAATATCTGATTTTCCATCAAAGAGAATACAGGACACATTCTGTTAGGTTTCTAATTGTTTCTACCATAAACCTCCACCACACTGAAATATGATCTCTAATAACTTTTAGTTTGAACTTCCTATACATAATCCATCTGACTAGATGGTCCTCAGCAAAAGCCGTTAAAGCAATTTGTTTCACTTACGTAGAGGAATAAATCAGTGCTTAATTATCTGTGGTTTATTATTAACAGCACTGGTGAGCTGACCATATGCCATGACTTCATCTTTTCACACAGAAAAATGAGAATATACTGATTGTTTTTATTATGTCTTTCAACACCCAGCCAGGGTTCCAATGAAATGAAGATGGAGAGTTTTGCAATGTTACTCAATGATAAATAATAATATTCTACAATTCTTTGACCTTGCTTTTAGGATTCACTTTTATACTCTCTTGCTGGAAGTACTTACTAGCATCTCTCATGGCAGGAGAAGATATAATTAAAACTTGGTTGTTTCCAGGAGGTATATGATATGTAGCATAGTACATTTCTTTGTGGGCCTTCAAATATACCAGCTTCAAAACACGGCATATGTTCAGCTCCAGAATACTTGAGATACAGTATGCATTTAATGTAAAGACCAGAAAGACACACCTTCCTGATTTTTTAGACTTAATTGAGTCCATGCTGCAAACCGTTATGAAGTCAGTACAGTACCAAATAACACAGGTTTTGATCTTCTGCCAGGCCAGCCTTAAACTCTTTAGTAGACACAGCGGCAAAATAAAACTTTCTTGAAAACATTACAGATTGATGAACTGCTTTGGAATGAGTCCAGCTGTCCAGACTTTCTCCACTCCAGTTAGACCCAAAATGAACCAAAGGTTCTTTGAGATGCAGACCTCTGAACCATGGTGGCAGACACAGGCACAACCGCAGTGGAGCAAATAGCAGGTGGTTTACATTTGTCAAACCAGGAGTGGAAAGCCTTCAAATTCAAAGGCAGCTATAAAGTTGTTCCCTCTTGGGAAGAGGAGAAGATTCTCCTGTGTCCAACACATTTCTGGGGAGAGGTGGGATTTGTCACCCTGAGAGCCACTGAGTCCATTCTCTTAAGCAAAGCCAATGCAGGCTTTAAGCGGCAATCTCAGACATGCTGAGGAGAGACACAATGTGCCCATCAACCAACAGAGCCAAGGAAATTAGCAGGTACACATGAAAAATCCAGAGAGGAGTCTGTCCCTTTCAGGCATTTATCTCATGAGTTGTGCTTTAGAGTCAGCCTCCTGAGCTACACCCTCTTTCTTACCCTCTTTCTTTCTCCAGGGGCTGCGAGATCATGGTACTCCCGCAAAGGAGCATAAATGGCAGCCTTATTTCTGTGCGTAATTCTGCTGTACATCGGACCACAAGCTAAGAGCCCTGGTCCACCTGTGATTTGCACTGGCTGATTTGCACTGTCATTTGCATAGCGGACAGCTGACGAACCCCCACTCCTTTTTGGGCAAGAACAGTATTTTTGGACCATGCACACCACAAAGAGACCCAGAGCTTGATCAAGTGTTCTAGGAGGTCATGACCACAAACATGTCCTAATCAGAGCACTACTTACTTAGATCAACCTGTAGGTTAGGAAAAAAACCAAAAGCTCTGCAAAGTCACGGGTCCATTCGTGATGATGGAGATCCTCTGGCTGTTTGCTCCCTGCACAACCAGTTGCACCTTTAAAACAAATCCCACCAGAGTACCAACTCCATTGCAAGGGCCAGCATCAAGAGGAATGGGAACCACGTCTCCCCCACTAACACCTTCAGGCTTCCTGTCCCACAACACAGAGATGATGCTGTGCCAGCAGAAACTACAACGCTGCTTACTTGCTTGTTCACTCTTGTGTCACCCAACAGAGATTCTTAATCTCCCTCTCCTGATGTGTGTTTCATGACTTAATCTCCCACACACTTGGAACTGCGCTGAGACCATCTGCTCTTTTCTCACAAGTGGAGGGTAATGACTTTCGTTCAGCCTGACTCAGCGCCCAAAGGAGTTGCTCTCCTTGTTAATACAGGTGTGGCAGGGGAGGTTACTAAGGCTAAAAATTTGGACTGTTTTTACAGCTAAGGCTCTTGCTCCTCCAGAGAATTTCTCATTTCCCCCTTCTCCCTCCTCCTCCTCACAACACCAGGCACTTGCTCACCATCAGCTGACAGCCTCCTCAGAGGAGGCACCACTGAACTTTCTTGGTTGTTTCCACATCTGAAGTAACCATGTACCCTTCCCAGACAGGATTCTCTGAATTAAAAATGCTCTGAGCAGGAGTGCATGTACCAAATTTCCTCTTACTTTCTCAGGACTCTTAAATTCTTAGCACGCAGTACTGTACTTATGGTCTACCTGTGGTCATAGGCTGGTTTTAGGCACAGAACACTACAAAGGCAAGTGGCAAAGGGCTAATTCCAGCAACTTGACAGAGGCAGGAGATGGACAAGGCTGGTGGCTGGTCATATTCTCCTTCACAGTTTTTTCCCCACTCCTACACCATCACACTCAGATCAGGGGCATTTTAGTTCTTTCCATCCTTGAGACAACAAAATTCAAATCAGCCCATGCAGCCAAGAAGCCTTGAGCTAGACCGATTAAATCAGTGTCGTAATCAGGACATAGTTGAACAGCCATGTTCATCAACATCTATGATTGCACCTCCAGCCTGTTTGCTGTCACACGTCATTAATTTGAGGCTTCTCTGGAGACTTCAAGAACCATTTACAACTTGCTTTGTTGCTTTTTTGCCCTTCGTAATTGTCTCTGGATAAACTCTCTTCTGCCTGAGCAACTCCAGTTTTGTGACAAGGAGAGGAACAAGTTAGCCTTGTCTCTTGACAAGACTTTATTTTCAGAAAGGAAGGGAACAAACATATGGCCTGAGTAGCCACAGGTCTGAACTTGGAGGAGACTGGTAATTAATCAATACTTTCAGTTTGCTGAAAAGATTTAATCTGAAAGGCGGTCACAATCCCACACTTGTAAAAAGTAATTGAATGGTGCTGTTCATGCATGGATCTCAAAGGGCAAAGCAAATGGAAATTAAATACAGTATACCAAGGCACAATCTCCATAGGAGGCACTGTAAACATGGTTGGACTGAAAAACAAACTGAGGCTAGACTATCACATGGTTTACCTCATCATTGCAGCTCCAGGAAAACCACCCAGTACCCTGATCCAGTAAAGCACCTGAGCACATGTGCACCTTGAGACCTCAAGCTACAGCATTGCTATAAGCAAGGCAACATCAGTTTAAATGCAGTATCACTTGTCGGGGAAGTTCCTCATTTTCCTAAGTGGTCTGGATCAAGGCCTGAGATGCCTGGCCCTTGGTACCTGTTCTAATTACATTTCCTCTACATACAGGAATTATGATTGAAATTATGAATGAAATCTAGAAGCTGGATTTATTCAGGAAAAGGGGAAGGGACCTATATTTGGCACAAAGAGGTATTATCCCCAGTGTCAGGTGCATGTATTTATTTTTTTTTTTAATATCAACCAAATACAAAGGAAAGAGTTGTTGCTTCCAAAACCTGTCCACTACCCATTACTGTTAAATACTTTGCTGATCTTTTAATCATCACATTCATCAGTTGCTGGATGTCATCTCATACTTTCCATGGCTCTTGGCACCTCTGTGTGATACTACCGATTAGTGGCAGCAGCCTGCTGATCTCTAGCTGCCAAGTGCTGCTGGCCAGCAATCTAAACTTTTGGGTGGTTCCTCACCCTGGCAGAAAGAACTGTTTCCAGCATAATCAGGTCATCCATGAGCGAGGGAAAAAGAGAAATGCAGACTGTTAACACATACATCTATAGGAGTGATATATCAGCAGAGAAAGAGCACCCAGGCCAGTTCTTCAGCTGGTGCAAATCACTGGATCATCAGAGACGACCACAAGGCTATGTGATTCACAGCAGCCTAAGACCTGGTCTTAATTTTCTTCAGCCCTGCTTCTATGATTTACACTTGTGCTGAGCAAATGACACAGGGTGTCAAATGCTATCAAGCTGATTGATACTGTAAAGCAGGACTAAACGTGCACAAAATACACAGGCAGTGAAGAATCAGGCCCCGTGTATTCATTAACAGCCCTGTTTCCCATGGGATAGAGTTGATACATTGCTCCACACTTCCAAGTGACGGAAACAGCTCTGTGTCAACTCTGCTCCTGCTGACAGCCCCAAGGGAGTTTCAGTTTGTTTCTCCTCCTCCTTCTCTTACCCCACAAACTCCCTTCTTACACCCTTGCCCACAAAAATATATTTTACAACGGTATCTTCCACATCTCCCCCTGAATGCAACAGGCTAAATTCTGTTCCCAGTTAAACCTTTGGCAATGTATGTAAACAGATTTAGCCTGCCTCTCTGTACAAGGAGCACACAGATGTGAAGATGGTCTGTGGCGTACCTTTGCAAAGTGTGGCCTGTGGTTTCTGAGAGCATCTGCCAGCAAAAAGAAAAACTACCTCTGGTATTAGGTTAAAAATGCCTTACCTGGTGTAACTCAACATGCCTACACTGAAGTCATTGAAGATGGAGCCATTTACTCCAGACGCAGATCTGGTCCACTATGTTTAGATTCAGCTCTTAGCAGTCATGTAGCCACTAATTCCTCTCCCATTTCCTAACTATATTCTAATCAGCTTGCTTGGGGCTTTTTTCCTCGTATAGTAAAGCTTGCTGAAAGTGCCTCTGTTCCAGGGCACTCTCTTTGAAATATGTCTTCGCTTCCAAGGGTAATGAACTCTTTTATAATAAACGCCTAGCTATAATGTGAACAATACTTGGCTTCCAGGAACTGCCTTATAATTACACGGCTCGGTATTGCATGTCAGAGGTTTGCTTCTTCTTTAATATTTTATGAAGAAATTCAGATTCTGACAGTAAAAGTATTTAACCCAGAGGACCTAGAACCCTGACTATTATTTTGTGAAGTAGCCATCCAGCTACACTTTTGTGCACCACCATTATCCCTGGTGCATACTCACAGTCTTTGATACTCTCTAAGTAGACACAACCACATGCTGTCCAGATGGAAACCTGGCTGCATCATTACATTATATTGAAATAACCCAATACCACCTGTTTCTGCTGGGGTTTCTGCCAACGTTTTCCCATAAAACATTTATTTTGCTAATATTTTAGTTGGTCACCACAGAAGGACACTTGAAGTTAAAGATTTACCATGTGTGCAGCCACAAGGAAAACCCTTTAGAAAAAAAAGCAACAAAGCTGAAGAATAGATAATGCCTGTTGTTTAAAACGCGGATGTTCACCTAGGCACTAGGTTATAACATTCTGCAGGGACTGAAAACCAAACACAGGTTTTTTGGCAGTGTACATCAAATGAATTATCTTAACTGTGTTGATACTCACATCTCATGTAATTAAAGAAAACCTTTCATGTGTGGAGTGGGACTAATATACAATAACACTAATGAAAACTCATGGGGTTTGGTTTTTGGGTTTGGGTTTTTTTTTTTTCATATTAATCTGTGATGTTATAAAACTCCCAGTCTCCCTCCTCTCCCCCTCAGCAGATAAAGCAGGTTATCCTCAGTTAGTCTGCAGAAATGAGAAAGGCATTAGAGCTCCCAGCCTACTTGGGATGTTTGAAGTATTTATGAGATACCCTCTACAACAGTAATAGGATTTTTTATTTAGAAATTGCATTTTTAGAGACTTTTTACTTAAAAAAAAAAAAGGCAAGAACCACTTGATTTATCAAAAGCATTTGATAAAAATCTTCCCAGCATGTGGTTACTCAGGTTTATATCTTTTACTTTTCAGTGTTGATCTCTGTTTGTACAAAAGTCCAAGCAGTAGCTGTACTTCACAGAAAGACCTTTTTCTTGCTTATATAAAATTTTGCCTAAAGAACAAGAAAGGTTACTAACAATCCAGTACTAACAATATATTCACTGGGCATCAATTAATACTATCCATTTTTAAAAGTTTATATCCTACAAAGGGAGAAGTAATAGTGCTATGTAAAGTGACCAGCAGAACCCCGCAAATACCAGCAGTAAACCACCAACAGGAAGTGTTTCTTGAAATGCAGTAGATCAAACAAACACGAATTATTTGGCAAATAGTAGGCACATCAGTAGCAAAAAGGATGTGATAAAAAAAAAAAAAAAACACACACAAACATATACAAACTAGGGAAGTAATCCATAATTACAAATGAAAATTTCTTCAGCTGTAAGAAAGCTACCTTATAACAGGGAAAAATAATGAATTGGAAAAAAAAGAAAAGTGATTTTTCTGCTAGAAATTTTGATTGAAAGATTGAAAGCACCAATTATATTAAACTAGAAAAGTAACCAATAAAACTCCACCAGAGAAAATAATTGTAAATAAAAGAAGAGTGGATAAAAACAGCTTCGAGTTCACTTGCCTGGATTTGTTCTAAATATAGACCTAGTCATTTTATCACGTCTGAGAAACAGAATACTTTTCCAGGTTGTAAAAGAACAGTACAAGAATTGAAAGGAAAGAGAAAGGGATCAGTCATGAGTTTGGCCCCGTTTTGCTCCTTTCTCCTTTTCATCTTCGTTCCACGTTCCATTCCCAATAAAATCACCCGTTTATAACCAAAACTCTGGCTGCTGGCACAAAAGTAATTTAAATTTTTGCCTGTTTTTAAAAAGCCAATTTATAACCTGCAATCATTACAGTAATTGATTAAATATCACAAGCAAAGCAAAGTACCTATTTGACAGCTTCTATTCATGGTCACATACTTTCCCTGAAGACAGGTAGTTAGATAATTAAGCGATCCATTTCACTGCATATATGCTATACACAAAAGAAACTGACACACAATGAATCTTCCTAAGCTTTTGTTCAACATATGAAATACTGGATAATCACCTTTTTTATGAAAGCACTTGACCTTTAAATTGATATCCCCCCCCAAAAGATGGTAATCACTGCTCAAAGAGATATTGAATGCGCCGCTGCTAATCCAGAAGATCATTGCCCATTAGTCATTATTAGATTTTTTGAATCTAAAGGTGAGCATTTGATTATAACAAAGAGAAAAAGAAAATACTATTTAGGTTGCTCTGAATGCCTATACTTTAGTCTTTGCAAATCACAGCAACAATCAGAGTTATAGACTGACTGCAACATGAGTATCATTTACGCATTTGATCCCTACTCAGAGAGCAGCTTTAAAAGCTTTGAATGACATGAAGCAAGATTATCAGTGACAGCGATTTAAAATATTATACATGTTGCCTGTATCACAAGTGTTTTTTCTTTAGCAACTGATGAGTATTATATTCTTTTGTATAATACATTAGAAATATATTTCTTTTCCTCTGTCTGGGAAAAACCAAAGAAAAATGTTTAAATGCAACAGAGAGAGTGCAAAGCCTTCTGAAAAAAAGGACACAAAAAGCTGTTCTTTCCTTTTACTACATTTTAACTGTTTCCCTGTTCACTTTTTATGTGACATCACTAATCATATGCTGCACTCCAGAAATTATATTTCAACTACAAGGACAACTAGATGGGTAAAACACTGGCTGGATGACCATGTTCAGAAGGAAATGGTTAGTGAGTTGTACTCAACCTGGAGGCCAGTGATAACCAGGTAGAGCCAGAGTCCATGCTTGGGACCCACCCTTATCAGGGACTGGGAGGAGATGATGGAGACCACTCTCAGCAAGTTTGCAGTGACACCAAACTGGGGTGACCTGTGGACACTCCCTCAGGCTGGGGCTGCTATCCAAAGGGAGCTGGATGGTCTGGAAGAAAGGGCAAACAGGGACTTTGTGACATTCAGCGAGGAAAGAAGAGTCCCTGGACACAATGCAGGCTGGGGACAGGCTGGCTCTGCAGAGAAGGGGGCCAGTACCTGTTTCCCAAAAAAATATATATAATGAAGAGCAGATCAGGAACTGTATTCTTACAGTAAAAAGCTTCTCTGAGCACAAAACTGAAAAATCTCTGTGAAGAAAAAAACCCACACTATGCTTTTATACTTGTTTATTTTCAGCCCTTTAAACTTCATGGCTATTTCACCAAGGTATGTGTGACAGATTACCTGTTGGTTTTTTTCATTAAAACATACATTTAACATTCATGGGCTTGAAGTAAAAATAATTAAGAAATTCTTTTCATATGAGAAGACAACCTAGATGACCTTAAAGGTCTGGCCTTCAGATCTGGTAATCTGACATTTTCAGGCAGTCCTTTTCCAATCAAATGCTCCCAATATTGTTCATGACTCTTTTGCCAATGTCGGCACCCAGACACACATCCACCAATCAAGCTCAATTCAGTCTGATCCTCTCCCACATTTACATGCGAGACCTGATAACTGCTCAAAAACTTGTTGTTTGTAAATAGCAATGCAAGACACAGAACATTCAAATTTGACTCAGGTTTTCCTCCAGGATATGTTTCATTCCACCCCTCCTATAATCTGATTTTAGGATGTACTGAAATGTTCCTCACCAGCATTTCTCTCTGCATTGTCTACAACGGGCACTAGTGGGCACTTGCACAGCCAGCCTCAAACAGAACCAAATTCCTTGGTAGCTGGTGGTAGTTGCAGTGGATCTTATCCTCCAACCTGAGACAAAGGTAACTGCCTCAGCACCTTCTCCAGTGAACAGGGAGGCTTTGCCAGAGGACCACAGCCTGTCTACTATAGGTGACCTATATTACCCTACAGATGTCTCTTACCACTGACCAAAGGTGGAGACTGTACAGCTAGATCAGCCATACCCCATTAAACAGTCAAAATTCAGTGAGACTATTTCTGTCCCAGGGTAGGAAAAGTGACTGAAGTCATACCACATAGCCTTTTTAATGCTAACCCAGAATTTTACTCCCTGCCTTTCACAAGAAGTGGCAGTCATCACATAGACAAGTTTTCTAAATGAAGTCAATGCACTATTACTACATAAGAGTAAAATCCAATAAATTATTTAGGCAAAAGCTGAATGCCTAAAGACAAAATTATGGCTCCTAATCTTACTAGGTATCTTCCCAATAGGGCTGAAAGTATCTAAAGCTCTGCATCTGGATGTCTGCAGGGCTTTCCCAGTTGGAACAGCTCAGAAATGCTCTGGAAGCCATGGGAAAAAAAAAACAGCGGACATATTTTTCCAGACTTATAATGATAATTTGCTGCACTAAAGGTAATCAATATCTACAGATCCAAAGAGCACCTGGCACCATTGTGCTACAGCTGTTAAGAGTTCACCTTCAGGAGAAAGCCTAAGGTGAAAGACCTCACCATCACTCAAAAATTATAAATATTTGTTGCATCGCCGCTTTGCAGAACTAATCATTATGCCTATAATTACTCTGGTGTTGTCTATTTTACTCTGTCCTAAACAACAGAGCTTTGTCCAGCCTTGCCCAGGTTTCTAATCTCATAGGGCTTCTTCCCTACCTCCTCCCTTCCAGTTACTGTCCATAACTTCTTGTGTGATGTTTTCATGGAAAATTGCTGCCATATAGACCTAGGAGCAGCTGATGAAGTGGTTTCTGTGAGACATCTATAAATAAATCACTAACCTTATTTCATTTGTGACCCCATTGTACCAAGATCTTCATGATTAAAAATCTGCTTTAGCAAACAGTATCATCATTTATCTTTACTGAGGGCATAACCCAAAATGGGTAAGGTTTTTGGTTCTTCATACAAACAAAATATTAGCACCACTATTATTTATTGCTTGCTGTAGCCTATGCTTCACAGTGCTAGACTTTACAAACATCCAGGTGGTTTTTGCTCAGAAAAGGACAAGTTTTCATCTATGGTATGACATTAAAAGACCCTGGAGAGATAGTGGAGGTGTTTTGAGAATTTCCACAAGAAAGAAAAGAGAAGGAGAATCTGAAACAAGGTTTTAATTTATGAATCCCTAGAACAGAAGATTCTTCATTTCATAATTTAATCCATAAAATTTAAGTTTACCTTTACTTGTTTCTTTCACCCACAGACTGCTCTTGCAGTCAGATCCCTTCCAGCTCATACCTACAAATATAAATTGAGTTATACACAATGGAAACAAGAAATGCAAGCATGCAAACAATCACAGTAAGAAGCACTCATTAAAGTCTTCTGAGAGAGCAACTCAGATGTTGAAAGCACTCACAAACAGGCATATTTTTGAAGAAAATCAGCAGTATTGAAAGACAATAATGATGCTTTAAATGAGAACTACATATATCTATGCATACAGCTGGGATATTTGGGGGTTTTTAACTGCACCTCAATCAACTGCAATATAAAACTACATGTCTGTTGTAGACAGTGATATGAAAATGTGTAATTTCCTCTTCAAAATCCCTGAAGAGCTTCTTTGCATTTAAAACTAAAATGAAATCACCCTACCATGCTAATTTACTGTTTACACTGGTTATTCGGGTATTTGTGTATTTGTAGGGGAAAAATATTAAACATAGCTATATCTTGATACTAAAGCACTTGTAAAACTTAATTGAAATTACAGGGATGGAATCAGTTTAAATAAAATCCTTGTATAAATTCTGATATTACTGTTGCTTTGGTTTAAAATCAGATCTTCTGTGGCACACACTTTCCCATGTCTGCAAAAGGACTGACCATGATGCTAAGGGGAGATTTGCCAAATTAAGGAACAGTAAGTTTTGCACTCCAGATGTGTAAGACACTTTCATTTTCTTCCTATGACTAATTCACAATTCAGAAAAAAGTTGTCTTCCATAAAAACTGCTCCCACAACCTTCATATCCTTGATACTTATCTTTGGATGGGATGAATCCATTTTTGGAGATGCCTTTTCTCTTTACACTGACTATAGGGAGTCAAAACAAGTTGCTTAGACAACTTTTAAATAGCCAAAGGTGGAGCAGTAAATCCCACCCAGAACTGAGGAAAAAGTCAAACTCAACCAGCAACCAGACAGCAACACCACCACCACAAATAAACACAATTCGAAAAAATATACATACTAACAGGGAACATCACTATACACTCTTCTATAGCTCTCTGGCTACAGTAGCTTAACATTTAAACCCCAACTGTATCGCTGCAGGAAATCAGTTTTGCACTTGGACAGCATAGGAAAAGAGCAGGAAGAAATTTTCAAAGGCAAAACCAGGAATTAAATGATTTGTCCCCACTGACTTCCAGCAAGAGCAGAGCTTCTCATTGGGACTGAGAAAGGCTTGACTGGAGACATCCAACAGATGGGCCCAGTCCCCCACAACACACACACAAAATAGAGCATCAGAAATCAAGGGCATCCTTGTCCTCCTCCAGAATATAGCAAGCAAGTCACTTTTTAAATCCCTCTTGAAGGAGCCTGCCAAAAGAAATCTCTGAGACAGAACTAGAAAATAAACTAGTTCTCCCCAGCCCTGGAACAAGGTCTTTTTCACCAGATCATCGCCCTTCATCCTCCTCCACATCCTTCTTACTGGATTATTTTTCTCCTAACTATAATGGAAATTTAAATTCCAAACCATAGAAACTTGTAGGTGTGTCTGTCTGCATATGTACAACACTTACACATGCAGTCCAGCACCAAAAACCCAGCCAGTGCCATGTCAGGATTAAGAATTCTCCAAAGGTACAGTTGCTTCAGTGGTAAATAATGCTGATGACATTAACCCTACTTCAGTGGCTCCGCTGATAAAGAACAGTACTCTGGCTTCAGTAATCCAGTCTATAGTTTCATTCAGGTCAACAGTGGTTGAGAAACAGTAGTAAAAAAAAGTAGAAGACGCTAAAACCAGTTTTAGAGGCCTGAAGGAAAAAGAAGTGGCAACCTTAAGTTCCTTCTCACCATCAGATTAATCAAACTTGGTAAAGAGATCCAGCTATAGAGACACAACTTTTACGTCATGCTTTTGGGATACAACCCTTCCTACAGAACAAGTGGAAATAAATCCATAGCAGGCAACTCTTACTTTTATTATTATTATTACTAATACTATTTTCTACTGCCTGTAAGGAAAAGCAGCTGAGCTGACTACGTCATTGTCAAAATCAGTGCCATTCACGGAATGAGGGGTAGGCACCATGGGATGTAGGATTCAGTATGTCACCTGGAACAGATGATGCTCAGGGACACTGGGTAAAGGTTAATACGATAAATGGGAGACAAAGGTCAGTTGAGGGTAGAGAAGTTCTGTAGGAAGTAAATCAGGAAACAGAGCAATTACTGGATACAATATGAAATATTTTTCTTTCTGGTGCTTCTCATTTTTCCATACAGCCTCAGTAATCCAGACCAAGACCCTTTGGTTTAGATGCTATTTAGAGCACAGTGATGAAAGCAGCTGGTGTAAACTGTACTGTAGCCTTGAAACAGAGTTATCACATGTAAGCAGCTAAAAAATGTGGCACTTAAAAAAGAGAGGCACAGCAGGACAGTTAAAGGCACTGTATAACAAGCTATGGTTTGCAAACCGCTTCACATTTGCGATCTCACAGGAGATATTAACGCAGTAATGTTAATAATAGGTCCATTAGGAATTGCCAACTAGAAATGCATAGCCATGCATTCTTCTGCTTCTGCCAGGGCAATCTCAGCCAAAGAAGGTCCTTCCCTGCTACACGTACAGCCCCTGGCTGTAGAGGATGGGAAAGTAGCCACACAGGACCTAGTTTAGGCGACCTTTTTTTGAAGTATTTTACAGATAAGATTTTCCAGAGCCTGATCTAGCCCTTAAATGCTAATAGACAGTAGGTAATAGATGTAACGTTACCAAAAGATATTGGGAAATAGAGGCCCTTAAATGTGTTTATAAATGTAGTTTCATAAATGAAAGCATACTCTAAAAATCTTAGTCGTTTAGCAATGGCTTTGAACGCAGAGCCAAGGCTTCCCCTCATGTCAACATGTTCACATGTGTAGAATTTGGACTGACCTTACCACATACATGTGAACACACATACTTAAGAGACTCCCATTTCTAACTCCACTATGTCCTTTATACCACAGGGACAAATTCTTCTCTTAGTGATGCTGGTGTGACACTGAAGTAACTCGGTCAACTGCAGTGGTCACATACTGTTGCCATTATTAGTGCAACGCAGAGAATGTATGTAGTGAAATGCTCTCCACTCCCCTTTTGGAGAATTTATTAGCTTATTTATTGATGTGTTAGCAATGGGGCCAAGACCGCCATGAATGCTTGTATGGAGTCAACACCTTTCTGTAACAGCAGGGTGAGCAAGGAAATTCCTGGTTGTTAAGCAGCCTACATCTGCAATACCAGACTAAAACAATCTCTCAAGTAAATGTATTCCTTGATCTAAAAACACACATTTCACATCCTATGAATCAATTGTCTTCACTCTCCAAACACAAACGACTGTGTCCTACACTCATTTACAGTAGCGTTAATCCAAAATAACGCCACCAAGTCGGTTGAGGTACTCCAGATTTACACTGGTGTGAGTGAGAGCATTTGGCATCCAGTACCTATGGTTGTAGATCCTCAGCTGGTGGAGATCATCACAGTTCTTTCAAGTCAATGCCTCTGAAATTAATGTAGTTATGCTGATTTACACCAGGTGAGGATCTGCCTTGTGGTTTCTGGCTTCAAATTCTCTTCCTGTCAGCCGTCTCATTCCAAAATGGTTTCAATAGACAACTTCTAGCCAGAATTTCCTCTGCTATTTATAGGATTATCTCAAGAGTTTCTACGATAATCCCCATATTTCCATCTTTGTATCAGAGCCTATTTCAGGGTTGTATTAGAGCCAAACTATTCACATATCCAGATGACACCATTCCTTCCTCCTCTTTTCCCTTCCCTATTTGGGGTGATTATATAGAGGGGAAATGTCTCTTAAGGCCAGATCCTCAGCTGGCATAAATCAGCATAAAATTGACATTAGTGATTTACATCATTTAGCGATGCAGAAGAAAAGACAAAAAAGAAAAGAATTAGTTTTTACCAATGCAGTTTAAAATTAGTTACAGGTCTTTATAATAATATTGAAAGAATATTAAAATGTAACCCATATGTACACCTTTGATGTGTGTTTTACTGGCTCAGCTAGGCATCATTTCCAGCTTGGAATGACAAAGCTTCTTGCTGTTTTGTTTAATAAAATCCTCATCGATTCTGCCCCTAAATAGTCCATACTTATTCAACATACTTCACCTCAAGTGTACGTAAAACACAAAACTGAGGTCTTTCACAAACAAAACCTAAGTCTGTTGATTCCATAGTTTCTTCTCATCCAGCAAAATGTTAAATTCAACCTGTAGAAATAAGCCAGATTTAACAGACTTTAAGCTTGCTATACAGAAGTGCCACAGGGTATCTATAGATATCAATTCTCATTCACACTCCAGAAACTTACACTAAATAATTTACCATACCATTTCCTATTGATCCATCTAGCCTCCTCTTATTTGTCATTTCCTAATGTGCATGTCCACTTACAAACATTTTCACTCCTCTTCTGGAGAGCTAGATTTCTTCCATACTGAGTCCTTCTAAACTGGCAGGTATCTGCTCAGCTGTGATATTCTACACAAAGATCTTAATTAATAAAACAACCCAGATCAGAAGAGAGCTGCACGCACAGTGGAGAGAGTTGAAATGTAGAATTCCCTGCAGGGGTGGACTCAGAGTCTGTGAAACCCTTCAGAGAATCAAAGCAATCTGCATCACAAGCACATTTTCCCTGTACAGAAGTGCTTGCAGGAACTGCCAGTTTCTACAAGTATATAAGTAAAAACAAAAGAGGTAAAGCTGACAATTGTGATTTCCACTTGTTAGACTTGACATCTTGACACAGTCTTTTGGGGGAGATCTGATAGCCAGTGGCAGAGACTAAATATGTAGGAGAAGCAATGTATTACCAAAGGCAATATTGAATCCAGGCTCTTGAATCCAGTTCTCACAGGTCAGCAAATGAAAGCCTTTCCCCCTCCACCACCACACACACACTTTCTTCCCCAGGGCCAAAAAGACTGGAGTAACATTAGGCACTCCTGGCCTGGAAATTAGTTGTTATATGTTTGCAGGGGTGAGGGGTTGGCATAAGGGCAAATCTCATTTCAAATAAATATGTTTCCTCCTTTCATTTCCCTTTACCTTCCACACGAGATAGCACACCAGGGTATCAGTATTCAAAGTCCTTGTCAAAGATTTAATTTTGTACAGTTTATACTACTTGAAATCAGGTTATTGCTTTATCTTTATGGAGATGAATCCAAATTGAAAACAGAGAAACTGCAGGAACCGTGTGGATGCCAGACTCACAACAGCAGGCCTTTAAGTGAGAATAGTGTGTGTTCACACTCTTTCCTATTCAGCCTAAGGAGTGGCTAGTCAGTACATGCAGAAGTCCAGTGAGGCTGACAGGCAATGGCTGCTGAATTCCTATAGAAAAGGTAACCTGTTCCCTCCTTCTGCTGCCCCATCACAGGGTAAATTCATTTTCTTTCCACTTACTGGGATAAAAGTCACTCATTCTGCTGACCTGACTGGAGTTAGACCAGGGATAATTTCACCAAAAACAAGCAATGACACACAGCAGGATTATTTCAGGGTGTAACTTCTGGCTGTGGTTGCTTTGTAAAACATGTGTAAGATTAGTCAATAACAAGGCAGACCCCAATATGCAAAATTCAATGTAATTTCAGATAAAGTAATGATACACAACACTGTATAAGATGTACATACTTAATTCACAAGCCGCTGCTCCTTAGATACTGTTATGTAGTTAGATCACTTTATTAGCTAATGGGATATTAAGGATCAAAGGTTTGAAATCAATAAAACTAATCCAATAAGGAAGATGGGCAAGACAGAGAGTAATATTGCTAGGCTGCTGTCTAAAGTGTTTTGAGTCGAAACAGCTTGCCAGGAAAGAGATCCCCAGAAATCCCTCTGAACTACAACAAACTTGGTAAGAGTCTAGGCTGGAATTTGCAAAGTGTAATTTTGATATAAATTTTTATCTCTGAAAACACTGCGGGTAAAACCATGATCCCACTTAAGTTAGACAGACACTGACATCAGCGGAGCAAAGAACTCATCTCATGATAAAGGCTAGATAGAGGTAGACCAGTAAGAAACACTGTTAAAATCCCATTCATCAAGTTCAACAATCAAGTAAAAAAGCTTTTTTTTCTCTGAACCTAAAACTGTTCCTTGGAAATACACATTCAGATGGCTATGAGTAGGTAGACTAGGAATGCATTTTCTAGTACTGAGTGCATAATTCATAACAAATATTAAGTCTAAGTTTTAAAGCTGGCTGTTTCTACCTACTGGTGATGAAGAGCTGTCTGCAAGTACTCAGTTCCTGCCACTTATTCTGGCAAGAGGCAACTGCACACAGAAAGTACATGGCACTCTTTCTGCTCTCTGATTAAATAAGCAGGTAAGCACCTTAATGCAAAACTTAAATGTAAATTAGGTGGTCAAAACTGACCTCTCCATTCATTAAACACAGAGCCTAGGATGACTGCCCTTTTAATTTTGGTACCTCAGAAATTCTGCAGGAGATTAAGGAAAATTTTATCCTGCTCCTGTTCGCTGAACAGAACAGATTGTGGACAAAACAGATTGTGGACAGAACAACAGCTGAAGTGAGTTGTGAAATCTATGATCCAAATTTTTAAACTACATGCCCAAATGCATTTTAAGCAGTCACCCTTCCATAGATGTACACAAATGTAACACTGAACAGCAGTTAGATGCATTTAACAGGTATCATACTCAAAATGTTTAGAAGAATATTTACACCATTTATTACAAGTGCACAGAAGAGATCACAGTGAACAAGGATGAATACAGTCCTGCATGACTGGATTGATCTTCCCTATTATTAGCAAACTTAAAAACATCAGTCACTGTGCCATGGGTGTACTAGGATTCAGCAAGATGCAGCATAAAATCTTCCTTTTTCCTTTACTTTGCACACTTGTAGATTTAGCATCAATAAGCCCTCAAAACCCATAATACTTGGGGGTCTTTTTGTCCCAGATTAGTGGCTTGGATTACTGAGAGACTAATAGGTTGCACCCAAACTAAGGAAATTAGTCTATTAGCTCTGCAATGAGTATTTATGTATGTCCATGTGTATTTAGGATCCTCATCAAGCAGGCTTTGAGATAAGCACTGAAACTATTTCTTTTAGACAGAGGTTTCAAATTAATTCCCACTAATGATTTAGCAAAAAAAAATAACCCCATCATGTGCAACTCCTCAGCCTACTCAACTGCCTGTCCTAGTGACCAGCTAGTAACTGTGGTCAAACATGACCATAACAGTTTCCCTCAAAATTTCTAACCAGCTAGGTAACTGAGTAATTCACAGAAGGCTTGTTAATTATGTAAATCTGAACTTTTTTATCTCTACAAATGTGAATGCTCCTGTTCGAGGAAGAAACAATAATCCTAACCACTGAAACTTCCAAATAAAAGTACACCATAGACAAATGCACTTACTTTCGAGCAAAAGATGAACAACTTCAGATTAAAATATTGAAATACCTATAAATATGATCATCTGAAGAAGCAAAGGTGAAATTAGAAGGAATTCCTGTTATTTTATACAAAACTAATTAATACAAGAAGCATGCAGACACTAAAAAACCATACTCCAAATAGCAGGGTTTGATAGAAACTAATTATGGTTAACGCTTTTGGCAACTTGAAGTAAAAGGGATTCTTGTACTGATACGTAAAATGCTACGAAAAACAAAATAAATACAACACCTGACAAAAGCAGATTGTCTCCACTAAGTGCCCAGAGGGATGTAAACACAAGGACAGTAATTCTGTCCCGACTGCTTCATAAATGAAAAGGTTTAGGCTCTCTAATGCTGCAGGCAGCAAAACCTGAAGGAGTGAAACGGCTCAAACTGGCGAGAGGAGCGGGCTGGCTCAAATGTCACCAATTTCTGCAGACTATTTGTTAATCCTAATTACACTTGGATTTCCTTTGTAAATTTTTTCTGGACAGCTAACAAAGGGATCTTTGTGAATGTCCAGCATTTGAACTTAATGTCCAGGGTGTATCGGCCAGTGCCACGGATCACGTGTCATCATTACTAGAACCTGCATAAAAACTGCATTACAAAGCTAGCAGCTATTCAAGTATTCAAGAGAAACGGCACTGACACGCTAAGAAAAAGAATCTCTAAGTAGGACTGGAAAGGAAATATTTTTTGTTCCAGCACACTTTTTTCTTTTTTTCCTTTTTAATTTTCCATGGAAAAGTAACAACACACATGTTGAATTATTTTTCGTTTGGGTTTTTGTTTTTCACCACTGATTTGATGAAAAGCCTTTTTCATTGAAGAAGACATGTCAGCCTTCTTGAAAAAAAATTGACAAACTCTACTTGCAAGACTGTATTTTTTAACATAATGCTATCTTGTGCCATTGTAATATCTGATTACAAGGCTTAAGTAATCAAACTACCACGGCATATGTCTCAAATAATACATACGAATATACAAAGTATATATTTGGTCTTTCATGAATATTCCCGCAAATAATACTCAATCATTCAAATGCTGATGCAACGTGAGCACAAAAAGCCAGATTTTTGGCTGCTATAAATCAGCACAACTTCAGTGAAGTTTATGGAGTTGCACACGTTTAGACTAGATTAAAATCTGCCCTCAAGATTGCATCACATATGAACACAGGCAAATCAAAATAAGTGTTTTTTTAATTCAGTTACCCTGAAGAGAACAAGTATTTCCTTCCTTTGATCATGTTAAGTAAATGTGGCCCAACAGAACAGAATATTATGTTCTTCAGTAGAAAGTTTCACCGATTAAAAAGCACCGCAGTCAGAGCTGAAACTCCCATTGACTTTGCAAATCCAAAGTGGCCATTTTAAACCTTTCAGAGTAGTTGTTGAGTTGCCACTTCAATACACCCTTGTTACCCCTGCAGAATGTAACCAAAAAAGAAGAAAATTAAATAAACACAACATAGGCTGAAACAAAAGGCAGTTAAACGCTCACTCTTCAGTTCTTGGCATTACTGGGCTGGTCAGGAAATGAAACCATTGCTGCAGGAATTTGAAGGAGTGAATATACAGGGAAAGGGGGTCAGGGTTTGGGGTGGCTTCCCTTGGCACTGGGAAACCAGAACAACCTTGTATCACTTACCCAGCTCCGGATGCTGGGTAAGTGGCTGGTAATGAATGGGAACAGAAGAGAAAACAGCATTTCGTAACAAACAACTAGAGAAAATACCACAAGAACGTTGCTTCTTAGGGTGATCCACAGCTATATTTTATAGAAAAATACCCAGGTGAAGGAAAATTACCTCTTTATATTCAATTTTTTTAAAGTACTTGCAATTAAACACAAGATTGGGAAGCTTCTGGGAAGGTTTAGGTTATAAACCACCCACAGAAAAGATCATGTATGCGCACACACACACCCCTAAACAAAACATACCTAATACCATAAAAAGGTTAAAAAATATGTCCTTATCTAGGATAAAATTATTCCCATAATACTATGGGAACTAAGTCACATCATGATGAAAATAACTGGTGGTAATATGAAATATTTTTATGCTATATCACACACACCTGCTGACCAGAGGCCGATACCCATGTTCACTTATTTTAATAATTTCCTTGGCTCTGATCCCACAGAGGGACTGAAAAGGATAGACAGCTGTCAGCAGGCTGCTCCAGGTAAATGAGAACTACACAATCAGTCCAGCATGACACAGCCACCACGATTCCCTCCTGCTCAGGCAGACAAAGCTTTTCCTATTAGTTGCCTCAACAGTTTCCCTTACAAAATCTAGCTGTGTCCTAACTTCTGGAGCTGTAATGAGCTTGTATCATTTTCAACTCTGCTCTCAGTGTTGGACATGCAGCTGGTTTTGCATGACCATTTCACCTAGGAGCTCAGAGCAGGGCTGGTATCCCAAACAGGTAGGTGATATACAGTGTCTAACACAGGGGGCCACGGGAGCTGCAGAAGGCAAACCCAACCATCTCACTCAGGCTGCCAGATTACAATTTGTCCCTCCAATGCCATCCCCCTTGAGCCTTCCAGGATGCTCAGAATTAACTTCTGGTTTGGACTTCCTCCTTTAATTTTGAGTTCATCCCGGGCTCATCCTTCACTTGAAGACATGTAAGGGGAAGAAGAGAAACACCAGCTTTTTCTTTTCCTCTCCTTTCATGCACCCTATTTCTGCTCTATTCCCTGGGAATACCAGGAGCCAGTCCTTCTTCCTCTCCTCCCCACTGGGTTCATGCACTCCAAGTCAGGAGATGACACGATGCTCACCCATGTAACACAAGAGCTTTGTGGAGCTGCCCAGCAGCTGCTTGCTGCTCAAGCAGGAAAACTTGCACAGCTCAATCTGGCCCCTGCATACGTTAGTGTCAGGGCCTGGGGTGCTGTGGCCTAGTGTGGCACGAGGCAGGAGAGTTGACAAAGCCACACCAGGCTGAGATGATAGTGTTGATCACGTCTGAAAGGTGACAGGGCATTTTGCCTCCTTGTGTATGTGCAGGTCATTGTTCTCTCAGGCTATGTCTGCTTACAGAGGGTATCGACATGAAAACCAAAAACCCCAGAAATAGTCTGCTGCTGAAGAATCACAGTCTTTCAGACACTTCCCACTGCCCTCTGGAAAGCTGCGCCTACTACAAACATCGCTCAGGTCAGGCACCATCTAGGGACTGAACAAGATGAACATCCTATTCCAGATAAACTCTGAGGTTATTTAAACAATGTCAAGAGGATATTTTTGGATATAATATCAAAAAAGAAAATTCTGTGTTTATCAACACAAACTAACATACCCCATCTTTAGATATTGGCCATTTCTTTAGTAACTGTGTCCCATTACCCCTTCTCCTTGTTCCTGGGGAACAGCAGCACATGCGTGTACAGTAAACCATTATGGAAAAGCACTTCACAGACATCACAGATCCCATTGGAGGCATCAACAGCGAAAGACTGATTTAGCATTAGGTCATATATAGTTACAGAGAGGGACCACAGAAGGGAGGGAAGTCTCTCATTTCTTAGTTTTGAAAGGAGAACAAAGGCAATCTTGGACAGGACCCACTAGTACAAAGGGTTCAAACCCTTGTATTGCTACAGTTGACCAAAACACACTTCAGAAAAGTCTTTTAATCATCCCCCATCTCAGTCACCCTGCTGTTACATGAAGATAACAATACCTCTTATATCTGATGAAGACTTATAAATGCTGCTCTAATAAAGTCCAGACAGCCCTTTGTGAGTGTCTTGACTCATGTCCATATAGTAACCTCTCTTCCCCTATGAGAAGTCTTGGCACTCTGGCAGAGCTTACCTTCAAAACACATACGCAAAAAGTTAATCTAGATACTGAACTTCCAAACTGCAATAGTTGTCGTTTATTTAAAGAGGGCCCTTACTACACCTTCCTGGGAAAAGAATGTTCCCAAATAAGCTTCACTTAAAATCCCCATTGCTAGCAGCAGTATGGAATTCTGTAACATCAGGGTTTACTAGCTATAAAAATTTGGCAAAATAAATGTAGACGTCTTCATATGCAGGATTTTTTTCTTCTCTGCTTGTTCTGGTTTTCTGTGAAAAAGCTGTTCCAAAGTAGAAGTCTCAGTGATGATTTTGACTGATCAGCTGGAGAAATTTAGATAAATTTGGCTTTTCATGGACTGCAGCTGTTGTTCTTTTCAGTGCCTTAATGCAATTTATCATTCAAATGCATTGGCTTAGGAATGCTGCTCCAGTATTCCTTTACCTCCTATCATTAATCCTAACAGTATGAATCCAATTTCAAACGTTTGTTTCTTTTGTAGCATCCCACTTTTCTCCCCTTTGGTGTCTGCAGTGGTAGGAATTTATGGTGTGGAATCAGCTGCCATCTCTCTGCAGCCTTCACACCATTTCTGCAACAAACGGAAGATATTCCACAAACTCTGCCAAAAGGTTTCTCAGATGAATAGTGCCAAGGCAGGGCATCCAACTCACGGCAGACACATTGGATAGGTGTTATGAATGACCCACAACATAAGGGAAAGAAACTAAATCCAAACCTGGCAACAAAAGTGATCCCCCCCCACACCCCTCAAAAAAATCAGCAAAACCTAAGTAAAACAACAACAGTAAAATTTTAGGGCCCAGTTAGAAAGAAGTGGGCTGAGTCTAACACATAAAAATGAATTTTAAATTAACTTGTTCATAACTGAGGCTTTTGAGGAGGAAAAATACCAGGTAAAATGACACTGGTTCAAATTCAGCAATAATTAATTATTAAAGATGATATCTAATGACCATCTACGCAAAGCTATATAAAGAATAAAGGCAAAAGCCCAACTCCTCCAAAAGAGTTTCTGTTACTATTCTATTTCCTGTCACGCAATTCATTACTTGGGTCAATATGGGTCACTACATGGTTTCATATCCATTTTAGAACTTCAATTACTCTCATTACTGAATTTATTTATTTTGGTGTGGAGGAAATGGGCTTTATTTTCTTTTCTGCATAACTTGATACCTACAACTGGTTGCTTACAAAACTTTCACAGATTTGTTGTGTAATCACAAACCAAATATTTGTGGCTTTTCTAAAATGCTAGTCTCGTATCTGCCGACCTGTAGTTCCCATACATTAGCTAGAATGTCTGTCTTCTCCAAGTAAAAAGTTGACACAAACTGTTGGCCCTTATTGGTTTTTATTTTATGTTTATATAAACCAAGAGAAGTCAGTGAAGTCCTTGAGTACTTGTCCCCACATACCACAGGGGGAAATCAAGTCTCTGGTTCCCTTGTCCAGTGCAAAGGCTTAAAAAGAATCCAGTGTCTTCCACCTCATTTTCAAAAGGCAGCTCCATTACAAGTGAATGAGTTTACCGTTCTCTGCATTTAAGTAATTTTGCAATTCTAAGCTCAGTATTCAAAATTTGGGTCTGGACTGTGAACAGGAATATCCTGAAGACTGGGTATGTTTAGCCTCAAAGTCCCTTCCAAATTTCCCCATGACATGGGAAAAAAGCCTTAAATGATTCTTCAAGTTTTCAAATACAAGTCAAGAGTTAGACTTGGAAAGAACTTCATGCAGATTTTAAAATATCTTAGTAAATTTTTTTGAATCATTACCTTAACTTAATGAACTCGCACACTAATTATCAAGAAGCAGAAATACAGACACACCTAAGAAAGTCTTTTCTTGAGGTGTTACTGGCCCAGGCAGACACAGAAGAAAAAGGAAATTTCATTAGAAAGTCTGAGGTTTTCCAAGCAGTTGTGAAAGCAGAAGTTCAGATAGTTTGGATAAGGTTCAGGTAAAAATTAATTAGGTGAGCTGGAGAACAGGAAAGAAAACTCTTTTAGCATAAGCTGAGTGAAGGGAGAGCTGTGAAGGAAACTGCTCCCTAGCTTTAAGAAAGCCTGGTATATGGGAAGTCCACCTTCCTATCTGTTCATCCCAGATGGAGCTGAGCAGCGAGTGTCTGAATTTCTGAGTGTTCAACATAGTGCACTGAATTCTTTCAGAATATTTCCGCACCTGAAACCCGCTGCCACCAGTGAAAGCATTATTTACAAATGGGTCCATTCCAGGAAGCCTCGATTCAATACAGTTTTAAATCCTTAAGTCCACAGGTATCCATAAGTGGATTTCACTCTTGGATGAGTGCTGCTATTAGCATCAACTACGTTAATCCTCAAATTTAAAAAAAATTTAAAAATAAAAAAAAATCTGTGAGCAACAGAATGTGTGAAATCTGGTTTTCTATGGGTTTGTTTACCATTCTTAGGTTCCCTCATGTTTAGAAAGATGTATGCTCTGATAAAAGCTTCTTCCAGTTTGAGGCATTACTAAAGGCTCTTTCATGTGGACACTCTGGGATTTAATACAGCATGAGCTCAAACTACAGCCTTGTCCCCAGTGGAGACACTGATAGGGTCTCTCCCCTACCTTGCTGCCTTTTTTTGAGGAGGCATGTTGGAAGCTTTGAGACCGCTTTCTGACAAATTCAATTGAAACTGTCCACTAGGTTGTTAACAGGAGGTCAGAGAAAAATATGTATTGTGAGACAGCTACATTGCTTAGTCTTAGTCCTTCAAGTCAGGACCATGCTGTGCTCAGAAGAAAACTTTGCCTGGGCTGGCACTTTTCAGAAAGGCTTTCCTAAATGTAAACTAAGCAAGACAAACTGGTCTTGGATTAGGGCAGACAGCAGAGACCATGGCTGCACTCACTGCACTCAGCTAACACTGAGACAGGCCCTGGAGAAAGCATGAATCCCTTGCAAACAGCCATCCAGAGTAAACGGTGTTTGCTTAGTCCTAGATTGATTGAAATATCTCATGCCCACCACAAAGACTGCAGCAAGTGCTCACACAAACAGGTTCACAGCCCATCTCACAGCTGGCAAGCTATTGCTCTCCACTTGTGCTCAAAAGCTAGCCTTCCCTGTGAAAGCAAAGGCTGCAGCTTCCCAGAAAAACTGAAACGCTGCCTGAAGTCCATCAACGGGACTTTTGCCTAAGCAAGGACTGTGCGCTTGGTCCATGCCCTGCAGGTGAGTGATCCCACACCAGCTCCCTTCCAGCATTCCTGTTTGCAAAGGCATGAGTATGAAATATGAAAACAAACCCTTGCAGCTGCTTGCTTCATGTCCCCACTGCAGCTGCAGGGAGTGGCTTTTCAGCTCTGTGTTGCTCTAAAAGCACTTCAAAAGGAGGCCAAAAGCAACTACACGCACTTTAGTTCATTTAAAATGTTCTCAGCTGCATTATCAATCACCAGCTGAGGATGTGTATAGACTGTCAGTCAGACTCCTATAAGCCTAGTGCCTGCAATGTAACTACACACACCACTTAGTGCAGGATGTCTTTCCCCCATGTGCTCTTATACTAGATTCCATATGCTGTTTTTCCTATCTAATTAGCATGAAATATTTCGAACCCTTGTTATTTAAAAATCTGTATCTTCAGGTTGGGGTTAAGTTAGCTGATTGTTAATTGTACAGACAAAAGGACTGATCCATACACGGAAGAATTCAGGAGCAGAGAAAAGCTTTAGCAGTAAGTTTACATATAACTTACACATTGTTTGAGACCTTTTTTACATCACCACTGATATAAAGGGCCATAACATACATAAATATGCATGCAATAAGAATCTGTCCCGTGATGTTCTTCCAGGTAAATATGTCTCTGAAGAGAGATACTGATTTCTCCAAGTTCTGGTATTAGCCTATTCCTCCTCAGAATACAGAAAACCCAGCTATCAACCAACAGGAGACTTCTGCAGTAATGGAGAGCATGCTCAATTTTATGCCTCAACTTCTTATTTCTGGTTTCAACACTCACTCAAAACATTAATGAAGAATAAAATGCTGAGGGAGACAGTAGACAGAGTCTCAGCTAGCCTCAAATCAGCATCAAAGTCAATACTAACCAAGGATCTTCACCACATTGCCAAAACAAACTGCTCTGTGGCCAGAGAAGAAAGTGGTCAAGCATGCTCGATACATTTGATAAGCTCCCTAAACAACAGCACAAAAATGTACTGCTAAGGGTATTTTTATTCTCGGATGCAGGGTAACTGAAATACACAACCTCTGTTCAGCAGTAACTGGGGAGTGTTCATTCAAAGGACTGTCTAAAATCAGATAACTGCAGTAAATTGGGATGTTTTCTTTACCAGGGTCATGCCTTGTATTATCAACAGCCTGAGTTTATCCCCTACACACACAAATTCTTTTATATTTAGGAGAAAAAGTACAGTAGGCTGAGAAGAGTGCTACAAAGACGAAAACTGAACAATCCTAACATCTAAGGAATAGCTGTTCTTCATGTGAATACGCACATTCACATGCAAATAAGGACAGTCAATATTCTGTTCTGTTTGCTGTAAACTTGATATTAGTTATTCTCTGTTTAAACTAGTTCTATCATCCATCCAGGGTGCAAAGTATTGCATGAGCTAGACAACCAAATCCAAACACAAGTCACAAAAAGATACTCAATCAGAGTAGATATTTTGCATACAGCTCAAGATTCAGTTCCTTAAATCACTGGGTAAGTACTTGTAAATAAGGAACACACTTGCAATTGTAAGGACCAGCTAAGAAAAAGGAAGAGATCATTCAATCAAACATTTACTGGAAAAAAAAAGTTTGATTCAGCAGCTCTGATAATGACAAATATGACCTTTGTTAGTTCTCAGGTGGATTTGAGTTTTAAACCTTAAATAAAGACTGCTTCAGTTCTAGCAGCTAGAAAGGAGGAGCACAAAGTCTGGAAACTGATACTCATTCTTTGCTTCTGACTTGCTCTTTATCTCTAGAAAGTCACTAGACCTGTGCACACGTAGCCACCTACACAGCGGATGTAGTAATGATTATCCACCTGGCATAGGGACAGGGGTGAGATTTATCTCGTTAGTGTATGGAGACTGCCATGGGGAGAACTTGATAAAGATATTAGCATAAATGAAAACTGCCGCTGTTTACTGTGTTCAAAAAATACCTTTCAGTTGCTACACTACTGAATGGGGTAAATAGTTCAATGTGGCTTTAGATGTCTCTGCCAACAACTTGGTGCAGCCTGATTCTTATCATCAACCCGTCTTCATCATGCAGGATCTCCTTATGTAAATGAAGAAAGGGAGGAGTCTGCAGAAACTATTAGGAACACAGTTGACTGCACTCTTCATTATGAATAACGTGCCTGAAAAACACACTTTTGTCTATTCCCAAAACCACTTACGGTTAACACATGGTTTGTTCCCCAAAGAACAGATGTGTATATACCTCAGCCAACAGGATGCTTATGAAATGTTCATTGTGAGCATCCTCCATTCAAGACCTGGAAAGTCTGACTTACACACTATAGTCATATATAGGTAACTATGCGTAGATCCTGAATTAATTACTTTAAATTCTGGGTTTTGTGTTTGATTTTAATTTCTGACAGAACAGAAAAGTCAAGTAGTAAACCTCTTGTTTACGTGAGGATACAGCTATTTTTGTAAGAACAGTGAACCTCTACCTACTAAGTACAACAGAAAATATCCAAAAAGAGTGAAGAAGGCACAACACTGTAAGTGCCTCAAACAGTCTTCAGAGATTGACTAAGCACATAGGACTTCACTAGTTCTACTTGGAGACACCGACATTAAGTATGTAGTTCTCTATTTTATGTTTCTGAGGGCTCTACAAGTTCCTAATTAGATTCTTTCCCCTCTTAGCTTTAAAAAACCAACCAACCAATCTACCTCATTCCTGCTGTATGCCATCCTGTCTCTCGTTCACTGACACTTTACAAAAGCACACAGACACATAGGTATGGCTGTGGGCTGCAAAGCCTTCTAAACCAGCAGTCTGGTTTAAAATCCTCCCTTTGACCAAAACTCATTTTTAGTAAGACAAGATCAAGCAGAAGTAGATGGACGACATCTGAGCAGCTCTCAATGTTACATGCACATACTTCAGAAGTCTACACCCAGTGAAAGAAGGAAAGAAGAACACAGGGAAAAAGAAAACAGAGGGGACCTTGTCAGAGCTCAGAAGCAGAGAATGAAGAAGAGGGTTTGCAGATGCTTTAAGGCAGTGTAGGTTGGCACTGCAAAGCCATGCCCTGTATCAGCAGTCTGCCTCAATTTAAAAGCAGGCATTTGCTTCTGCAACGCCTTCAGGCAGCTTTTTCACTCAGATATAAAATGTTCACTTTGCCAGAGCAGAAAATGTCCTTTTTCATGGGAAAAGCAATTGTTGATGCTGGCAATTGACTAAGGCTTAGAGCCAAGGGTTTAACATGGCAGCATTCTTTTGCCTTAAGTGGATTCTTGGACCCCTACTCTGTTGCAAAAGAGGTCCGCGTGGAATATGTGCTCTCCAGCCTAAAAATGGAGCTCTCCTCCCTCCTCCAGCGCAGGCGGTACCGCAGACTCTTGCTTAGCTGGTCTAACAGCTGGGATGTAGCATGGGTCCCTACCAGAATTTGATCACCTGAAATGAAAGTGTTAACATGTACTTGGAAGCAAGGCTGGTATTTTGTTATCTTTTTGCAAAGTGAATTCTTAGTTATGAACCGAAGGCATTACAGGGAAGGAAAAGGCCACTTGGCCTAATAAACTTTCCCCCTTTGGGGTTAGCTGAACCCCACCTCCTTCAATCCCCCTCTCTCTCTGCAGAAATAAAATATGTCTCCTTTCCTCCTGAACTCATTTATAAAAGCTTGATTTAAGGGCCTAACTTGGCAACATGTTCCATATGTCTGTTATTCTAGGAGCATGCAGGCAGTGGGCCAAACGCAGAGCTCGTGCAATGGGCACAATTCTCCCTGCTTGCGACAGGAGTTGTACCCGCCTTTGCCTGGGTTTAATTTGCTCCAGCTTGACTATGGTTACAGAACAGGGCTAGGGATGAGGAAAGCTGAGTTGCATTCTCAGCTCTGCCAGAGACTTGCCGTGAGACCTAAGGGAAAACAATCTCTTGGCTTTGTTCTGCCTCAGTTTACACAGGCTCTAAGCTACTCATCCCCTCCAAGGAAGCTCTGTGAAGCTTAATTAATAGTGGCAACTACTAAGTCCTTCAGAAGACAGGGAAGAAATACCATGCATACTGTAAGCAAAGGGGCAGTATCAAAACCAGGGCAGCTACATAAAAAAACCCTGCCTTGCAGAGACTTATTAGAAAGGAGGGGTATTTAAAATCAAATTAAGTTCTGGACCAGATTCTGCAGACTCTGACTTTACAAGCACAAACTGTTCCAATGAAATCTAAGAGAATATTGACAGGAATAAAAATATGCGTGAAGGTGTTTACAGGGGCAGGCTCTGCATGACTGATCCTGACTACACAGAAGAGTAATTACAGAAATCAAGTTGGTAGGATCAGATCCTGAAAAGAAAACTGGGTAGCAGTGTGTTTACTAGTAGCTTATTGTTCCTCCAATTACTGCAGAAAGCAAAGAGCAGCTAAAAACTTTACTGCCAGGAATTTCAGAATCAAGCAGGACTGATACTTTTCCCCAGCTTATCAATTCAGATGATGCTCTCTTATAAAGGATTTAATGAAGAAAAATTAGACTGTTTTGACACTGCAGTTATACCAGAGCCTGCTCTTTTCACTAACAATATGAGACACCTCAGATGTGCCCCCTCACCATGAAGAGGCCATTAAGAGAGGAGCAACTGTGCTGAGCAACTCTCCTTCTGGTGAACCCACTGCTAGACAGTCCTGGAGCTACCTTTAACAGAACCACCAATGACCCATGCCCTTGCCCTGAAGCACATAATATCACTACTATGGCTATACCACCTTTCTCTAGTGAGACTTGCAGGACTGAACTACCTGGGCTGGTAAGGAGATGGCGTCAGGCCCTCAAACTCTCATACATCACAGATGGCTGAGAGTATGAAAAAAATTGAAGAGTTTTGACCACCTACAAGTTTGCTTTGCACGCCCCCCACCCATGTAAGTAAAGAAATGTTTGTCCACGTCCAGCACTGCTCTGTTTTCCACGTTGTGCCCTGCTTCTCCTTGTAGGGGCACCACATCCATCACTGCTGCTTGATTTGGCAGCACCCTGCCTCAGGTGCTGGGCTTTCTGTCTACCTTGCGGCACAGGCGAGCTGTAAAGCGGTGTTTGGAGAATGCCACCCTGCTCGCTGTCACGTCCATTCACTGTGTGGTGAAGTTAAACCCATTGTGATTGGACTAAAAATCATCTCAACTGTCAGCAGAAGGATTTACACAACTTGCTTCTCTCCCTCGAAGAGTGATTGCAGTGTGAAAACATGCTGTTCAGCCAGTGGCAGCATTAGCTGTTTTCAAACACAGAGAAAGCTGGGGGAAGGGGGGAGTTTAAAGAAAAAAAAAAAAAAAGCCCTATAAAGAATTTCTTTTAGGTGAAGCCAGACATTTACAGTAAATCCAATAGACCAGCTTCCCCGTTTTTGTTTTTTTTTCTTGCACCCTCCCCACAGGTGGCTGATATTAGACCTTGCACACCTCCGGCAGATGCAGCAGCCCCTCACCGGCGGTCTCAGACTGCCCTCTACAGTCTCCTCAACCAACCAGCTCTGCAGCTGATCCCCAAGCTAAGGACCTGCTAGATCTGTCAGAATTTGTGACATATTAAAAGATGCCGGAGTGTCACATATCAGGCAGATAAGCCAGTAATAGTGAGCCATCCACTCGGGGAAATGGATGGCTCAGAGAGGGTCTCTCCACTTGGACTTCTCCAGTACAAGTGATGCTCCTGCAATCATTATTCATTACCATTTCTTCCACTGACTGATTCCTCCTTCTTTAGAAAGGCTGGGGAACAGAGTATAGATTACAGCCAACCTCAGCAAAGGAAAACTCTATGAGAAGAAATGAGTCATCTCCTCACCACCCACTTCCACCCCTGCACCCCTTTGACATGTCTTTTTTCCCACCTGCCTTGGACAGAAGCACGGCTCACATTTTTCAAGCAAGTGTCTCTTACATCTCCACTAATCCTCCCAAATATCTTCAGGATAAAGATGATGTTTAAGAGATGGAAAATGTTTGCATTGAACTTCAATGCTGGTGATTTTCAAAAGCTATTACTGCGTCCCCTAATATTCCCTCCTCCATGATTTATTTCTGTAGCATCAGGTTATTGCTAGGTGGCAAAGAAGGATGGTGGCAGATAGGAGAGGAAAGATGCCTAATGATTTTTCATTTTTTAAACAGAAGGGAAAAGATCACATACCCTGCAACAGAGACTTATTGCAGGAAGCACAATGTCCCACAACGAGGACTTGAGAAGAAAAGCCTGTAAAACCAAGCCCAGATATCACAGGCCATAGACAAAAGGAAAAAAAAAAACATAACACACCAACACATGCGTGTGCGTGTATGTGTGTATAAATATACACACCATGACTTCATTAAACCCAGATAAAGTTTGTACACCTTTCCCATGGTGGCTGGCAAGAGCTTGTGTCCCAGAAGAATGGCTTTAATCTCATTTCAGACTCAATAATATAGTGCCAGATGTTCTTGGAAATCTATTTTGCCCCTGTACATTGTGCAATTAACCTTTTGGTTTCCCAGAGATCTAATTAGAGCTGTGGAAATTTTTCCAAACCTCTCTCTTAACAAGAGAAGCATGGGGTGTTTGAACCAACTGCCGAGCCATTCTCCCAGCCCTCTGCTCCTTTGGACATGCCAGGAAGGATGTCAGGCCAGCTAGAGATGCCATTGTTTCACTTGCAGGGGGGTAAAATATAAATAGTTCAGGCTAAAAGTATTTTATCAAGTTTCTGAGGTCAGAGCTTGATTATAAGCAGTGCAACTTAAAGAACTCTGCTCCCTTTGACTACAGAACTTTCCTACAAATCATGGACATATTTTTCCAGAAGGAAATGGAAAGCAGAACTTTTCATCCAGATGCATTTATTATACTCACAGCTCTGCGTGGCACTCTAACAGGCAAGGATGCTGGTAAGCCCACAGCCAGCAAATTGACAACTGGTCCAACAAGCAGATTTTTCTGGGTAAGCACACCTGTCTGTGCAAAGCTCTGCTGGCATCAGGTCACAAAGCTGTAACCATATGGGTTTGCTCGGAAGACCAACATTTAACCTGGGACAAATAATTTATCACATCTATAGCCACATCCTAGGTGCAGAGATGCAGCTTCTTACCTGTCCAGTTAACTCAGCATCCACTCAGAGTCTGAGTGGACTCCAGGCTAGCTGAGTTCTGATTTCAGTATTATCCAGGCTTTTTTAAACTCTGGCGTCACTTAAGTGCTTTTGCATCCTATTTCTGAGCATGAAATTACAAGTAAGCAAGCTGCTGGAAATTATAAATGTAAAAGGGTTAAAAATTAAGTACAATAAATTTTCTTAAAGCACCCAGGAGCAAACACTGAACCTGAGATATGAGAGATTTAAAAGACCCCTGACAAGTACTTCTTAGGCAATCCAACACATTAAATCTCTCTATCATCTCCTTAATTCCATCACCTGGCATTTCCAGCCAGCCATAGGAAAAGATGGAAAGCAAACAGAAAGGCAGCAGTAGCTCAAGAGCACATAAAAGGTTGCTCAGTCTTAGGGTTTTATTTACTCACAGCTATTTACAGGATGTTATTCCTCTAGCTTGAGAGAGGGAAAAGTGTTTGTTTGTGTTAGCAAATATCTGTTGGTTCTAAAATATTGACATAGCAGAACCTCAATGGTTTAATTCAAAACTTTCACTGTAGAACATATCAATAGAATATGATCTATACATTAAATATAAAGACAGAAATTTACTTTTAAATTTAGCTTAAAACCACAGTGAGCTAGACAAAATAGAAGAGCCTGAGCAGGAGAAAACTTTAACTTTTCAATTACAAGATTGTTTTGAGGCATGTGTGCCCCTGTTTATTTACAAAGCTGCTACTATTGTTTTAATGTAAACAGAATTCAAAGTCCACTTGGCAGCTAGGAGGGGCCAGTCGAAATGATTTGAAAGCAAGCTCCTTAGAAAAGTGATGTTCTATTCATGGAAACGGTTCCTGTATCATGACTGAAGCACTATTGAAAAAATAAACAAGTATTTTTATTACAAGATGATAAAAGGGTTTGAATAGAAAAGCTGGCCAGATATGAAAACAAACTTTCACATATAAGGGCTTTTGATACACATGATTTACTCTGATGACAACAGGCCACACTGAGAAGTGCTGAAAGCTTATTAATATTATACAAAAGACTTTTGTTTATCATTTGCTGGACTGCATGGGAGTTGCAATAAGCAAGCAGCAACATGGCTGGTATCCTGTCTTTAGAGCTGCATAATGAGGGAAGGTTTAGAAAATACTGCTGGAGCAAACCACTGAAATAAAGCCTGCTTTCAAAGTCAAAGGATAGTGATGCTAATGTTACAAGCAGAGCTCAGAGGTTTGGAGCTTTGAAGGTTCAGCTCAGCATCCAAAAGATTCGATCTCTTCCCCAGAGGAAAGGTTGCATTTCCCAGTTAGGAACCCAAATGTACTGATCTAGTGCTGCAGACACCCTTTCTCCCCCACACACTCCTGAGGCAGAATTCAGTACAAAGTAATTTTTGTCTTGAGATCCCAGAGCAGCTCAGTTTTAACCAAATGAAGATGAAGCCAGTATAGCGAGGACACAACACAAGCCTCTCATGTCAAAACTGGAAACAGGTCTCCAGGATTTCCATGCCTGCCCCACATATAACCCACCCTGTGGGTCTCATGGGCTTAAATTCCAAATGGGCACAGAAAAAAGATGGTGCCTTGGTGCAGGCCATCCTAGCTCTGGCCTCAGGCTTGTTACCATCCATCTCTTACAAATACCAATTGCAGGAAGGGATAACAGTAAGCTTCTATTAGAGGGGAAAAAATTAGGACCAAGGGCCACCATCTGCAGTTAGATAACTGTAAAATATTAGTAACAAAACTCTACAAACTCCTTGGTTCCTATGGGAGAATGACACCAGCCTACACACTGCAGTCCTCACTGCAAACCTCAAAGCCACTTGAAATTAATCTCATTTCATATTTGATAAAGCACTCAATAGGAATAGGAAGACTTTTCTCAATAACAGCATTGGTGATAAAGTAGAGTATTACTTCCCCAAACCTTTCCCAGATGGACATCATTCAATCAGCAATATCAGGCATTGGAAATCTTCACTCTGGTACCAACACTGCTTATGGTCAGACAAGTAGGAAGGATCTTCATTGCTGCTGCTTTTCTCTGCTAAAGAGGGATCCCCAGTCCAGGGCTTTTAGAGCACTTTTCCTGAGCTAAAGGTCTCACAATGCTTACTCACAGAGTATTAGTCACAGCAACAATTTAGTGACAGATTATTTCTTTTCCTGACAGATAAAGACATGTGCAGGGCTTTAAAGGAGAAAAAAAAAAATTAAAAATCAGCAAGTAAAATTGATCTTCAAAAAGCCACTGTTTTCATTACCAGCTTCGGGTTCCATTTTTATGCAGCAAATCTTCAAAAAGGCTGCCTACAAAACAGCAGCTCTCCTAGCCAAGCTTCTGGAAGGTTTGCCACCGAATTCTGCCACATACACCAGCAAAGCCACCAGCTGAAGCCAGCCCTCGAAACATCTCCCAGCTACAGCACCGGATCGCTAGGGCTACCTATCAGAAGCCATCCTGCCAGCCAGCACCATCCAAACCACCATTCAGAAGCTCGGAGCCACATCTCAGAAGCAGCCAAGATGCCTACAGTGTGAAAACTAAGCAGTCCTTGTTCACATAAGAGCTAAGACATGGCTTTCACAAAGCTTTTCTGTTCACAGCCCATAAAATTATGCTGTTCTGTGAATAAAGGGAGACTTTTGCTAATGTAATAAGTATGTCAGCTTTTAAGAATATTATAACTATTTCAAATGGAAAGGAGAACAAAGAATTGAAAAGGACAGAAAGTAGCCATATTTTATGTGAAATGTGAAATAATGCTGTGCCTATGGCCACTGCTACATCTTCTCATGCAAGAAGCACAAACTGGGTATTGTGGGGGGTCTCCTACCCGAAACTGCCCCGTAAGGGAGAGAAATGTCTCTGTATGTCTTCCAGCTGGTGCAGAAGCAGCAATAAGGTAAGCAGGAGAGATTCACACCTTGCCATGAAGGTGGCGGGCCTAATTAACTGAAGGTGCAGAGCTATAAATTATATGTGAATGATTATTCAGAAATACCATGACACTAAGACCAGGTAGGCTGTTTGAAAGAGCTGAGATACATCCAGTAGAGCTGGACTCAAAACCTGCTTCCATTTAACAGAGATATTTCTATTTGTTTCACTGGACCTCAGATCAGCTAAAGGAAAGTATTTATTAATAAATAAAATTCAGGTGAGTTTAATTACAAGGTTTCCCCATCTACTTGAGAAATATATTTGTACAAGGATCCAAGACAGCCAAGTGATAATTCCTGTGCTAGGATCCCCTGAGAATATGTTGATGGTTTTCAAAGCTATTGAACAAAAATTTAAAAATACTATCAAGTTGATATACTCCTTGTACTAAGAAATGTTGGTCCTTCTAAGAAATCTCAGGCTGAACAGGTCAGATCAGCCCAGACAGCACACACAATGGAGATACATTTGCACATATATTCAGAGTACAACAGGAAAGCCTCATGCTCTTCCTTCTTACACAGGAAATTATTAAAATGTGGAACAAATTGTTTCTATGTAAATTATGTAAAACCTTAAAGGGTAGTCTAGAGAGAAGAAAGGAAGAAAAAAGAACACCCATTTATACATGTTTCAGTCCTGGGGCTGCTGGAGGGGTGCACAGTTTGGGGTACACATCCATGGAACCTCACATGGATGACAAAAAGCAGACAGTAGTGGCTGCAAACAGCACAGTACAAACACTTGTGCGTGTTTGAAACTTCTGGATTCAGTGGGCTTTTACTTCTGCATCCGAGCCACGTATCACAGTAATTAGCATATCCCACCACACTCATCACTGACCACACATGTTCATCACTGTTTCTGCTGTTCACCACACAGGACATGCTTGTGCCACATGTCACTTGGGGCTCTGGCAGACCTCGAGGCAGCAGCTTCAGGCATTTGTGCCCCTGCCCCAGGTCAGGGGTAAGCACTCACACTGCCAAGACAGTAGCCCCAAATGCATCTCGGGCTCTCAGCTGCTGCACCCTGCAGCTGGGCACACCACCTCAAACCCTCAAGGGTGAGAGGTTCGTGCCATGGCACAAAGCTGCAAGCTGTGGCCACTGAAGTAGCATTAAGCATTCTGGTTTACCACTCTGAAAAGGATGGGGACATCCAGTGCAGGGTATACCCTTGACAATAAGGTTTTGAAGCATTGCTGCTAAATTCACTGAGACCCAGCTTCTAGACCCAAACCTCTTAAGATCTGCTATTTGTCCTTAAATAGAATTCAACCTGTAATTAACAATTGCACTCTGTGAATTATGCCTCGGTTTTTATTTGTCCACATATGGATTACACAGACATCACTCAACATTACTATTATTTATATCCTGATAATTCAGTTTCCATCAAGATGTCTGACTGCAGCTGGTTAGTAGCACATCTTTGCAAATGTTTGATGTTGGAAGTCTGACCAATTTTGCCTCAGATTAAGGATCTGAAATTTGCTCCCTTTGAATAACTTCTAACACTCGTTTAAATTTCTGTTTCTGGGAATATTTGGCCAAATTTGTGTCCTGGTAGGAATACTCTTCTGAACTGAATAAAGAAGGGACATAAACTAATGTAATTTGAAAATTCAGATAAGTATCTGTGGATTATTTATCTGAGTTTATGCTATTCCTAAGAATGCTATTATTTTTCCTTGTTTGATCATAAAGAAGTTCTGTGACCTCAAGGCAAAATGAAATGGGGAATAAAATATTTGCATCAACTACAATCATTCAGTAAACTAGCAGACACAACTGGTTTTTTATCAACTTTTTTGTTGGGATTTTTTTTATTTGTTTTTCACAATGTCAACAGAAAATAAACGGTAACTATGTAAGGAAGACAACATTAGTACAATCAGCTCTTGGTTACCCATAGATGAAGTCTCCAGGCAGTGGGCCATGAGAGTAGAGATGCTGTAGGTGGTTCCTCAGGAGCTAAAATCAGTCTGGAAGCACCCTCTGTGCTCAATTACAGCCAGGTTATGCAGATTTACCAGTTTAGGCCAATAATACTGGACCTCTGCAGTTTTTCTCAATTATATTCATTTTCTCAGGTACATTACTGGTGTAAGTATGTTCTGACAGCTGAACTTGCATATATATTGCACTGCATTCTTTATGTAGGTTATGCCAGCTCTCTCCTGCCCATTGCTCCTGCTAACCAAAAGCTGAGTGTACTTTGCTGGAGTGCCTTTGGCATTTCAGAATTTCACTAGATTTCACACACTTGAATTTACATACAAAGAAACTATCTATAAATACTCAAGCCATGCTGCCAAGAGCATCCTAGACCAGAGTCCTGAGGGAGGGCCCAAAAAAAGACCATGACACTGCTGCTGTTAGTTGTGGCTGGAAAATCTTGCCTAGGCTCCAGCTGCACAAGCAGTGCAATCTCTTCACATGTGACCTGAGTCCAGTGTAAGGCTCTGGAGAAAAAAATGGCTTCAGCAGTTGAGGTCAGCTGAGTTTTGTCTGTCCTAAAAGTCATGAATCTGACTTAAATATATTCTGGGCTCGAAGTATAAAGCTGGAAGCCCGTCCTTTTATGACTTTTTACTCCTTTCCAAAAAACTGCTTGAATACATGTTACACTTCCTTTATATTTGTCCTGCAGTGGCAGTTTACCAAATTCTTATCCATTTCCTGAGTAAGAGCATCCACTTCCTAATTAAAAGAAATGCAGTTTCTTATTCTCAGCAAAGCGTAAACAGCCACATCTCTTCAGGATGACACAGCAATGTTTCTTTCTTTAAGGATATACCCTGCAGGTTGGGTTCTGACTCAAAACAACACTAGTCTTCTCATTGGTGCTACTCCAGCTTGTACCTGAGCTTGCTATTCACTGAAGGAAGCCAGAGCCCAGATACCCACTTGATATAAATGCACCAACTCTGCAGGAGCACTACCAATTTACAGTGACTAGGGATGTGGCCCAATATTTTCTATCTACTCACTGACAGTAGAAGAGTAACATGGCCCCTTACAGTTGGAAGGAGAAAGCTTTGAATGAATCTTGACCCCTTCAGCAAGCCAACCTTCAGCAAGGCTGGCTTCTGAGAACTCCTGCGGTGCCTCATGGCACATCACACTCAGATCTAGCAAAGTGCATGAACAAGGCTCCTCTGGAACCTCCGCCACAGCATCAACTCCTGAGACACAACGGAGAATTTGGCAAAGTCACCACATGCTTGACCTATCCACACTGTGGCATATTCATGCCATGGGCAAGCACAGTACAAAGCCTAAGGCCCACCTAAAACGATGCCCGAGACAGGGCTTGTGTCCAACTCATTTTGACAGTCCAGGCTCAACAGAGAGTTTAGGCAGAACTATAAGTTCATTATCACCCTTATTAGGAAATAAATAACATGAAGAGATCTGTGTGACCACCAAATTAAAACAGTAAAAGAGATTAAACAATTAAATCTTCTTTCACTGTAAATCTCTACAAATCAAAATCAATACCCAGACTTCCCGCCAAGACGTTCTGGTACTATCAACTCATGCTTCCAGTATCAATTAGTGACTGCAGAATGGGAATCTCCTCCAACTTAAAACAAACAAACATTAAAAAAAAAAAAAAAAAAAAAGCCATGCTATTCTGAAGTGCTGAGTATTCACTCTCTGAAAATACACAAGCCCCTTCAAGAAGGACCATTTTAAAACTGAGGCATAGTCACTGCTGAAAACATAGGCCCTTATATTTAGCAGAATGTTAGAAGCGCTCCCGCTTCCTTGTTGAGAAGGCCATAACCTTATCTGTGTTTTGACAGCGGCATAACCTTTGCTTGACATGTCAGCCTGGCAATAGCCAAGGGGAACACAGTGAGCCTTAAGAAACTCCCATCTTTCCAAGGTTGAACCACAGACTGGACTTCTTGGAAGACTTCAACTGCAAAGCGTTAATTACACCATCTTTGCATATGCCATTATTAGGACTGCAGGGTACTCAATTAGCTCTTTTTGCCTTTTTATTTAATGGCATTACAGTATGATTGGTAACACAGACATCCCCACTGGCTGCATGGGTTGCACTTATGCTGCATGAAAACCAGAAAATTTGTAACATAAAATCTGGCCCTTTGCCAGATTTCTACAGGGCATTAGTAACAAACTGGTGAAGCTCATTAAAAAAAAAGAGAGAGAAACCTATAACCATTAAAAGTCCATTAAGCAGCATGTCATTTTGTAAAGCTAAATAGCCCACAGTAATCAAAAGCATATGAACCCCAGCTGGGTTACCCAGCAAATTGTTTCGATTTAGGGGGGAGAATTCATCAAGAAAGATTGTTCCTAGGATTGGGTTGATTTTTCTCCTTCAGTTGCTGGCTCTATGTCCCATTATAATTACAGTGATTGATGCACCTTGCAGACAAAGGTGAAGAGTGACCAGAATAGCCCAAACATCTGCTCAATGCAAGCCACTGCTAATGCGAAAACTCTGCAGAAAGGCATGTCACTTACAGTTATCCCGTCACCACTGACCAGCTACGCAGGAAGCAACTTCTTTCCTGTTTTCCTCCTCACCTAAGTTGCATACAGGTTATGAATCAGCTTTTCCCATCCCCACTCCCTAAGTAAAATGAGAGAAGTTGCTGTCATTACAGTTTGGCATAAAGAAATCATTCGCTGATGCTTTGTCAACGAAGAAAGAAAAAAAAAAACCAACAACCAAACAAACAAAAACCACAGAGCATGAGTCTATAGTAATGGTAATTACCATGCACCTCCTCTTCCAGTGACAGAGACATAGTCACCTTTTCCCTGATCATGTGAGCAACAGCCATAACTCTCTGCTTGGAGTAAGACAGCACAGAAAGCAGCATAACACCATGAATTAGGCATCTGTGTTCACCGCCTCTGCACCTGATTTCCTTTGGTACCTCCACAGGTATCTTTAAAAAACTAGTCCTTAGGTCTCAGTTCAGCAAGGCATGGCAGCATGCACCTAGACACGGGCATGTTCCAAGTGAGACTGTTTAGGTTCTTAATCCAATATCATCTAATAGCTTGATGAAGCGGGACTACAAGTTCTCTCTGCTCTCAACTGTATAACAGAAATAACTCTTTTCTACGTAATTTAAAGCCAGATGACTGCCCAGTCCAAAAGGGAAGAAACTAAACTATCAAATAACACAGTTTTGCCACGTCTTCCATTTTCACATGGGCCTTCCAAGGTTTTTTTCAAGACTTTTAACACATATGATTTTTTAAAGCCCCTTCATTTTACATTATTGGGGTGGGGAATGCAAGGTGATTAGAAGTTTCATTGAATTGAAAACTCCAGTTGACCTGCCCAACTGCACAAGAATAGCACATTACTTCTTTATATGCAAGGTCTTTTGGAGTAGCAGGATTCAGACCTTTGATATATCCCAGGAACTTATACTTCTAACTCTCCTGGAAGAGAGAGGCACCAGTTTGGAAATTATTACTTTAAGGGAAGTCTACAAAACTTAAAGCCAAAACTCCAGTCTCCCCATTCCAAAGAGTCACGATGTCCTTGAATGTTTTTAGAAGAGATTTTTTAGGGCACCCAAAGGGCCTGCAATCATCAAATGGCTGAAATGCTTTGTCTCTATCTAAAGATGAATTTGAGAATCTCCAGCACAGGTTTCAGAGATGTAGCCTCTTTGCAAAGAAGCATATGTAGCCCTTTAAACGCTGTATTTATTTTCACAAGATTTCTCAGTCAAGCTGGACAGTTTATTTACAATGGAAGTCTGCTGCTGAAGAAGAGCTGTAGATAGTACATAGCTGAACTGACTACGCAAGTACAGCAGTAAATCATCCAAGTGCTGAATTTATTCCAGTGCACTTCCCATTGTAAGTAACAGGATACAACTGGAATAATCAGATGACGTCCTAAGATCAGGAGACTTGAATTGCATCCGTTTCAAGTGCTGGGTGTGACCATTGTAAAGTATACACAAATAATACTCCTCAAATGTGCATGTATCAACTTTGGCTCTTCATTAAGAATTGACAAAAAAAAAACAAAACATGAAAGAGTCACTCACTCCTCTATTCTTGTGGCCTGATACTGTGCAGAGAGACCTGACATTACTCAAGTTTTTACAATTAAAACCAGAAAAAATAGTCACACTCTTAAGTTGAGAAGTGACCATTTTTAATCAACCATTTCTATCCATTACAGGGCTACCTACATGAGTGTCTACATCTGCTTTGTGAAGATGGCACAAACCCCAACTATTTCACCAATGCCTTGAAACATCCTTTCAATGCTTGAACAAAAGCATTACAATCAACCCGGGCTTTGATTTTTATCTTGCAAAATCAACCTCTGACCAAACAAATGGGTCCTTCAGCATGACTGATGCTTTGTTTCCCATGGATGGCACCCACCAGCGATAGCGCCCATTTCCACTTCCCCAGCACCAGTCCATGGTGGCTTCCAGGCAGGCAGGAGGCCAGTGTGAGGCAGCACATGCCACGTGGTTGCTGCTTTCCCCTTGGCCAGAAGAGTTTGATTCCCTTCCCTTTCCACTCAAGTTTTCACCAAAGTCCTGGAAGCCTCAGTCCCTGTGAGGCCTCTGCCCTGTGTCAAATTAGTCAGGTTCAACAGTTATTAGGGAGGGACTTGAACACAGGCAAACAGATGGAAGGACAGCTCAATCACAAACTTTCTTTCCATGATGAAACGGAACAACAGAAGAATCCTCTATTTTGGCCTACAGAATGTGAAGTTTTACAGTCTATTTTATTAGCTATTGAGGGAGACAGTAACTAAGCTGTAAAAATTGCAATGAATGACACTAAACTGCTTAAAAGACTGTTTGTTATAAGAAGCACACACGTTTACGCATGCACATCTGAATAACCCTGACTTTTCGCATCTGCAAAGCTGCAGTGGGAATTTCATGATTATAGGTCCCCTTATAGCAACTTGACTGAGGGGGGAAAAAAAAAAAAAAGATGAAATTCGACAGGACAAGCATAAGATAGGCAGGAATATCTAGCTGCAAAAATAAAGGGTGGTGATCAACTGTTGGGTAGCACATCTTCAGAGAGGCATCAGAGGGCTGCCAATGCTCCTGGAAAAAAGGAATACTTTGTACTGTGATTAATAAACACAAATATAACTTCTAAGGTACCTGAAGCAATCTTTCTACTATATCCATAGTTAGATCTTAGCTGCATACTAGGTACCATTTTGAGCCTTGTATCTTAAGAAAGATGTAGATCGACTGAAGAGAAGGCAGTGATTTGGGATTATTTAGCCTAAAAAGCAGAAGACTCAGGGGAGATGTGATAACATGTTCAAGTCCATGCTATGTTACTGCAAAGAAGAAGGAATCATTTGTCGCTATATCTTTGGAGCAGGATAACAACCAGTGGGCTTATACTGCAGCAAGAACACTTCAGGCTGGCATTTACAGTAGTAAGAAAAGCTCAAGAACAGAAGGCCCAAGAAAGCTGCAGGGCAGCTGCTCCTGGAGATCTTTAAAGAAGAGGTTAGATAGACATGCGAGGTGTGACACGGTTTTCACCGATCCTGGTTTGAGGTAAGGAAACACACAGATAGCTTTCTGAGGTGCTGACCGCCCCTACTTACCCACGTTAGCATGGAATCAGAGAAAAAGAACACAGATTTTGAAAATACTCTTTCCCCTTCTCTACTTTTTTTCCACAATTTATCACCTCAAGAGTGGCTGATCTCAACTTCAATCTGAGTGTTGGCCAAAGTTTAAGATTTTATTTGAACTGAACCAACTCTCTTCATCCTTCCACAGAATGAAGCCAAGACAGCTTGTGGTATAAAATAAATGCTACAGCCAAATTAGGCCTACAGTACAAAGAATCTAGTTCTGCAAATGTGATGCAAGTTTACACAAAAGTCATTTTGTTGGACTTGCAGAAAGGCATTAGTATCTCTGCAAGACCGGGGACATTATTTTTGTTTCCTCTAACAGCACACAGATGGGTTCCCCAAGCTCATTTGAATTCTGTACATAATCAGGATGTAGCCCACAGCTCCACTGATTTGTGAGTTTTATGTTCCGTAGTTGAATTTACCTCTAGGGGTTTGTCACCTAATTCATTGAACAAGCAGAGATTTTAAGATAAAGCTGGAAAAAATACAGAAGAAAATAAAACTGCTATCTTAATGCACAAAGTGAAAATACAAGCAGGGGAAATTGGAATAATCAAAGAAGAAAGGACTAAACTGTATAACAATATTCTCAGTTAAAAAAAAAAAAAAAAAAAAAAAGGGGGAAGCATCGGACACGGATTTTACATGAGCACCCTAATACAAAAAGGGCTGATGTTAAAGGATTATTTAAACAAGTCGGAAGAAGTTAGCACCAGTTAATGACAAGTTTGTTAGCTAACAGGCTGTTAACACTCAAACAAACTGGTCATTAAATGTGGTTACTACTTATTTTAATGGAAATTTATTAGAACCTTTATTTAAAGGTTTAATGGGAGGGAGAGCCCTCCCACACACACCTGGAGTCCCACAAATCCAAACAACACAGCCGTCAAGCTGCTTTGCCTGGATTTGAAACAAACCTTTTCCAGCATCAGTGACCACTTTTTCTCTGGCAAAAGGATATTAGACAAGTTCAGATTCTCTGATCGCTTCATATCTAACAAGAACCACTTGAATCTTCATTACTTTGTAGTGCCATTATGGTAAGTGGTTCTGATCTGTGTCCTTTATAGAAGCCCACTGGAAATCTCATTATTATTAGACAGAAGTTTGATAAAGCTCTTAATGTTGCCTCTCATGCATCTTCATCCCCTTGGAGTTTAGAGGAAGAAAAAAGGGGAAAAATAAAAACAGAAATAGCAATGCATTAAAGGGGAAATAGAAGCAATAAAAACTTCAGACTTTTTTGGTTCATTTCCCAACTTCCTCAGGAAAAAAAATAGAAATGGATCCCTAGCATAAGACTGGCTACTGGTACACACTGTCAATAAGATATATAGTTATAAGGAAAGAAAGCACAGTCCACTGGAAAAAAAGCACTGCACTAGACCTGGGGAGACCATTATACTCCTAACTCTGTAACTGACTGACCACATATTACTTCAACCTCTCCAGTATGTCCCCTGCCATTTTGCCTATTTAGTTTAAACTGTCTTTCACTAGAGGGTACTACTGAAGTGTCTACATTAGAGTTCACAACTTCCTCTGTGCTCACAGTTACAGAGAAAACAGGTCAGAACAGGAGAAATAATATACTGCAAATTGCAGACAGACCAGGAAAGGGTATGAAAGAGGGTCTGGGAGTGGTAAAAATTATCAGAAACTTCTGATTCAGATAAAGACCCTATCTTAAAAGTCACCCAATCTGCCTCTGGAAGAGCACCCCTCTCCACTGGTCACAGAGGGACCCACAGATTTGCCTCAAATGAGAAGCCTGAAATCAAAAGGTTTATTAATATCCATTATATGCTTCTGCGGTGAGTCAAAACACAGGACCTCCCAAAAGCTCAGGTGAGGTATCTAAAGAGATTATACAGTAAGTGTTCACCTCCTTACACAGCTTTTTCACCTATACAGCTCTCAGTTTCTGCAGTATCTCTCCTGATTAACAGGAAAGAAAAACAAAGTGGGGGGAAATTTATAAGAAGGCCCCAAAGGCAAATACTTCCAATGTGGCCACACATTTTTTTGAGTAAGCAACCTGAGGCACTTCAGATTCAGTTTAGGCAGAGCTGAGCATCCACAGCTCTAATTAAAGTCTCTAGCAGCTCTGGGCACTCACTACTTTGAAAAACGCCGAGGCTGTTGGAGAGGACAGGATCCGATTACTGGACATGCTCAAGCCCTGTGAGGCTCTCCAGAAATCCCTGGCCAGAGCCAAGAAGCGAGCTGGTGTCAGAGCTGAGAACCAGCCCCCGGAGCCTCCACCACTTAGCCTGAAAAACTCCTTTTTCTCAACTTGCCATTTCTATGATTTGCTCTTTGTCTTTCAAATACTTCTTACTTTCAACCTCATGGGATCTGACAGCCTCCTGTCTGAATGCTCACATGAGCCAGACCCATTGTTAATATTATTTCACGAGATATTAGGATTTCAGAGGCATTTCCCTTGCCTTGTTTGCAAGAGCTTTTCAACAAAAGACTATGGACATGTCTAAACTCCTAATATTTGCTGTGATAATACCATTTAAAGGCAAGTGGGCTGGGAATGGGAGAGAATAACTGATATTTTCATTTAGCTGATGATGTGACTGGGATTTAGAGAACAGTCTGATTGATGTCTCGGCTTCATTTAAAATAAAATAATTAGGCTACTAAAATCTGGAAAGTATATTTTCATTTTAACTGGTCTATGTGCTCAGCCCAGGCTCCAAGAAAGAACATGGAACATTACAGGAATGGAAATGAGGGGTTGGAGCAGGAGAAATGATATACTGTAAATTAGAGGCAGACGAGGAAAGGATATGAAAAAGGGTCTGGCAGAATTAAAATAATCAGGAACTAAGAGGAAAAACCAAGAGTTCAAAAAAAGTGTAGAGCATTCCATTAATCATCATTGTGGGAGGTAACAGAGGGTGGACAACAATATGAGAAGAGGACTGAAGAAGCACAACTAAAGAGAGTAAGGTGTAAAATTCACATTTTTTGTCCCTGTTTCTAATAGCACTCAGGTCTCTGCTTAGTGGGAACAATGAAAGATTGGCTGCAGGAACAGAAGGCTCCCAGCTGCATGAAAGAAAGTTGTAAACTCAGACCTGCAAAAACATGCACAACTTAAACATCTTATACCCACAAATAAATGCACTATTAAGACATTTTGATCCTTTGCACTACCCTATCACAGTACAAAGGCAGTTAAAGCACTGGACATAAAAAATAGTCCAAGGAATTTTGGGTTTGATCTCTTAATTCTGTGAAAATTCAGGCCTATATTTCAACTGCATAAGAGCTCAAAAACACAATCACATGCACCAGCTGGACAGTCCTAATTATATAAATACACAGACTCTGACAGCAAGAAACACAACACAATGCACTTTGTCGAGACAAAAAAGCCTTTTGTTTATGTGAAGTCAAGACACAGTACTTTACATCTGTACACACATGGACCACAAGACCACAGCTAACAAGTTAATCATGTAGCTCAAGCCAGGCACAGAGTGAAAGTGTTATAATACCCACTCCAGTGGCCAGCAGCATCCTCAGGATTGCTTGGAAACATAACGTAAAGTTTCCAGAAGCCAGGAATCTCAGCCAATGAACTGAAAACAACTTCAAACAAAATCAAGTAATATCTTCTTTGGATCTTTACAATCACTCCCATAGTGTGAAAGCCTCATCTGACTGTGACAGGAAAGGGACTAAACACTCCTTCTCCCCTGTAGTGATTACTCCATATAACTCGGTTTCATGGTTGCCTGGTCTTTCACACCTACCTTCCTCTGGAAGTCAGTCACCCATAAAATATAGTATATGAACTGCACTATATTAGCTAGAGAAAAATGAGGCACTCGAAATCTGAGAGAAAGCTGAAAGAAATTTACACTAAGTGAATACTGCATACCCAAGGGACAAGGGCTACTTGGAAGAAAATCCCTTTAAAAACAGATTGTTTTCCCCCTCTTCAGTGTTTAACTTTTTTTTTCTTCTCTTTTTTTTTTTTTTTTTATTTAAAATAAGTTTGCCATCCCCCATCCACCTCTTTGTCAGCACAGAGAGAATATTTTTGCCACATAACTGTCTTCCATAGCAGGGTACACTGAAGTGATCTGGAAAAATTTTTCTGTTCCACTCACCATGGGTGAGCAAAGCTGGGTTTGGGGGTGTTTGTGTGCTATTCTACAAGAAAGGTAAGGACCAAACCAGGGGAAAACAAAAACAAAAACAAGGGAAAACAAACAAGCAAACAAAAAACAAACAAACAAACAACAAAAAACAAACAAACAAACAAACAAAAAAACCCACAAAGATTCCCGAGGAATTCACATGAATAATCCTAGAAATAAGTCCAGAAAAACATGCCTTAAAAATAAAGGTAACAATTCTTGCCCTTGTAGCTTTATTTTCTGTTGTACATACTTTTTTCCAGATACTAACAAAACTAGTTTCCACTGGCTAGGAACAGGAAATCTGTGCACCTTACAGTCTGTTTTAGTTTGCTGCAAGCACACCTACCCTGTCCAGCCTTATAACTGCACTAAGCACAGAATAAGGCAGTAAGTTTTTTCATGGAAGTCTGTGAATTTCTCCACAGAATAACCTTTTTGTGGTCTATGTCACTAATAAAACTAGTTTCATTAGCTGAAAGGAATCATAAGTAAAACAGGGATTAGAAGGTTTATTACAATGCTTCCTTCTACCTTTTGCAATTAATTTGAATCAATTATTGGTGTTCATGGATGCATCTCATGCAAACAAAATGAAAATCTACTTCCTCTCTGGCCTAACATATCTTGACTTTCCACACTATTCACTCAAAACAAACTCACGATAGTTTAGAAAACTGTAAGGGAGGTACATGAGGGAAATACAGAATAAAAGAAAGTACCACCCTCTTCACATTAAAAAGACAGACTTTTGTTTCCTATTTGCTAACCATTAATGCTGCATAAAAAATATGTGATTAGGACCCTGAGAGTTGGCATGGCTCAAATACTGTATATTGATGAACCACGTTGGAATGGAAATCAGATGAAAAGTATTCCTGTAGTGGCACTTTAACCTAACTGTTGACAGATGGAGAATGGAAGCAACATAAATGCTCTCTTTTTGTGTCAGCACTATAAAAATGTCTGACTAGCCCATGAAAGATGGAGATGAAAGCTTAGGCAGCCATTAGAAACTGTGCCTCACCTCAAGCAATAACTCATTCCCATGGTATTATGAAAATGGTTTTATTGCAGAGGATTACTTCTTCCCCTTCTGCAAAAATTACTGCTTATCAGCAGTGCAGAAATAAAGCTAGAAACTCCCAATCTTTTAAATTCTCCTATGCAATCTCCTTCCCAATGGTCAGGAATTTAATAAAATGTAACATTTGATTAAACCAGTTTGCATGCCTTTCTGAAACTGACACCATTATCTGAAATACGGCGCTTTCAAGTGTCCTGCCATTAGTTAACAGCAGCTTGATTGCCTGTTGCATTTATTTATCTGAGTATTAATGCTCTGCGAACTGCCTTGATTGGAATCCAAGTCTTTTGGCAGACCTGGATTGGAAATCAAAAGAAGGGTGTAATGGCAAGAAGAAATTCAAAAGTAGTGTCGAATAACAGGATTTTGTTTGGGGGTTTTTTGGGGGTGTCTTTTTATGCACAATGCATTTTGGTTACTGCTTGTTCCTAAGCAGTAAAGCTTCAGTTAGAAAGCAAAAAAGAAACAGGTGTATTTTAAATTCAAACACTCACGAAATCCAAAGGATGTAGGATCTTCTTCATCAACACAACTGGAAGTTACATCAGCGCATCCTGAAGCGATCACAGGCTCCCCAAAGTACAGGAATTTAGCCTGAGAAGTAAACGTTTAGAGTCAGGGCAAGGCAGCAGTAAGGTGTCGGTATCAGACCCTACGATCCCCCCATGATATCAGTGCCCACCAGAATGTGCAGCTGACATACCACAGTGGCTTTATCCAGATCTTGCCTGACACTCCAAAGCCGCCCTTTTGGCAGCCGCTTTCAGGAATCCCTACTATAAACCTAGGCTGATGGACTGGCCAAACCTCATGGGATGGCTGCAATGAAAGAATGCATCCTCGCTTGGTTAAAATACATCTTTAGTTTTGCTTGCTTCTATATTTCAGGAATTTCCCCAGCCAAAAAAAAAAATCTAAGCAAGTTTGGCTTCAAATGGTGCTGACAGCAAGTTGGCTAGGCCAGTAAGGCTATTCCCAGCGCTTTTTTCAGCAGTCATGTGCGCATGTGTGTGAATAGCTGCGCTCATAAAAGAGAGAGGGAAGCAGTGGCACAAAGAGGGAGATACAACTCTTGTACATGGTTCCATCTCTGGTGAGCAATCCCAAATCACAAAATGAACAGAAAACGTGTCCTACAAATCTGGAGCAGCCCCGGTAGACAGAGAGAGTGTATTTTCTCAAACACTCCGGGACTCAGAGGAAACCCTACATGACAATCTTATGACTGTGGTCATTTTTGAAGTGACATACTACAAGAAGGTATTGTGGGCTTCCATCAAGCCTTTAAGGCTGCCTCTACACAGTGAAAAGAAAGGCTGGAATAGCTCCCCAGCATCAACCTTTTGCTACTCAGACATGAACATCTGCAAGAAAATGTTTACTCTGAACCTTAGGAGGAGACTTCTGAAAAACAAATCCACTTTTCCTGCAAAATGTCTAGCACCAGTGAGATTTTCCACGGAGATGGCCTCCAGTTCTTCAAATTATGCACATTGGACATGCCGTGCTTTCCAATGACTAAATAGAAAATTTCACAGAGCAACTTAGCTTCCTAATTTTTCTTTACCACTGATGTTTTTTACCCAGAAGAGCAGCAGTGTTGCACTTCCTGTTTGGGAGGTCTCATCCTCATCACACGCTCAGGGATAGCACCCATCTGTCCTTTTTAACTTCAGTTATACAGCTCTGAGCTAGATTCTCCTGAAGCTGTATTTCGGCCAGCCAGCTGCCTTTGAGAGTTTTGCACAAAGGGATTTCATAATCCTGTAGTATCTGTACTCAGGTCTTTTTACAAAAGAGCTTAGACAACACCACCCCGATGCTCTGTATCTTAGTGAGGAAGCTAAGCACCTGCCTTGGAGCACAGTCATTTTCTCCAAAACCATATGGCCAGCTGAGCTAATCACTCAGCTGTGTGAGTATTTACTGGTATAGAACTACATACTCAGAGACCATTTACAGAAAAATGTCATTTGCCACCACTACAAATGCTTAAAAGCTTCCCAGCATTTCCTTGTTAAACCACACCCTATCCCCCTTTTCATCCAAGCTTTACCAATCTCAACATCCAAAGTCTGTTTCAGAGACAAAGGTTTTCAGGAAGAGGAAACATTTTTTTTTCCTTTTCTATCTCTCCATCCTACAAGGGTAGTTGTTAGTCTGAGTTCAGCAAAGGAACATTAGCAGAATTCCTACATGCCAAAGTATTTGTTTAAATCAGGAGGGACTTACACATTCAGCGTTTGCTGAGTCTGGAACTTATTAGAGAGCTTTGCAGAGACATTAGCCACACATACAGAATATGCATTTTAAATGTAAAATGACAGAGTCACTGATGGTGAAAACTTGGCTACCTTGCTTGTACGGTAATGTTCTTACAAAAGTTTTCTAAATGCACTTAATTTGCATAACACCATTATGAGTTACCCTGTCGGAGACTCATTTAGTAACAATGCCGTTGACATGATAGCTTATTACGGCTTCAAATAATATGTAAATAATATTTAAATGGCTTCTCTCAGAGCAATTACTGTCAATCAAACAAATACCTATATTTTGGCTTCTCATTTTTATGTCCTTAGCTAACATTAGAAATAAAAAAGCAACTTATATACAAAACCTGTAACAAACAGTTATTTTATGAACAATCTGGTTTAAACTGCCACAAAAACAACACAACTCGGCTGTAATGCCAAAGCTCTAATATGAGTTGCCCGGTTGCATCTCAATACCGCAAAGATTAGTATCAATTTTGTGGGTCAGGACAACCATTATTACGGACATCAGCCCAACAGAGATGATATGCCTAATGTTATCATCAAGAGACAAATTCTACAGTGTTCTCAATAATCCTCATCATATACATTTTATGTATATTCTAAGCACCAGATCTTAGGTGATTTACAAAACTGGATGAGGGACCACTAGCAGGGTTGGCTATACTGGAGAACAGACACCAAAGGGTACTCAGCTCTTCTGCATTAGCATTTCATGGTGCAATGATGCTTTGCACAGTGCTGTGCCAGGAGGAAACATCACCCCTAAATACTCCATGCCCACCTGCCCCTCCTTTCCTAAACAAAACTTTGCTTCCATACTGATCGTGCCCATATTGCAGATGGGATGAGTCACACACACAAAGCAACAGGACATTTCAAAGGGGGCAGAAAAGCCAGTAACAAAGCTAGGAACAAGCTTCTAGTCTTCTACAGGTAGCCAGTGCTGTGCCCATTATACTGCGTGCATGTACCTTGGACCTATATAAAGTACAGCAGCCCAAAATCTTGGTGGTACATCTCAGACCCAGTCCTCTTTCATGTCAAATCATCACTTTGCAGCTGTGTCCCTTTCCTTACCCTGTGTCTATACACACAGGTGCAGAATGAGTCCCAGTAGCATGCATTTCAATACATCATGACACTTTTTTTTTTCTTCTGGCAGAAAGTTATCCTCTGCAGCGCGATTATGATGTTGCAAAGATTCAGTACCAGTACCACATAGCAGAGCCTGGGCTTCATCCAGTTTGCAGGAACACAGCTCAGGGTAGGCAGATGTGTCCAATCAGGGTGAGGTTATTTTGATAGCAGGATTCAAAATTAACACGGCAATAAAACCAGTTCTATGTCAGTCATGTTTACTCTGCAATATATTCATTAGTAACATTCAGCCTATAGAGTGCCTAATACTCTAAAAAAGCCTATGTCTCAGCCAGATTTTTGCAGTAAGGAGCCTCTGTCTTTTGGGTTCTGTATTTTGGGGAAAGAAGCTACCTCTCTCTCTTGTGAAGTTCAATCATAGCTCCAGTTTTTCAGGGAAAAATTTGTCTTCCACCCTCAGAAAAGATGGTTTTATTGACACGCCTCCTGGCACATTTTCAGCCAGAAGGAGAAAGTCCTTATAATGAGCTCTTAACTGGCAACTGATAGCTGCTCAATATCTTCTCTGCCATAGATTTTTTTTTTTTTTAAGTAACTTCGAGTAAACCACTTGACACTCTGTGTACTTCAATTCTCCACCCATAGGATGGTCTTCTCTATGCAATAAAGAGGTTGTGAGGTTACAACACTGACCGTGAGATGCTCAACTGCCATTTCATGAACGGCCATATCAGTACCCTAGCTAGACAGTAACAATTAAAGCTAAAGCTGTCATTTCTCCTTTGCTTTCTGTCCCTGAAATGCCTGCTGCAGCAGTGCCAACTCGGCTGACCTTTCTTTATAGAAGGAATAAAACCTGCGAATATTGTACATGGACAAGCAAGACTAGAATGTAACAATTAGGAAAAGCAGCTCACCTCACATATGTCCTTATGTAGGAAGGCCAGAATTATTAGCACAATCACAGTGTGCTCTGTTAGCATTAGAATTAAAACTGGAGTGGGGAGGCAGAGGGAGCCCGTTGTCAATGCAGACAGTTCAGCCAGACAACAGTTGGCCTTACTAATTGGCAAAACAGTGCCACTTTAAGAGCCCTCTTTGGGTACTCCCCAGACATCAAGGCAGCTAATATGTTTTCCAAAAAAGCTGGCAGGAGCTCAAACCTGCACAGCCAAATACCTGTGTGCAAGAAATCACTATCCCGGGGAAGTTCCATGCTGAGAAAAGCCTGGATTCACTCATTCATAAAAATGTTGCCAGCCTGCAGGTTCTACTGCAGGTCTCCTAACATGTCTTTTGTTTTGTTCTTCACTCCCATTTCAGGCTCTTGAAAGCAGATGATTATCAGAAATTAACACCTCGCTCCTTTTTTCTTTTTTCTTTTTTCTTTTTTTTTTTTTTAATGTGTATATCTCACCTTGTTAAGGAAGAAAACTCAAAAGTGTGAACTTCATGAATCCAATCACAAGAACAGAATCAAATAAACCTGCTTCGTTCCTCATTAGGAGCTTCTGAGAATTCTGGAGAGGAAAAGAATATGAGATGTTGAAAAGCCTGGAATTGGACTTAAAAATATACCTGGCTGGATATCAAAAAATGCATCATTTAAGTAAATGTAACCCCTTGCTTCCTGACAGAGCTGAAGAATGTCTCTCACTGCCTCTCGGTTCTCACGCCCAGCAGTCTGAAGCCAGCCCCCACCCTGCCGTGGTACAGCTGCCGTGTGCTGTTCATAGCAAGTTAACATGCAAGCCAGGCCTACAGCAGGTCCCCAGTCTCTACTTACTAACTCGGAGATGAAAGAAACAATTCTTCTGGGAAAAGCTGTGTACATCATACTGCATTACACTTACTTAAGCTCATGTTAGTGTATTTAAAGCACTGCTGGTTACTTAGCATAATGATTCAACTAAGGCCATTCATTATAAGTCTGTCTTGGAAGACAGAAAGATCTGTTCTCCTATACAGGCTATTTTGGCTCTATAAAGTATATGATAGCTGCAGAGAAAGATATGCCTAAAGTATAGCATAGAAGAATAATAACCTGAAATGTTAAAAGCATATTAATAATTCATCAGGGGAACCAGAGGAGCTGAAAAGCACTAGGAGCCCTATCACATGATAATCATTTGATAGGACACTACATCCAGCCACAGGGATAATTCACAGGGATTACAACTGCTCTATTTTCATTGGCAGGCCTGGCAGGCAGCACTGGATGCACTGACAGCAGGAATTCAGTTGTGCGAACAACTCCTGAGTAATTAATCAGGGTCAGGGCAGGATCTGGTTTCAGAGAAGTCAGGCTTGTTACTGGCACTGCTCTCCAAGCTTTGCGCCAGCCCAGTTGTCCCATTTCTTCTGTTCACGTAAATTAAAGGATTGCTGCCTGCTACAGAATACAGTGGATTGAAATAATTTATTCTGCATTAGGCTGTCATGATCATGTTTCGTTTTTGCCTAGCCCACCCATAGATGAATTGTCAAATGCTAGAAATTTCATGAGATGAAGGATCAGTGCTTGGATTTAAACACCCAAATTGGCCAGCCTGATGGCCACTGGGTCACTCAGGAGACTGAGTCCAAGGGACAGCATCTTGGGGAGAAAAAAGGCACGACCTAGTGATTTCTCTTCCAGAAAACAGCTCCTCAAAGGAGCTAGACTATTAATCATTCAGAGATTCATGCAGCTCCAGGAAACAATGCTAAATGGTGCCCAAAAAGCCTCAGAAAGGTACGCTAGAAGAGACACAACAGCATAGATACCACAAAAGCCTAATTGGAAACAACACTGTGGAAAAGCCTGATGTTTCTGTCCTCGTTCTGCCCTCTGACTCACAAGCAAGGAGACAGATCATAACATTAAAAGTGAGAAAATTCAAAACTGAAAAAGAGCATAATCTTTTTCTGCACAACGTATAATAGTACTAAAGTCTTATTGTCACAAGATGTCAAAAAGGCCAAGAACTTTAGCAAGACTCAAAACAGGGTTAGGCATTCACATGGTTTATGAGAACCTTCTCTGTTGTATCTACAGTAGATAGTAAGTACTATCATACCTTTTGAAAGGACAGGCAAAACAGAGGCTTCCAGGTTTAAGCCAGTTTTTAACAGATTTAAGCCAGTCTTTAACACCATATTTTCATCTGCATTCTAGGTGCTTATACCATACATACTGCATGACATTTCAGTGCCTCAACAAAAGTGTTTTCCTGGACTTCTGGAGGCCCACAGCAGAGGCTTGACTTGATTCAAAACTGAAGCTAAAACCAGGCTGATCTCATTTTATTCCGAGCCTTTCACCAATGCTGAGTGTGGCATTAAACCTGTCCTTTACATTACTGTAAATGTAAAAAAGGCAAACTTTGATATTATCTGGTTTTCCATTTGTCCTGGTTCATCTAGGATAGGGTTAAATTTCCCCAGCAGAGAAGGGGGAAGGGATCTCCAGCTGGGTTAAGGTCAGGTCTGGTGGGAGCGCAGGAACTTTTCCTTTGTGGCTTTGGTCGCGCAGAACATCGCGAGCGAACTGTCTGTAACCATTGCGGTACTCCTCTGTATATCTTTTGTCTTCTTTACTGTTATTACTGTTTATTGTTGTTATCATTGCTACTGTTGTTGTTCAGATTGGTTATTACACTGTTGTATTAAATTTCTTCTTATTTTAACCCGGGGTTTGTGCCCTACTTGTGTCCGACGGTGGGGAGGGACAATGGCAACATGGTCTCTGGTCTCAGCAGGGCTTAAACCACCACAGCCTTTTTGGCACACCAACGTGGGGCACAAGAGGGTTGAAATAAGAATCAATAAGGGGCAGACCCTGACCAGAGTGTGTTAGAGTAATCTGTTGGGTGTAATTTTTTTTCTGTTTGTATTTGTATTTGTTTGATAAGAAAATGTTTGCAATGCTGGCCCATTTGCTTGCGTGGTGAGGCTGGATTAACCTTATATCCAGTATATGATCCCAGTGCTGGTGTTTGTTATTGGTGGAAAATGTATAAAGGGTCTTATTTTTATGTACTGGCTATTGACTGCTTATAATGTGTTTGTATCACGGTTTGTGGGGACGGGCCAGTACCTGTTTGCTGCCTGGGCTTTTGTTAGGATTCTCACCCCCTCTATGGGTGAGCCAGGGGAAGAAATCCTCTCAGTTTTGGAGAGTTTCAATTACCCTTGGAGCCTGCAGGCCAGTGTGATTGTGGCACAATGCTTTCTGAATGTCTGCCTGATTTTGGTTTTGGCCATGCGGCACTTCTCTAACAGTAGCAGTGCCCAGAAACCTGCCCCGAGGTCAGATAATAGCGAGTGGCAAGGGCTGTGGGAAAAGATGGGCAAAGGCCTGAGTCGGTGGGCACCTCCAATGCTTTGGAATTTCACTCCCGAACAAATGCAGAGCCCTGATAAGCTGATGGAGTGCTTAGAAAGGGTGTGTTACCGAACTGGCAAAACCCAGGAGACACAACTCGCTGCAATGTGTTGGGGACTTGCCCATGCCTACTGTGTCCTCTTTAATACCACCCACTGCCCTCAAGGGGGAGAAAGGGCTACAGTATCTGGGCCGGGGGGACAGGCAGAGCCAGTATCAGTTGCCTCCACCAGCACAGCGACTGAGCCAGAGAGCCAGCCAGTGCCAGTGTCGGTTGCCCCAATACAGAAAAGAAAATATACCAGAAAGTCAGCTCGCAAAGTGGGGGATGGGGATGAGCCAGGCCCATCATGGGAACAGGAGGAAGGGCCAGTGGTGATCGTCCGATCTCTATCCCCGACTGAGCTGCGAGATACGCGGAGAGATTTCAGCCACCTGGGAGGAGAGCAGATTTACACCTGGCTGCTCCGATGCTGGGACAATGGAGCCAGTGCTTTTGAGATGGAGGGGAGAGAGGCCAAGCAGCTGGGATCTTTGGCCAAGGATGCTGGCATTGATAGGGAAATAGGGAAGCAGACTCAAACACTCAGCCTTTGGAAGTGACTCCTGCTCAGTGTAAGGGAGAGGCACCCCTACAAGGATGATATCCTATGTCAGCTAAGCAAATGGACCGGCATTGAGAAAGGCATCCAGAATATCAGGGAACTGGCTATGTTTGAGATGATCTATGGTGATCTGAATGATGAGCACTCACCCATGGACCCAGATCAGGCCCCTTGCACACACCTGATCTGGCGAAATTTCCTGAAGAGCGCACCAGAAGCACACTCGAAAGCACTGGCAATAGTGTCCTGGTGGACAGACACCCACACTCTGACAGTGGATGGAGTGGTTGGCAAGCTCTGGCAATATGAGGGAAATCTCCCTTCATCTCGGCATTCCTGGGTCTCAGCTGTGGAGGAACTGTCTCAGAGGGTCCAGAAAATGGAAGAGGACATGTCCTACGTTCCACCTGCACGGGCTGATGTCTCAGCCATTAGAAGTAAACGTTTCCCCACCCAAGAGAAAGGCAGCAGAAGGTACACACCACGAGGCACCCTGTGGTTTTTCCTCCGCGACCATGGAGAAAACATGAGGAGGTGGGATGGACAGCCCACTGCCGCCCTAGCTGCACGAGTAGAGCAGCTGAAAGGGAAGACCATCACAAAAGGGGAGTCCTCCAAGAGGAGCGCAGCTCCAGTGTCCAGTCAGAAATCCCCCAGACAGAATAGAATGGCCAACGTTATGTCTGACCCTCTTGAGGGGACCAGTAAATCATTCTTACAAGAAGTGAGTGATGGTGAGCAGGATTAGAGGGGCCCTGCCTCCAGCCAGGTGGAGCAAAAGGATAATCGGATTTACTGGACAGTGTGGATCCGATGGCCTGGCACATCAGACCCACAAGAATACAAGGCTTTGGTGGACACTGGTGCACAGTGCACCCTGATGCCATCGAGCTACAGTGGGGTTGAATCCATCTGCATCTCCAGAGTGACAGGGGGATCCCAACAGCTGACCCTACTGGAAGCTGAAGTGAGCCTGACTGGGAAGGACTGGCATAAGCACCCCATTGTGACTGGCCCAGATGCCCCGTGCATCCTGGGCATAGACTATCTCAGGAGAGGGTACTTCAAAGACCCAAAAGGGTACCGGTGGGCTTTTGGTGTAGCTGCCCTGGAGGAGGTTGAACAGTTGTCCACCTTACCCGGCCTCTCAGAGGATCCCTCAGTGGTGGGATGGCTTATTGTTGAGGAGAAGCGAGTGCTGATTGCTACCAGGACGGTGCATCGGCGGCAGTACCGCACCAACCCTGGTCCCCCATCAACTAGAAAGCCAGACAGTGATCAGCAAAACTCACTCACCCTTCAACAGCCCTATATGGCCAGTGAGAAAGCCTAATGGCGAATGGAGGCTAACTGTGGACTACCGTGGCCTGAATGAAGTTACGCCAGCAATGAGTGCTGCAGTGCCGGACATGCTAGAGCTCCAGTATGAACTGGAGTCGAAGGCAGCCAAGTGGTATGCCACGATTGACATTGCTAACGCGTTCTTCTCCATTCCGATAGCGCCAGAGTGCAGGCCACAGTTTGCGTTCACTTGGAGAGGCATCCAGTACACCTGGAATTGATTGCCCCAGGGGTGGAACCACAGCTCCACCATTTGCCATGGACTGGCCCATACTGCACTGGAGAAAGGTGGGGCTCCAGAACACCTGCAGTATATTGATGACATCATTGTATGGTGTCATCATTGATGACACAGCCGAGGAAGTCTTTGAGAAAGGGAAGAAGATAATTGAAATCCTCCTGAAGGCCGGCTTTGCCATTAAGCAAAAGAAAGTCAAGGGGCCTGCAAGGGAAATTCAATTCCTAGGAATAAAATGGCAAGATGGGCGTCGCCACATCCCAATGGAGGTGATAAACAAGATAACAGCCATGGCCCCACCAACCTCTAAAAAGGAAACTCAGTCTTTCCTGGGTGCTGTGGGGTTCTGGAGAATGCACATCCCGAACTACAGCCTGATTGTGAGCCCTCTCTATCATGTAACGTGTAAGAAGAACGATTTTGAATGCGGCCCTGAGCCAACAATCCTTTGAACAGATTAAACGGGAGATTGCCCAAGCAGTAGCCCTCGGGCCAGTCCAGGAAGGGCAGTAGGTTAAGAACATGCTCTACACCGCTGCCAGGGAGAATGGCCCTACCTGGAGCCTCTGGCAGAGAGCACCTTGGGAAACCCGAGGCCGACCTCTAGGCTTTTGGAACCGGGGATACAAAGGCTCTGAAGTCAATTATACACCAACTGAGAAGGAGATACTGGCAGCGTACGAAGGAGTTCGGGCTGCCTCAGAAGTGGTCGGCACTGAAACACAGCTCCTCCTGGCACCCCGACTGCCGGTGCTGGGGTGGATGTTCAAAGGAAAGGCCTCCTCCACGCATCATGCAACCGATGCCACGTGGAGTAAATGGGTTGCGTTGATAACACAACGGGCTCGAATAGGGAACCCCAGCCACCCAGGGATACTAGAGGTGGTTACGAACTGGCCAGAGAGCAAAGATTCCGGGATGTCACCAGAACAGGAGGTGACACGTGCTAAGGAGGCCCCACCATATAACGAGCTGCCGGATGAGGAGAAGCGATATGCCCTGTTCACTGATGGGTCTTGTCGCATTGTGGGAAAACATCGACGATGGAAGGCTGCTGTGTGGAGTCCCACACGACGGGTCACTGAAGCTGCTGAGGGACAGGGTGAATCGAGCCAGTTCGCAGAGGTGAAAGCCGTTCATCTTGCTTTGGATATTGCTGAGCTGGAAAAGTAGCCAAGGCTCTACCTCTACACCGACTCGTGGGCAGTGGCGAATACCCTGTGGAAATGGTTGCAGCAATGGAAGCAGAACAACTGCAACGTAAGGGTAAAACCGTCTGGGCTGCTGAAGTATGGCAGGACATTGCAGCCCGTGTGGAAAACCTCGTTGTGAAGGTGCGCCATGTGGATGCCCATGTACCCAAGAGTCGGGTCACTGATGAACATCGACACAACCAGCAGGCAGACCAAGCTGCTGAGATTAGGGTGGCTCAGGTGGACTTGGGCTGGCAGCGCAAAGGTGAACTGTTCATAGCTCGGTGGGCCCATGAGACCTCGGGCCACCAAGGTAGAGATGCAACATACAGGTGGGCTTGAGATCGAGGGGTGGACCTCACCACTGACATCATTGCAGAGATCATCCACGGATGTGAGACGTGTGCTGCAATCAAATATGCCAAGTGGGTGAAGCCCCAGCGAAATGGAGAGCGATGGCTGAAATATAGATATGGAGAGGCCTGGCAGATCGACTACATCACACTGCCACAGACCCACCACAGGAAGCTCCATGTGCTCACGATGGTGGAAGTAACCATTGGATGGCTGGAAACTTACCCAGTGCCTGACGCCACCACCTGGAACACCACCCTGGGCCTTGAAACCCAAGTCCTGTGGCAACACGGCACCCCAGAGAGAATTGAGTCAGACAACGGGACCCATTTCCGAAACAACCTCATAAATACCTGGGCAGAAGAACACGGCATCGAATGGGTCTACCATATCCCCTACCACGCACCAGCCTCTGGGAAGATCGAGCACTACAATGGACTGTTAAAAAACACATTGAAAGCACTGGGAGGTGGGACCTTCAAAGACTGGGACATGCATCCAGCAAAGGCCACCTGGCTAGTCAACACAAGAGGATCTGCCAGTCGAGCTGGCCTGGCTCAGTCGAAACCTTCACATGCTGTAGATGGGGATAAAGTCCCTGTGGTGCGCATAAGGAATATATTGAGAAAAATGGTCTGGTTTAGTCCTGCGCCAGGCAAAGGTAAAAGTCAAGCCCATCCACGGGATTGCTTTTGCTCAAGGACCTGGGTGTACCTGGTGGGTGATGCAGGACAATGGAGAGGTCCGATGCGTACCACAGGGGGACTTGATTCTGGATGAGAACATGCCGTGAATTATGCTGTGCCTTTGTAAATTGTTATTTTGTTATTGCTAACTGCTAAATGGCAGCTGGACATGACACAGATGGTATAGAATAAACGGGTGGATTATGTCCTGGTTCAGCTAGAATAGGGTTAAGTTTCCTCAGCAGAGAGGGGCAAGGGATCTCCAGCCGGGTTATTCATACCATACTGATGTCAGGTCCGGGCGCAGGAGCACAGGAACTTTTTCCTTTGTGGCTTTGGTGAAGGGGAGCACGCGATCGAGCTGTCTGTAACCATTTGCGGTATTTCTCTGTATATATTCTGTCTTGTTTACTGTTATTACTGTTTATTGTTGTTACCATTGCTACTGTTGTTGTTCAGATTGCTTATTACACTGTTGTATTAAATTTCTTCTTATTATAACTCGGGGTTTGTGCCCTACTTGTGTCTCAAGGTGGGGGAGGGACAACGGCAGCATGGTCTCCGGTCCCGGCAGGGCTTAAACCAACACACCATTTCTGGAGCAGAGGATGACTACTCATTTCACAATGTCTTCCCATACTTATTCGACTTAAAAATTAAGTAAGCTGCTAAACAAGCAGTGTAAGAGTTTTTCATTGTTTCTGTCTTCATTGCATACACTGAAACACTCCTAAAGGCATGTAAGCATACATGCTATATTGTGTTATCACCAAAACATTACCTTTCCTTGAAATCTAGACTGAGTAGATGTCTTTTTTTTTTTTTAACACTATATATATATACACAGAAATAAAAGTAAAACTGCCTGTGAACAGCCTTCAGGCATCAAACTGTCTGTGGTCAAGTGTCATCAATCTTGCATCACCAAAGAAGAGCCTTCTGCCTCCTCTTTTCCCCATTCCACCAAAATACATTAATTAAAATTGTGTTTGTTCCCTCCTCACCCCAGTGTGAGCTCATCCCCTTGTGACACGTTCTGACCTTCACAAAATAGGCTGCTTCTCTGCCCTGCTAACCCACAACATAAAGCCCAGATCTCCATAAAACTGTTCCCTAATTGCTCGTCAGTGATCACATTTATCTCCCAGGCAAGCCAGATTGCAGTGGTTAATAGTATAAATGGTATCTAGAGCAACAAGGACTGTCGTTCTGTTTATTTCATAGCTATCTAAATGGAAGTCCACATTAGCATCAGTAACCTGAAGATATTATTCACAGAAGTTTTTAAGCCTGTTAACACAATTTATTAGAACTTTGGGGCTTTGTAGTAACAACCCATTGAAACAAAGCGATAAAGAAGATAACCATCACTGCCAAAGTGAACTTTATATACAGTTAAAGCAACTGACGTGATCAAGTGGGAGAAAGATAGCATAAGGCAAGAGTTGAAAAATAATTAAGGCTTTAACTTAATTTAGTTACAGCAAAATGTATTCTTAAAAAAAAAAAGAATCACATTTTCCAGTAATTCTGATTCAGTTAAATTTTTACAGTATATAAATAATTCTAATTATGCTCATATAATGTTAGCTTTCCTGCATGTAGGCATTTAGAAAAATTTAAATTAAATTATCTACGTGCACTAGAAATACGATACAAAGGATTATCTGAAAAGTCAGGAGCAGCAGACCAACGTGAGCAGATCTCTTATGTAATTCTGACAAAGCCTAATACAAGCGCAGAAATAGAGCTCACGTTTTCCTGGGAACCATTCTTTTTGCAAATGAATCATTTAATTATAAATCTGAGCCCATAAATAGACTCTTCATGTTGAAGAGGGAGAGAAGAACTTGATACAGATGCACCACTGGATTAAGAGAAGATCCGAACAGAAATTTATCAATGTCACAGGTAATTAATTATAACTCCACATCTACAGATCGGCATGGCTGTGTTTATCAGCCAGGATGCCCAGAATAGCAGGTGGTCAACAAAGAACCTAAAAAGTTCCCTGCTCATCTACCTATTGGTGACTTATCTACATTACAAACATGTGGCTTTAAATTATTTCCTCTGGGTCAAAGAAATCCATTGTTGTCAATTCTCATGCTTATTATCATCAGACCTGTGATATCTGCTTCTCTTTTGTAAACCTCCAGTTCTGGAGGTCATGTGATTACAATTCTTATATTTAAGGCAGTCTGATTAACTTCTAATCTTCATTATTTCAGAGAATAGAGTGAAAAAGATCAACTCAAAAGATTCAAACACATGAGAAGGCAAAGAAACCAAAATGTAGATACAGTATTTCTAAACATCCACTTTATTAAGTTTTTTATGGTTTGGGGATGTAAATAAGTGTGTAAAATTTCAGTATTAATCTTACCAAATATACAGTAACGCTTGCAGACCAACTGTGGCTTTACATATACAACTTTTTAGAAAAGATACTAAGCATACATGTACAAACACCAAATACTGACATCCATGCATAGAGGTGCTCCCTAGAAACCTTAGCAAAGAAAAACTACAATATTTTAAGGTGTAGGTCTTCAAATTAAAAAAAAAAAAAAAACAAACCAAAACAAACAAACCAAAACAAAACAAACCACCACCACCAGGATATGACTACATTTTACTTGATGTGAATAGACTCTGGTTCTTGTAGCATATAAACCGTTGGTGTCTGCTTCTGCAAGCAGTTTCTGACTATACTGTAGCTCTTCAGTGGTCTTTTTTTGAAACAAAGCATGGCTCTGTTTCAGTTTTGTATGTACTGCTCTCACGATTGAAATAGTGTGATAGCTTGAAACTACAGCCCGTACCTGTAAGCAGCTTCCCCACATCACGTTTTCAAACAACACACAGTTCCCTAGTATTGATTCTCTTAGCTATAAACATAGGCCCAAATCCTTGAATGCAACTCAGAGCCACAACTTCCTCACCAGAGATATATATATGCCAGTCACTGAGGCACTACAACATGCAAAGCACAGTTTGAAGTGGCTTTAATGACCTCTGCTGCCCCATGCTAAAATGATTTTCCACACCAGCAGTACACAGGAGAGCTGATACTCTTGCAGTCTGTAGCTGCAGTGACCAGGAGAGCAGGTAGCACTTGGCATTTTACCATGTGATATAGAATTGCTCCCTGAGAATCCACTCCTCTAAATCCTCAGCTGCCTACAAAAAACCTACAAAAGTAAGAGGTGTGCTGAACTCAATGTGGGCACCTATGTGAGTTAAGCAAAGGCACATGCATTGGTAAGGTCAAGGTCCCAGTAACTTGATTGCCATCCGGAAAGTCTCAAGAATAACTTGAAATACAATTCATCAAGTGGAAGCGTAATGACAACTGGAGTGCTAACCTGGTCATTCAAGGCCCAATTTAATTAGCAGATATGGTCATTCACTTACAGTACTTTATGTCTGAAGCTGATTAAAAGAAAAGAAAAAAGAAAACTCTGCTCAAGAGCTTCATGTTAGCAGAATCCTCTCTTTCTACAAGAGGAGATAACAATACACTTTAATTTCAGGTGCCAATAATCTCCAAAAATGTTTAGGTCCTTTAACTAATATATTAAAAGTGCAATCAACTCAAATGAGACATGTCTAAGAGCAAAAGAAGCACAACCACGTCTAGTGTATCACAATGATAAGCATTCAAATGAAAAGACTTCAGGAACAAGATTTTGCAACTTTTACATGCAATGAATAGCATCTTTACGCTCAAACACTCCTATTTGTTACATCTTCGATGTAGTTCAGCTGCTCAGTCCTGGGAGCCAACTGATATCCAAACAGCTCCTGAGATCTGGTAACTAATGTCCCAACGCTTATTAGTAAGTGGTTTGAAGTTGCCCCCCCAATTTGAAGCTCACCTGGCCAATGCTGAAGATGAAATAGGGTCCCTTGGCAGACTAGAGGAAGGGGGCAATGGGAGCACTCAAGGAGCTTCAATAAATTCATAGATCCAAGCCCATGACACCTGGGCCAGTCTGCACAGCAAGACTGCTTTGGAAGTGCAGGATGCAGCCCAGGCTCTCATCTACCAAGTTTACTAGTTGAACCAGCCCTACTGCAGGAATCAAGCACGAGGTTGGGATAGCAAAATTATGTAGAGTATGGAATGGGATACTAGGGGAACTAGGGAAACTAGAGCAGAAATCAGGAGGTCTAAAACCCAGGTGGAAATTAATCTGGCTTCAGCAATCAAGGACAACAAGAAATGTTTCTATGTCAGCAGCAAAAGAAAGACCAGGAAGAGCCTCCATGCCCTGTTAGATGTAGAACAAAACATGGTAACAAGTGATGAGGAAAAGGCTGAGGTGCTTAATGCCTTCTTTGCTTCAGTCTTTAATAGCAAGGTTAGTTGTATTGATGAAATCCAGCCTCCTCAGCCAGAATACAGAGACTGGGAGAACAACACACCCCACCCCTGGCATTCCAGGAGGAGACAGTCAGTGACCTGCTGCATCACATAGACACACACAAGTCTATGGGACTGGATGAGATGCATCTGAGGGTGCTGAAGGAGCTGGCTGGGGTGCTTACCAAGCCACTTTCCATCATTTACCACAGTCCTGGCTGACCAGGGAGGTCCCCACTGACTGGAAATTGGCCAATGTGATGCCTGTCTATAAGAAGGTTCGGAAGGATGATCCAGGAAATTACAGGCCTGTCAGCTTGACTTTGGAGCCTGGGAAGCTGATGGAGCAGCTCATCCTAAACACCATCATGCCACACATGAGGGACAACCAGATTCTCAGGCCCAGTCAGCATGGGTTTATGAAAGGCAGGTCCTGCTTGACAAACCTGATCTCCTTCTACAACAGAGTGACCTGCTTATTGGATAAGGAAAAGGCTGTGGATGTTGTTCACCTTGACTTTAGTAAGGCCTCTGACACCGTTTCCCACAGCATTCTCCTGGTGAAACTGGCTGCTCGTGGCTTGGATGGGCACACGCTTCGCTGGGTAAAAATCTGGCTGGATGGCCGGGCCCAAAGAGTTGTGGTGAACGGAGTTATAATAAATCCAGTTGGTGGCCGGTCACGAGTGGTGTCCCTCAGGGCTCAATCCTGGGGTCACTCCTGTCTGACATCTTTATTGATGATCTGGACGAGGGAATTGAGTGCACCCTCAGTCAGTTTGCAGACGACACCAAGTTGGGTGGGAGTGTTGATCTGCTCGAGGGTAGGGAGGCTCTGCAGAGAGACCTGGACAGGCTGGAGCCATGGGCTGAGGCCAACTGCATGAGCTTCAATAAGGCCAAATGCCGGGGGCTGCCCCTGGGCCACAACAACCCCCAGCAGCGCTGCAGGCTTGGGGAGGAGTGGCTGGAGAGCTGCCAGTCAGAGAGAGACCTGGGGGGCTGATTGACAGCCAGCTGAATATGAGCTAGCAGTGTGCCCAGGTGGCCAAGAAGGCCAATGGCATCCTGGCTTGCATCAGCAATAGCGTGGCCAGCAGGGACAGGGAAGGGATCTCACCCCTGTACTCAGCACTGGTGAGGCCTCACCTCGATTCCTGTGTTCAGTTTTGGGCCCCTCACTACAAAAAGGACATAGAGTTACTCAAACGTGTCCAGAGAAGGGCTACAAAGCTGGTGCAGGGTCTGGAGCACAGGTCTGATGGGGAGCGACTGAGGGAACTGGGGGGGTTTAGTCTGGAGAAGAGGAGGCTGAGGGGAGACCTCATTGCCTTCTACAGCTACCTGAAAGGAGGGTGCAAAGAGCTGGGGATGAGTCTCTTGAACCAAGTAACAGGACAAGAGGGAATGGCCTCAAGCTGTGCCAGGGAAGATTTAGACTAGATATTAGGAAGCATTTCTTTCCAGAAGGGGTTGTTGGGCATTGGAATGGGCTGCCCAGGGCAGTGATGAGTCCCCATCCCTGGAGGTGTTTAAGAGTCAGGTCAACATAGTGCTCTGGGACATGGTAGAGTTGGGAAGTGTCAGGTTAATGGTTAGACTAGATGATCTTCAAGGTCTTTTCCAACCTAGATGATGCTGTGATTCAGCATGGGTTATGTTGGGCTGTCCCCATTTTCCAGGCAGGGCAATGGAAGGCGAAAGTGTTGTAACCTGCTGATCCTCACTCTGCAAATTTCTCAGTCACAGATGAGTGGCAGGGAAGCATGACTCGGGCATGGCTTGCCTGCTTCATTTTACAGAGACACAGGATGGCTAAGGCTGCTCCATTCTGTTCACCAAAAAAATGCCAAAAGTACACAAGGATCTGTCTGAGAACTCACTGGATGCATAGCACCTTGACAGCTGAATCCCTCCAAGATGGTTTTGAAGTGGTGGGGGTAGCCCTAGCACCCTAGCAGGGCCCCTGTCCATCCTCCAACCACCCATGAACCAACAGGTTCCCAAACACTTCCCTATCAAAACAGGAAACATAAGAGATCCCAGACTTTAATGTGAATGGACTTTGAAGGAACAAATGTGACAGCAAAAAAGCAATCACAGCAAAAAAGCATTTGCCTGCTCACCAGTTTTTTTAAATAAATAAGCAAGAGGGCACTTGGGAGTGACATCAGAGCCAAATCCCCTGCCAGTGTTACAGTCTACCCTGTTTCCTCCTCCATCTCCCTCCTACCTCAAGGCCAAGTCTGCACCACTGGGAATGACCACAAGTGCTGTAACTGTACAAGTGCAATCCTGCCTTTAACTAACGAGGCAGTACTAGAGAGCTTGCATGTCCCACAGCTTCAGACATTAATTTGTATATTATTGTATAGAGAGGTCAACTTCAGGCAAGTATTAGATTATTTATAACTTCAAATAAGTTACTTTGCAAGCTCATTTGCCAGACTTCCATGTGAGGCAGCATTTGATAGAAATATGGAAAATGGCCTGAACTTTAAATGACAAACAGATGAGAAGGTCCGATGAAAATCAAACACTTTTGAAGGCCATGTGTTTTCATAGGGAATATAAATGGGATTTTTAATTGATGTTGACTTCAGCTCATGGTAACATTTTGGGTGATCTCAATTAGTGGGGTTACAAAAAACAGTAAAGAAAGGAATTTGATTATGGCTAGCCCTGGAAAAAGAGATCTGGCAGAAGTATTCCCTACATTTCTTAATTCAGGGAGTAATCTCTTCTGTAATGTAACTATCTGCAGTCAACACATTCTTACAGCCACCAGGCACAGTAACAGCCTCAATGACAAAGATGCTGAGTACTATCCTATTATCTTTTAATCAGTTTTGCTTTTTGATCTCTAGTGATTTGGACAGGTCTGATTTTAGAGCTAGCTCAGGACTCTGAAGAAACAGGTTGAACTGGAAGTTCTCATAAAGACTTGATATGCGATTTTGTGTCTTTGTGCAGAAACAGTTTCTAAATTAAAAACGTCTTACTAAAGTAACAGCTTGCACACAAATGTACCACCAAAATAAATTTTTATTTGTTCCAGGAAAGCCTTTTGCATCAGATTTAACATATTTACCAGCTCTGTATTAAGAAGTACTTTTTCTTGGTTCACAATTGACAAGCAAATTGTACATTATCAGTCACTTTTTTTTAAACCCCATTTTTCTAAGAAAGTTGTGGTACCCACACTGAGAGAGTCTAAGATTCCACAAGTTTATAGAAAAAAGTCAAGCTTGAACCACCTTCTATGTGCTATTCATGAACTTGTGCTATTTATCATCTCCGGTTGTGCCTTAATAGAAAGGTACTGAAACGAGCAGAATCTACAACAGCCTAAAATTAGTTTAGCTGGTTTAAAAAAAAAAAAAAAAAAAAAGAAACACAGAAAAAAACCCACAAAAAAAAGAAAAAGAGGCATTGGTCTCCTTTCAGTGAAGGAGAGCTCTTACAGACAGTTTGAACATGAGTGGAGTCAATCTTCACATCAATGTTCAACTGCTCCCTTCTCAACAACAGCATAATTTTGTGTTTCGTCTCAGGGATGAGGATTAAAGACCAGTAGGGAACAGTGAGATGAAGCACTGCTGGTCTGGCCAGGAGCAAGGCTTTCACCTTTTCCCTCTCGGCCAAAGCACCTTTCAGCTGATGGCACAGCAAGATTCAGCTCCCTATGGCCTTGTAGACCTGCACTCTCTCTTCCCAGGTAACAGTCCCAGTCCTGACAGGACACATTTATCCTTGATGCTGTATTTTTGGCGGGGTTGTTCTTAGCTTGATGCTGTTATGGCTTTGCCTTTACACAGGAGGCTCTCCCCTGGGCTCCTCTGCTCTTTGCTTACGTAAGAAGGCTTTTGCTCATTTGCAGCTATCAGAGGGTAGCCACCTACCCTTTGGGAACTCATGTGGCATGAGTGCAAATGTAAAAGGCACAGAAATACACTGCCATCTTCATTTCCAGATAGGCCCTGCCAGTCACTGTTTATTTTGGTCTGGGGCAAGTTCACACCTGTCAGCCTGAACAGCTGTAGAGTCCCCCAGACCCTTGTTCCAGACTAGAGACCTGGGGATGGGAGGAAAGGGCAAGTTTGCAAGTCACACACAGCTTGTTCCCCTCTTCTCCCTTTAAATCATTCCTGCATCATAGCTATATCAGGGTTCAAAAGAATCTGGGATACATTCACCATTAAGCAAATCCAACAGATATTTATGACTCAAAAATAATTGTTCCTTTCCCTCCACTTCTTCCACAGAGATCGTAATCAAAAAAAAAAAAAAACCACAAAAAAAACCCACTACAAAAACAGACCTGAAACAATGTTCTTTCTCCTCTTACAAACAGAGTGGATATTTGCCATCTACAGAAAGTGTCCAAAGAACTGATGAAAAATCCAGAAGCAATGGAAGTGCCCTTGTTAAATACAGTCTCACTTGGGAATATAAAATTTAGACTTGCTATTCATGCAGTTAATGCTTCATCACAGTGGATCCTTTTTTTTTTTTTTTTTGTCGGAATTTGAAAGCTAGGAGATAGAATATCAGAACACCAAAGCATGGTGTTCTGAAGTTATTTTTCTCATTAGGTTTATGCTTCAGGATATAGTTAGATCCCCCAGAGATTTATCGTCTTTTGTACAACAATCAGAGGCCTTGAAAGGTGTATAAGTATTAGTTTTGAAAACACATATGGCTTAGAACAAAGAGAAACAGACTGATCAAACAGCAGGGGCAATGTACAGGAGTTAATAATACAAAATAATTCTGAGCAGCGGCCAGTTTTCACAAAGCAAACATCTCAATGTGGATGCCATATTGTCAATTAGACCCAGTCATTTTCAGATGTAATGGGAAGTGGAATACAATATCTACATCTGATGTATGAACACAACTGTAAAGAATCAATACCATCTGGCTGCAAAGCATTTGGTCTTTTAGTCAGCAAAACCAGGCCGTTCACACAATAACGAACAGTTCAGACAATATGGGAATCTCAGACTTTTCAGCATATCGTTTGCAGGGCAATTTTTAAAAGGGGAGACAAAGTTTCAGCGGTGCTTTACCAATAAATCTGAATGTAGGGAATAACCTCAACGAGGGCCAGGGGTTGAGGTGGAATCTGTGTTCCTTCAGGAAAGGTTTATGCCTTCACATGTGTTACATTACAGTCCAAATTCAGAGCCGTGTAAGCGGGTCCAGTGCCAGGTCGGGGTTTGGCCCTGCATTTTCTCATTATGCTTGTCACAAGACATCAGAAGTAATCACACCACACAGCACTATGAATGCTAATAAAATAAACCAATGATTGATGAAGAACTACATCCTGAAACATCAGCTATCTTAACTTGTGTTTCATGGGTACAGTGGCATTAATTGTTTCCATACTGACTTCACTCTGTTTTGCCAGAAATTAGCACCATTGCTATTTACTAAAATTGTATTTCTATGCCAATGCTTTTCTTTTCCCTGTTCTTTTTTCTCCTGAAGACCTAGTCCCATTATTTACCTTCATTTTGAAAGGCTGGATAAAAGAAACTCTGCGTGTCACATTGCTTTCCCCATGCCTTCCCACTGGCAAATTCGGCCACACTCTAGACACTTTAAGAGCTAACAAGCTCTTGAAAACCTGGGAGCAGGTTTGGGTTTCTAATAATATGTAAACCTAGGGGATAAAGGAATTGTGTCATCAAGCAGGAGATTTTCTACAGTGGGGAAAGATAAGTCAGGGCTCCATTTGTCCAGTTTGGCATATAATGCTGCCCTAAGCTTGGCATGCAGCTGACTCCCACGAATACACCTAGACCCTGGCTCTTAGACAAGGCAGTCTTTAGGGACAAAGGGCAGAAATAACCACAATGGGTAAAAAGCCAACTGGCTGAATTTAGGAAGGAATGTCTAAGTAATGCAGGACATGCTAATGTAATGCCAGATACTGACTTATTGTGCATTGGTTTAGCTCTAGGGAAGCTCATTCAGAAAGGCCAATTACATCAGCTGAGGATATGACCAGTATAATTTTCTAGGGGTTTTTTATTGTATGGAGAAAATAATGTAGGAGTTCACTCATTATGTCATATTCCACCCACACAAGTCTTAAAGGGACTCTGTACTCCCAGGAAAATACAAAACTTAATATTTATTCATATTTACATAAATATACTTCATATCCCAGTAGGACTGAGCTCTAGTATTTCTGATCCAACAGACTGTACATCCAACTCTGCAGAATGATCACTTAATGAGTGGAGTTCTGCATATCCTCACATCAGTGAGGATGTTCACAGTGTAGTAAGGAAGTAGAAGACCTCAGACATGCAGCAAAATTCAAGTCTCCTGACCTTATCATGGCTTGTTTTTTTTATTTTGTTTGTTTACAAAAAAAGAGCTGAATGGCCTTTTCTACTCTCCTGGCTGCTAGTATTTTGCCTGTACTTGCTACTTTGTCAGCAGCACAACATATTGGAAGATTAGGTCTTGCAACATCCTTGTAAACAAAGCTCACATGTACTCATACCTCTTGAAGTAAAGCAGTACACACTCCAAGAAGCTTGCTGCCTCTCAACTTCTCTTTAACTTTATGACTTCACATATTACACTGCCACATACACAGACTGAGAGCAGGCAGGGGCCAGGCCACATGTCTTCATGAAAATCCAAGGGGAAAAAATGGAGTCTACCTGGCTGCCTACCCCCACTCCCAAATGGCCTGAATACAAGTTAAACACAGTCCCTTCTACTTTTTCCAAGACGTCCATCATACCCATACTGACTGCTGCCAGGTTTTACTATACAGTGAAGCCAATGGACAGACAAACTCTCACACCATTACACTGTGTTGTATCCCACCCCATTGACTCCACAATCTGTCCCCTGAAACACGTCTGGCTGCAATTCCTATTTTTAGTTATGCCTGACAAATCTTGAACTGCTGATATCAGAATTTAAAGAAATACATGAAAAACACTATTTTCCTTTTAAAAAATTGTTCTCCTGGGTCTTCTAGAGATAATAATTACTGCTCTGCTCAGCTAGTGCTGTCATTATATCGCTCAATAAAATGGATCATTTTTAACTCTCAGGAGCATCAAGAGTGCCGCTGCTACCTTGTGTGAAAGTAGGAAAGTGTCAGTTTTGTTTAGCAAATATAATATTTAATGTCTTTGCTCTTGGCATTCGGGACCAGCACTGAGCCAACAGCAAGGATGCAAAGTACACCCTGAACAGTCAGACTTTTAAAAGAAATTAAGCATGTAAAAAAATTCCCCCAGGTAAAAAGCAAACCTAAAAGGAAAGATTTCCCCAGGAACACACAAAATACAAAAGTCATAGCCAAAATCACTTTATGGATTCTGATTCTCTGTTACTCTGTCAGTAATTGTGCCTCACCACTGAATTAGTGGCCCACAAAACTCCCACTGCAGTTGCCAGAAGACATTGCTGGATCTAACTGTTTCTAGCTTAGTTGCTAGGGTAATAGTCTACACCCCACAGACAAGTGAGGGCAGTCACACACAGCTTCAACACCCCCTTCTTTCAGTAACATTCATCATTTACACCCCAACCTTAGTGACTATACCATATCACATGCAAAATAGGCTCCTTAATGGCCTGAATTTGAAAAGTATCAATGATTCCTGCAAGCCCACTGACTAGCAAGAGGATTGAAACAGTCATCACTCTGTAGAGACTGTACCCAGACTCTGTGCCAGGATAATCACAACCTTTACCTAGTGCTCAGTAACACTGGGAATGCTATCTTGATTTTCTTTTTTTTTTTTTTTTTTTTCAATCTAAAACCTTAAGGTCTCTGGTCCTCTCAGGGAATATACCATCCACTAACCAAAGAACCCAGCAGACAACTCACCTGTCCAGTCGTCAAAAGAAGTCACAGTGGTTCCTTTGTTCAGAGATGGAGGCCCACTTACCATCATATTATATTACCTGTCATACCCCTGGACTCACCACCTTTCACCGAGGAGCATGCACGGAGCATGACTAAGAAGACTACAGCTGAGTCGCAGCCTCCTTGATGTTGGAGACTGAACTGGTTCTCTATGTTCTAAAAAGCTCTTTGTGTATAGAATCATATCTCCTGAATTGATATATTGGTTTGGTTGCTGTTTTAAACTACATAATTTGTAGTACATGTCCTGGCAGAAAGAATCTGAGGGGGAAAAAATATTTTCTGAACAGGGAAAAAACTAAAAAGAATGAAATGCAGGAGCAAGCCTCTAGGATTTCCCTTGTGAATTTCTGCAAGTTTCTGTACAGAGAAACAAAGTTTCCTTCCTTCTGAAAAGGGGAAGTCTTGGAGCCCATAACTCTTCAGATTGCCTAGATCTCCATTAATCTTCAGCAAGATGCAGAAACCCTGTGCCTTCACACCATTACTTCTCATACTCTCCTTTCGGTCCCCACCAGCACAGCCCAGGATGGCTCCCCTTCCCAGGACTCAGCAGACCCCCAGGCCAAGTACTTGATTTGCCCAAAGGAGATTCAACACAGACTTGTAAGGAGCTTTGTGTCTTGTCACCACAGTCCCCTCTCTGCTGGAGCTACAGAAAGAGTCCTCCTTAGTAAAAAAGGAGTAAAAGTCTTGAAGATGAGAAAACCCCTCACTCACGTACAGTCTCCTCTTCCTTTGCTCAGACTTGGAGCATACAATTTAACCTATTAACAACAAAAACAAACCTGAAAAAAAGACCCAAGAAGAAAACACAGGAGTGGTGAATACCAGCTGCTTTACAGATCTTTCCCAATATGCCCCCATATTTATTCAAAACTGGTGTGCAACACCTGAATGCAATTCTTCAGCCTGAGGATGATATAAGCAAAGCATTTTCATGCCATCAGTAACCTGATCCCACCCAGCTGGGCTGGCTCCCTGACAGCAGAGGCATTTCATCTTACTGCATAACCATGCTACATCTGCAAAGACAAAGAAGCTGCCATAAAGGGGTTCCCAACCACAGCAGAAGGGGAGCTGGGGGGTGGAGAAGAGGAGGGAAAAAAAAAAAAAAAAAAAAAGACCAGATCTGCTACGCTCATGCTTAATATGAACACACACCCAAAAAAAAAAATCCATCAAGAAGATGAAGAGCTTCTCAGATAGGGAAACTTGCTTGCTAACATCACACAGTCTGAACTTCTACCTGACTAAACGGGAGCCTGGCAACAGAGCTCAGAGGGACTGAACTCAAGCTGCCAGCAGAAGCACGGATCCGGCGAGCCATCTTGGGCTCTGTGTCATGAAGCTGTGTTTTCAAGATTAGTAGGGCCAGAAATAGGCTTGGAATCATGTTGTGCTTCATGGAAGGGTTTTACCCAACTGCAGAGCAAAAAGGGTCATACAAGCAGGCAATAATAGATTTTATTGAGTCCCAAGAATGGGAAAAGGTGTTCTGAAGACTTTTTTTTAGTCCTTTTTGTTGTCAAAAAGAAAAAACTTTTTCACTCTGGTGTCTTTCTGCAGCTTTGAAAGCAAAGGATATCCTATTTACAATACCTGACCATTTACCTCAAAACTTGAGGCTTTAGTTTGGCAGTTTGGAAACGTCTATCTTATTTTCAAAGCTGACTTAAGCACATGAAAAATTATAATTAGTGATCTTTCTTGAAAATTTTACCATGGCTCACAGAGGTGGGGGTTTTTTCTTCATTAAAAAAAATTACCATTGCGTCATCTTGTTTATTTTATGCTGAGAACCCCAGTTCCACAGGTTGTCTAATGACCTTCTGTGAGCCTGACTCTGCCAGGGTACAAATGAGTGACCTGAGAGACTGCAAAAGGGAAATACCTCAATGTTCAGATGTGAACAGACGTTCTTGAGCATCCAAGTCTCCCACTGACTTCAAGGAGAAAAAAGACAGTAGATGAAAGGTTGAATTAGCACTGACTTTCTGAATCTTCATGTGCCAGGGTCTCCAGAGTTCACTGAAGTTAATGAGAGCACTGGGTACACAAAAAATGCAAAACACATCCCCCTGCAGAAGGGAGGGAGGCTGTGGCCCACTCACTGCAGAGTTTCCTGTGTTCATTTGTTTATAGAGCAGAGTTGAGGTTAGTTCAGAAGAGAGTTCCTCATTTCCTCCTCCTCCTGCCCCTCTCGCTAACCAGATGTGACAATGTTACAATATTATTATCCTGTCAGCACCACAGGGGGAAATACAAATAAATTTCAGGGGGAAAGGAGAGCCAAAAGAAAAACAGATCCAAGGCAGCACCTTTCAGATTCACTAGCCCATCTCAGGAAATCAGAAACCTTTACAGCTGGACTGTGGTTTCATTTGAAATGTTTGTGGGTAAATGATTAACAATAACTTTTTGAGGTCCTGTTGTATGCTACGAGTGACTCCTACTGAAAGCCATAGGAGCTACTTGCAGTCAAAGGAAGGAATGTGAACCTTTGGGGCTGACAGGGTAAATCACATCCTAGACCAGAAGGACCAGCCTGGGTCTGTTTCGCTTGCCAGTGCCCTTCACCTTCTCAGTGCCACTGGGAAAAGCATACCCAGACTGGAGTTTCACTATACAAACCACTGGCTTACTGGTTTTCCCTGACAAGTCTCCCACCAAAAACAAGCAGGCTGGACTTTCATCCAGACATGGGAACCAAGAAAGGGTGTACAAAAGGGGATGCATCAAGCAAAAGAAACTGAGGAAGGAGAGTGTTTAAATGAAATACCATTAAATATTCAAATTATGTAGATTCCTTTTCACTGAAAGGCTTTTCCTTCAGCTTACTGTACTGAAGAAGTCAGAGATACAGCAGTTTTAGGACTGTCTTGCAAAATTCAGAAGCAGGATACCCTTCCCGTCCCTGTAGCCTATGGAAGAGTTATAGCTGCAGAATAAACCACCGCTATCTCTGTTCACTACATACTGTGGCCAAAAGCATGACATAGACATTATTCATCTCCTCCAATGCTATAAAGGCAGTCTACAGTTCTTCCTCCAACTAGTAAACTGAAAGACACATCGTCATTGCAGGAAAGACTATTAGCTATCTGTACATCATTTTTCTTTGGGGTTTTTGGGTTTTTTTCCTCTCCTCCATCCAAGGACTGGTAAATAGAAATTCTTGCCTGAGTAAAGATCTGACCCTCAAGAGGCTAAAACTGCTTTCAGAAAAATAAAGTAGTCAGAAATTTCCATCCTGCTTTACCCTTTGTCCTTTCACCCTGAAAATTCCCTTCTACTCTACTGAAGAGATGTCTCTCCTCTATCAGTTCACGTGGGACCAGGATTTGCCCCCAAGTCTCTAGAAAGTATGAAAAGCGCTTTCAAAAATACTGTGTGACATACTGTTGAGAACTAAGGGTTCGTCATGGGGTAGATAGAAATCTTTGAAATTTTCCAGCCAAACATGCAGGCTCCAGAGGACAGAAGTGTGTCCTGCCACAGGGTCCCCACGAGGGCAGCATTATGCTGTTGCGCAGCAATGGTCTCTCCTGGCATGCAGCTGGATCTCTACTGGGGCTGATGAGGAAGTAATTGAATTCTGAGCTCATGTTCATTCAGCTCTCTGGGACTGAGCTACAGAAATAGTTTCAAGCCCGAAGGTGGTTCACATACCACTGCAGTCCTTTCACGTGTCAGCTCTGCTAAGCTGCTGATTATGAATCTTGACAGAACCATTAATCCTCAGAGTGTCTCATACAGGAAATCATCCTGTTTCTTCTCTGTAAAATAAAACATTCTCATTCTAATGGGAGCATTGTTGTGCACCTCTGCAGCTAAATATGATGTAATTGGCAAAAGAGCTGTACGGACTGACTTTGACAGAGTACGGCTGGAAACAAGAAAGAGATCCAGGACAGTCTGCTGGGCTACTGCTTAGCAGGAGGGAGAACTTAGAGACAGCTGACCTCTTGAAAACAAGAAACTTGGTTTAACAATGTTAAGAGCCAAACCCAGGAGGTCTTTGAAGCCATTCCTACTTGGGCTAAGAACCACACTGGCTTCAGTGGTTCTACACATGACAACCAGAGCCAAGTCTAAGCAGCCCAAAATTTCAAAGACCTAAGCCAAAATGGCAGTATCTACACACCAGTAACAAAACAATTGGAAAACATAGGTTGGATACATGCAGAGGGCTGAACTGTTTCTCATCGTAGACAACTGTTTTATAATGGCTTTAAACACAAGCCCCCAGAAATTAGCAGAAAGCTCTCAAAAAGCAGCATGAGGACTGATTTCAGGGTAAGGGCTAGCACTTCAAGATCCTCTGCCCAAAAGCAAATTTCTGTCAGATGCAGTATTTCTTCTCTCTCTTTTGCTTCAAGACATAGGCAGTGCAGATGTACCTCACCCTTAACAAGGGACCCAAGCAACATGTTGCACTTTACAGTAATGCCAAGCTGCAATTTTCTTGCCCATCTTCTCCAATCCTCTTCACCTGATCTGCTTTCCACTACTGTCCTACAGTCCGTGAAAGAAGCCTGTTGGTGAGGAGGCAGACAGGAGCACAGCTACCAACTACTCAGTGTAGTTTTGTGAGCAGCTGTCGTGAGCCAATGATCCCATGAAAAGTAAAGTTTATGTTAGCAACAGAGAAGGATGAAAGGTCATTTTATCCAGTAGAAAAATTAATAAAAATTATTATATTCCCACAGAAGAAAGCATATTGACTTTGCGAGGTGTCTAATAACCACATTGGAAAGAGCCGACCTCTGGAGCATGGCCTGTAGGAGACTTCCCTGTTGCAATCAACACGATTATTTGTCTGGTGTTAATACAGTAACATGTGGCTTTGCTGAAAAGTCCCTGGCTGCCTTTCAAGCTCTTGAAAAGACACCAAAGACTTCTGTTTTGATTTCAAACTATTTTTCAGCACCTCCACGTTGGAGTGCCCTTATAAAAGTGCCCACAGAGTCATCTGACAGAGCTGTGTGACTCAGGCACTTAAAGGAAGGAACTAATGTTAGATGCCGACACCAACGTAGGGACTTCTGGACTTTAAAAAATTACTTCTCTTTACCCCACTGAATTTTCCTGACACTTCCAACTTACTAAGTTATAGTTTGTTTTATAAAAAGCCCGTCTTAACCTCAATTTTGAATTAACAGGTCACCAAGGAATCTAATACTATGGTAGTGCAATGGAAATATCACCTCACAATATGGAACTCGAAGAAGACAATAAATTATTTACATGTCCATAAAGTGGCCATCTTGCAAGATTCCATTAAACCAGTAAAATGTCACTTTTTTTAAAAAAATGCAAGTTGTTCTCCAAGGCCTGTCCTTTCAAGATGACACAAATCCTTTCCTCCCATTACCCTTCTATTTAAGAAGTTCTATTGCAATCAGGTATTGAAAATTTGCAGTTACACACTAAGCATATGCAACGTATGTCCCATACTGCTGGCTGCTGGCACCCAGAAAACTTACTCTTTTTGCTTTACCAACAAATGTCAGGTATCTTTGTGAGCATCACCCTGTTCCCATCAAATTCCACAAGTTTCTACAACATGTTATCATCGAGCATCCAGCAAACTGTTCTTATTAAATAGCTCAAAGTTGAGCTGATAACACAGAAAATATGGGAGGTGATTGAAGCAAGCTGGATCTTTTGATGTGGCAGTAAGTCAAAACCACTGTAAGTGTTGGTAAAGGTGAAAGCCTCACACAGCAAAGGACACAGTGGAGCTTTCAGTGCTAAATGTGCTGGGAAGGGCAGGAGGTCTGAAGAATCAGTTCACAGTGAACCCTCAGTGTAGCCTTCTGTCTCTGCAGAGAGTGCAGATTACCTGGCCAGGACTGCAGGATGGGAGCAGCATGTGCAAAGCACGAAATCAGACCTGAGATACCCAGCAGAGAGAACACCCCTGCACTGATCTGCCACATAGTGGATTCGTGGCTTTTTCTGGGTTTGTTTCCTGAATTAGGCCCTTAGGCTAAGATTTTCAGAGAAGTCTGAAGAGCACTGCCAAGTCCCACAGGAATTCAGTACTTAACCACCCCTTTATGCTTTTTTGAAAATCTCAGCCACAGCTATGCAGGCAGTCTCTGTACTGAAGCACGATGAAAAGGGAGCATATGAGCAGAGCTGTAACACAGCACATTAAGTGTGAAGGAAAGGTGGATGCATTTGGGTTGTGTCAGAGAGGAGACTCGTTATCAGCTGGACGTAGGTGAAAAATTAAAAGACTGAAAGCACCAATTCAAATAAATGTGTGAGATGTATCTATTCTTCAGCTGAAAGTTGAAAAACTTGTGAAAAGGAACTACATGGTTGTGGTACAAAAGTCTGACCACCTTCCTGTATTTAAACAAGGAAATAACTGTGGGTAACTGTTGACTTTGCCAGTAGCATTCACTGAGGGTGTTCTGAGGTTTGCCTTGCAGATGAGGAAACTGAGTCAGAGGGATTAAGTAAAGGGCCCAAAGCCACAGGCAAACTTCACTGCCAGGACCAAGTTTATTAAAAGTGCCCTGCAGACACCTGACTTCCACTCATATCATGAGGCCTCTGTTGTGTGTTAGAATTACAACAATTTCATCCACTGCTGTAAAACAAGGAGGATTATATCTGTCAGCACTTACAGCAGGGATATTCCTGAGAATTCCTAACAAGAAATACTGACGATGCAAACCGATTTTTCAAAGTATACTTTTGTTTTGAAGCAATGAAGGCTTGCAGTTGAAAAAGCCATGAAACTATCACAGGGAAATTTTTTTCATGCAGTCTAACATTATCTCTCAATTTTCAATCAGATAGTTTAAATTATGCATGTGCATCATCTTTCAGCACCCAGACCCCTGCAGAATGGGACAGAGAAATTAAGCAGTAGAATCGTGTTTCAACTTCCAGTTTAACAATAGCTTAGAAGTGCTGGTACCCTGCAAGGGAGCTCAAAACCTAGGACAAGCATAGGATCACAGACAACAGGGTAAAGAGAGGTCACCTTACCTATCTTCTGGCTTTTCTCCAGGACCTAGGCCTGAAATGCCCTTTCTTCACCACTCCTGCACCAAAATCCTTCTCCAGACGCTTGCCACAAGAAGCAAATTAAATACCAGCTTCCCTTCCAGAACAGCTGTAATGCAGTCCTTGAAGAAGACCTGTACTGCTCAACTGTAACAAAGAGAAAGAGGGATCCAAACGCTCTAGGTAAAATGGAGTCCAAATTCATAGCCTTCTGTTTACATAGACTCAGAATTAACTTTCTGTGGTTAGCTGAATAGCCTCCGCTTGCAAAAAGAGAATAAAACCTGTATAAAAATACTGAGGACCTATGTATTTCAGTATATTGCAATGGTAGATTTCTGTTCTATTAAGAATGGGACTGATTGTCTGGGTTTATAATTTTAGCACTTCCTGCTAATGGACTCTAATTTTTTTGAGTTCTCAGGCTGTGATGAAAGCCTTCAAAAAGCAATATGCCATCTCTTTCCAAATGAAGAGCAAAGGTGTTAATAGCATCAGTCACAAGATACTAGTAATCAGGTTTTTTGGTAACACAATAAAATGACACAAATTCTGACAGGGGATTCCTGTCAACACCCTATGAAAATAGGGTTGAAGTTTTCAACACACTGCGTGCCACCATCTTCTCTGTGGAGACTTCCACACAGACATATTCTGCTGCTCTCCATGGTCCCTCCCCAGGTCCAGTCCCAGACAGGTTTGTACATATCACCTCTACTCCCTAGGCACCAAAATTACAGCCAGGACAGAGCTGCTTAGGAATTGGTGGCTGACCTAACACACCTTCCCTTCTCATCAGCAAGCTTTGAGGAGTAAACACATTTGCTAAGGGCTGCAACAAGGCACAGTAATGACCTGTGGGTTTAGGAAGAAGTTCTCTTTAGCATATGTTTTGCTTCATAAAATTACAGAAATGTAATGCTTAAGTGAGTCCGTGTTTGTGCCCTGAAATACAATAAAAATATATTTAAACCATCCTTGACAGATTTTTGTCTTAGCAGCTCAGATATTTATCTAACCTGATCCAACACTGTTCCAGTAAAACCAGAGGAGTAATGCAATATGATTAAGACACATCTGTCTCAATCTCTAGAAAATATTCAAGGGAGGACTGAGTCACTGTCCAAGACTACTTACTCTAGAATTGCAAATGGACACACAAGCGGGCTTATACTTGCAAATGCAGTCAAGTATTCAATTATCTTTACTGAATCACGAAACATAATCAGTTGAAAGAATGATTACCCAGACAGGCACATCCATTTCCACCAGGCAGAGCACAATACAGCACATTTCCTATTTATGTTAAGTACAAGCAATGCATCTCCTCAACTCTACCATAATTGTTTGCCTAACCTAGATCCAACAGACTATGTAGCTCTTTCTCTGTAATTTTTATTTTCTGTCTATGATTTTCAAACTGGAGAAAATCAATTTGGACCTCTCCAAAAATCAGTTCTGGTTTCTGGTTGAATTCCTCAGAACAGCTCAAACTGATTTCATAAAAATCTCTGCATTTGTTTTCTCCATATGCTTTTGCAGTGAGATTCGACACAACAGAAGAGCTGCTCAAAAAAGTACCTGGCAATAGCATAGTCCACAAACTCTTGTGCCCTGACAAGCCTTTGACATGTATAAAATCCCAAAGCTGTTTTTTCCTTTTCTTTTGTGCATAGCATTGCTCTGCATTAGTGAATTTGTATACCACACAAAGGGGTACTCATCACCTGCCTAGTGACTCAGAACAACACAGTCTCTGCAAAGCATAGGGGAAGAGGGCTAAGGCAGGGGAATAAGCCAGAAAGCAACCCGTGTCCCTCACTGCCCCTCAGTTTACAATCATCTATACCCAAACCCAGGTAGACCCACTTTCCTGTAAGTCCTCCTATGCTTCCAACAAGTTCAGAGTCTCCAATGGCTCCCTAATTCTCCTCAGCTCCTTATTTTGTGCTCATAATGCTCATCTTTCTCACGGAAGGAACAGTTTATTTGGTCACTCCTCAGCACAAGAACGATCACACCAAGTCAGAGCAAATGACCACCTCCCACTATCTCCAGTAGCGGCTAACACAGAAAGCCTACCAAAGAATATAAAAATGAGGCAAGCACAGAAATAGTTCTGTACTGTATTCTCCCAGCCATCAGAAATTTCAGCTGACGGAGGTCCCAGATCTTTCCTGCTTCCCACATTTTGCTGGAGTGGTAGTGATTAACGAAGGCAGCTGGGTAAGCTTCTCCCCTGCATTGCAACTGAGTATGACAGATGAACCTTGAGGAGACTGTCTAATGCCACGCAGCATGGCAACATCAATCATGCACAATGCACAGCCCTCTCCTAGCTCCTTTTACTACCTCTCAGCCACATGAAGAAATGCCACTTGAATAGATGCAGGCTAAGGAAACTTGCATTCAAACCCCTGTTCTGTAGCTGCTTTCCTGCATGAACATCAGCAATTTGAGATCTTTTTTTGACAATGTAAAGAGAGAGGTTCTTACACAGGTTGAGTCAGAGCAGTTTGGCTGAGAATCTCTCTAGAACAGCATGTTTCTCTCCACTGAATTACAGCTGAAATCCCCTTTGAGTCCTCAACCTGTAAAAGGGGATAATACACCATGCTGACTCTCCAGACCTGCTGGGGAGGAAAGACATTAAAGCCTTCTAGTGTTTAAGTACAGCATGAAGGGGTCTGTATGTAGGTAGCATCTGTTGCCCTTGCAGAAGACTGCATCATATGGAGCAGACAAAATGAGGTAGTGGGTGGCATCCTTGCTCTGTGAAAACAGCTGTTTCTTTGCCATGCTCCATCTTGGCCACACTGAGAGCAATTGAGCTCTCCCCTATACACTCGGGACAAGAAATTTGTAACTGAGCTAGCACCCATACCTGACTGCACCACAAGCGGGCTGACTCATGCTCGGATTCTTTACACAACACAAAGGCCTGATTCTGGCACTTCCACCTCTGTGTTTGCTCTTTCCTAGGTAAGTACAAAGTTACAACAGAGAAGCCATTTGCCATGCTGGGGTGAGAGTAGGGAAGGAGGGAGCTGAGGGAATAGGGGAGAGCTTTAAGCTCATTTCTCCTTGTCCCTAGCCCTGATGGAATTGTATTCTGCACACACGCTGAAACATTAGCATCGGCTGATTTGGAAGGAATATTGGAAATGAAGTGATAGCAGAGTAAATGTCAATGCATTCAGTGTGACACAGTGAGCACCAGATCTTAAACAGCTTCATCATTGTGGCATTTACTGTATCCTGAAATAATATTAATCCCACTGTTGTCCTTCTTGATGGAATCATCCATGAATATGGTTTATGGGACTGGCCAAAGTGCTAATAGGTTAAAAGAACAACCTATCCAGTGTTCCACTAAATTAAGGTCGCTTCATGGGATTTAATGAAACAAGTACTGTGTGGGGTTTCAAAGGATGTTCCTGTAATTCATGTCTATTTAGGGCTCCTGCTAACCAGAAACCTAATTTCTTTGAGTAAAATAGGTTTTTGTGAAGCCTGGCCATGTGAAAAAAGCTTTAAAGGGCAATAATCAGAAGACCTCATCTGTAACACTTTGTTATTTCAGATCAGTGTTTTGTAAGTTTGGGGGATGGAATTATTTAAAAAAAAAAAAAAAAAAAAAGCCAGCCTGCAAATTAATCAGAACAAATGTATTACTGCTGTTTGTCTCTCAAAAATGCCCATATGGCTAAAGTGAGACCAGAACGCCATTAAGTTACAAATGGTATAGAGAGGCTTAATAAGGCAGAGACCCTGCCTCACAACCTAAATAAGTAAATTGGCTCCCGCCTGCCCAGTGAGGAGATGATTCTCAAAAACTGTGGGCAAATGGCATCATCTAAGGCCACTGCCTCAGTAACAGAACAGTATTTCCTTCCCCAGTTATATACATATCATATAAAAAATTGGAATTATTAGTACAGGCATCCACTAGGAACAAAACAATATTAATTTCCTATTAATTTCCCTAATTTAAGGTCCAGCCTCCACCAATTTTTTCTCCTGTCCTTGATTCAGAGGAGCATTTACAGCATCTTCTACAAAATACTTTTGGAAACCACCTTAAAAATGGATGGGGCCTGCACCCAGCAGTTAACATCACTGAGCATCAAAAGAAATATTTTATCTTGGCAATTTCTAGGCCTTCAGAGAGAAATACTATACACTGCAATTACTGCAGCTTGCATCCATGCTTTCAGTGTATCAAACTGGGGATTGTAGAAATTAAACAAGAGCAGCCACAGCCCCTAAGGATCTTATAGTCTGAACAGTGTTTAGTCATATCTTGATGTTTTACTCTGAAGCAAACACATCATCAGGATTAAACATATCTGACTACCTGCACACAACTGACAATCCATGAGAAAACTTTGCTGGGAAGGGAAATGAAGAAAAAATTGCTGTGCCACTGGAGACAGCAATGGCAATAAGAGACTGGTGAGCTACGTTTACCAGAACTAGAATTATGTCAAGACACCAAAGCTGTTACCTACTACTGCTAAAAGTGGACCTGTAACAACCTCCACAGACCAAAAATGTGATCAAAAACATAAATTCACAGTTGCGTCAGGAAAAAAAAAATGTCCTCCCATACTTTAGAATGCTACAGTCAGATCAACATTCCCCAGAAGTCCAAAACAAGCTAAATGTCAATAGCCACACTAAATCTATGACTTTTAGATTCAGATCTTCTATCTTTTATGTAGATCCTGGAAACAAACTGCTGATATCTGTACTCAAGCCAAGGACTAATCCTGACAGGTACCTGACATTAACATGTGTTGTCAGAAAAAGATGAGGACGCACACTGCTTACATTTCCTGCCTCGGTGACTCCTCTCAAAAGCTTGAAAACATCTACTGCTAGTGCAGGTTCTTTGCAAAGGCAAAGTTGGCAACTTTGACTAGGACATCAGACTTCTGTAAGCTGCAGCCATAGCTCTGCGGCCAAGCGTGCTAATGCCAGAACTCTGGAACCCATGCTGGACGCCACTGATGTTGTAAGAGACACTGTGGAGATGACAGTTATTTCCAGGAAGAAATAATACTTCTCTGCTTCCCTACCTCCCACCTGCAGCAGGGAGGAGGTGGCCTCTCTTTGACTTTCTAAAGATTTTATTCCCAGATTCACACCATTCCAGCACTGGTCCTTCAGTCCTGATAAAGCAAAATCCTCACACTGGCAAGAAATTCCATCCCTGCCTTGCCCACAGCATGTAAGAGAACACCTACAACAAATTCCTGAAATCTAATGTACATAATAACTTTTAATTCCACAATTTCAGTGCTTACAGAAGCAAAAGGCACCTTTAACATCTTGGTAACAGAAACCAGTGACATATCTGAAAGAAATCTCTAGACTAGCTACAAATACAGCATGCTCTGCCTGCCACACACCACTGTCTGTTCACACACCTGCCTTGGAGGCAGGCTCTGTATTGACTTGTCAGGTGTAACCAGTATGGCACAAGGAGATTTGAGGCACTTGCCTGCTTCTTGCAGAAAGGAAGCTTTCCTGCATGTACCAAAGGCACAGCCTGCATGCACATGCTTTATTCAGTTTTCTCACCTTTGGAAGGAATATGGTTCCCCCAGTCTGTCACCTTCGCATGGACTCAACTGTAACAGTTAGACAGGCTTCAGGGGTTAAGGAAAATAAATTCAGAAACAGGACAGATTGCGGTGAAGATTGTAACTTGAAAAATGGAATTCCAAATTATACTTTCCCATAGGTTATCTTCTTAGTAGCTCTAGTAACCACTAGGCAGAATCCTTACAGACATGATCCAGACCTCAGGAGTCGTATCCTATGAGGCAGAGATTGACTGGAAAGGAGACCAACATATATCATGTCTGCATGACAGACTGAAACACACACCCACCACCAGAAGAATAAAACCCTCTCTTGAAGGCGACTGCATTGTAAAAGAGAGAGGGGGAAGATTGATTTATTTAAACAGTACTTAACTAACAATAAACACTATCAAACCAAAGCAAACTAATGCTCAGCCATTAAAGCATCCATTCAATGGCCCATCTGTCATATTGTTAAGACCTTTAGAAGTTGTTTAACAAAATGTTAAATAAGATGACATTCAGCAGCACAAAATGCTTGACTGGCTAATGCAACAAAAAGGGGTTGGCCTGCTAGTGTTTGATATACTGCTCTGTGCTAGAGGCTGAAAGCTCTGGAGCATACGAGGGGGCTCCCAGGCTGTCGCTTTGTATCTGAGTGAGCAGTGCCAGAAAAGCCCAGAATCACCACAGGCCAGTGTCAGCAGCATCACACAGCAGAGAGAAGAAAATTCCAATGCAGACAGGAAAAGATGTACTATATAAGGAGAGAAAAAGGAAGCAGAAGTAACAAACTGGCCTATAATAGGGAGAAGGAAGAAAGCCCCAAATTACCATATTCTTGGTGACTCATGGGTCTTTCAAATACAGTTGTCTGGGGTTTTTTTCTCACCCACCTCACATCTTTTATTCTACATTTAACAGTAAGGTTTTATGGATGTGCTGTGAAAATACATCAGATTGGCCATGATAGACTATTTAGTAAATATCTAACAACTTCAAAGGTGGATGCAGTCAATTCAGCAAAGATGCATGTAAGTTTTGTTTGCTTTCTTGCATAAGAACAGATTGTTCTCGTTTCCTTTTGAGAATAGTGACCCTCACAATATGACTTTTTAGGAACTAACTGCATTAGTGCCAGAGACTTGGACAGCTTCAAATCTATCATCAGAGTTAAGGCAGTACAAGTAGGCAAGGTAGGCAATCAGTAGGCTTCCTGCAGCAGGTGAAGAATAGGTAAAATGATGCTCCCCAGCCCCAAATGTCACTAACAAAAATAAGATCTGTGAAAATAAAATAGCAACATCCAAATGACTGTTAAAAATTAGTAGAATTTTCTATTACAATTTAAATCCTTCTCCTGGCATTACAAGACCTTTTTTAAGACTCAAGGCTTCACAGTAGTATGAAATGTAACCCTTTGTCGACCAGTATCCTTCAGTATAAAAGGTTTTTGTTCCCCATATTCCTTGCCAGCACATGTCCCTTATCAGTCCAGAGAACAGACAACCCAGGAAGCCCAGCTGTCAGGTTCAAATTTCCCAGCAGTTCAGCACTGACAGTGAGTACAGAGGTCCTTGGAAGATTTGGCCTCAAGTGCCAGAGGCAGAGGTACCTGGTACCACAAATGTCCAGGTTTTGTTTCAGCTTGGTGACAGCTAATAAAAGTACAGTATTAGCAGGCAGGACAGAGATTATATGCTAGTGCTAGACTGCTGTCCACACCAAGGCACCCCTGCTAGTCACATCAGTAGAGCAGCACCATGTTCAACTCTAGGGTAGAAGGTTACAACCTAGAGAGCTTACTGATGTTTCCACTTACCTTCAGTGGTAGCCAAATACATGTAAGGATGAACTACTATTGAAACTACCCAATGTTTCTAGGTAGCTTATTGATTTAGAAAGTATCCCCTCTGAAAATAGTCTTTTAATCAAGTATTATTTAATACATCAAAACTGAGATACAATAAAAACCTAGAAAACAGGAATTCATGTTAGCAAGTCTAGATGAACACAAACTGACAAATGCAGAAAGTTTATCTTGGCTTAAAACTGCAAGCCTTGTTCATGCTGTGATTGATAAACAGATTTCTTATCCTCCGTGAATACACGACTAAAAACAAACAAACAAAAAAAAACAAACAACAAAGCATTGTTTTCCCAGCCTGAAGTATATTCTTAGAAAGAAAAAAAAAAAAAAAAGTGCTATGCCAAGCTGGCTCTAGAACCTAAATCTCCTGCCATAAAGGTTCTACTCTCACACGGTGGTAGTGGCACGTTAAGTACGAACCAGATGCGGACGTAGCTTCAGCTTAATAGCAAGAATGATGGGAAAATCACACAACCCCTTCCCCTCTCAAACGTCCTCCCACAGCCTGTTTCTGCCTCAGCAAGATCTATTCCAGATGAGTAAGGGACCCGGGAAAAGCAAGCAAGACCAAAACAGTGTTCTGTTGATGATGTGAGTAAATAACTCCTATATATATTCACTCCTTTCTCACTGAAATTATCATGGCTGTCAGTAAAGAATACTTACAGGAACATCCTAGAATCATAATTTTCCAAACTAAAAGCTCTAAAGGTCACCCTTCAGTTATACCAAATTCAACACTACCATGACTCTGTCACCTCTTGGGAAAGGGGGAGGGATTCTTCAGCAAAACATATGGCAACAGCAGTTTATTTTATCACACTGCTGTATTGTTTTGAAGTGAAAGAAGGCTTGTAGGGAGAGACAATATCTTTTATTAGACCATCTATTATTGTTTCTTCCTCACCCTTTTAAAAGTAGTTTATTTTATGGGTTAAGGGTGACTAGAGCAGAGAAAAGAGCTCTGCCGTAGTACTTACAGACAAAAGAAGAGAAATAAAGATAAAAAGGAAAAAATAAAGAAGAAAAAGTAAGACAGGCTGATCTATTCAAAAGCTGGTACATGAGGGTCTTATTAGAGACTGGCAGACTAAGGGGAAACACAGGAAAAAAGTCTCATCCCATAAAATGAGTTCTGACTACAGACCGATTCAAAAAGCCAATCCAAAACTCCAACCAGGTCAGCAGAAAGATTCCCACAAATGCCAGTCCAGCCTCTTCGGTATGGAGTTTTCATTTACAAAAACATTGCTGTGAATATTCAAGTGAGAAAGAGGAGTCTATGCCAAATTTTGGACTTTATATGCCTCCCAGTGCAAATTATGTAGAGGAATACCAACTATAATAGCTGCCTTCTGCATGGCAAATACGTCAGCTTTTGCCACAAAGGAGAAAGGATCGTTGCACTGGCCTTTTTGGGTTTCCTCCATTTTGGGAAATATCTTTGCACTGGCCTGCCCCTAGGATACTGTATGGCAGTGAAAGCTTTCTACCTCCAAGCTCACCTGAATAACATCACGCAAGGTAACAGGAGAGCGCCAGCATGTGGAAACTGTGTTGCTACAGCACCAGGGAGATCCTGGCTCCCACTGCAGATTCTTTCCTTCCGTGATCATTAGTTAACTTCAAAGAAGCGGCTGACAACCTTCCACAGAGCATGAAGAAAGCTGAAAAGATCAATTACAAAAATGATTAGTATGCAAACTATACACGGGTTCTGCAGGCAGCTATTCCTCAATAAGTATATCAGAGACCAAACAAAAGGATAAATAAATCATCCCAGCCTCAGTTTACAGCAGAATCAGCAGTCAAAAAGAAACTTTGAAGGATTTAACTCTATTGGAAATATATTCCCTTCTTTCTATCAAATATATTGCACCAAAACTTAAATGAAGCTTTTAAAACTTGAAACTATGAAAACTTATTACCCCGTAAAAGGACAGATTTACTTTCTTGGTGAATTAGTCACCCAGCTAATCTACCTAATTTCTTCTCTATAAGGAAATCTTGCTCTTGTCAAAAGTTGTCATTAACTGTCCCTGTGTTTTTTGTTCCAGGGACAAGGTAACACATTGTCACCATATGCATGCTTGCATAGCATTAATATGATCATTTTGCAGATGTGGAAATAGGTATGTACCCAGCACCTTTACTGTAAATATTACTTCCATGGACCTACAATGTAGATGTTAAAAAACCCCAATCAAACAACAACAAAAACCAAAAAAACCCAAACTAAACACCAACTTCTCCATAATGGCTGCTTTCCTGAGCCTCCCTCAACCTGCTCAGTGTTTTATTGATAGGATTGTGTCCTTTAGAGCAATGAGTGGGTTTTCACCTTTAGAGACAGAGTTTCTCAGGTTTAACTCTTCCCTAAATATAGGAAGAAATCTGGTTTGTGAATGCATCAGGCAACTATATTCCTTGCTAATATGAACTAGTGCAGCTGCACTGACATCCACAGAGCTGCACCTATTAATAACAGCAAAGGATCTAGGCTATAGTACCGTGCTATTTAGGGTCAGTAGGTCTCATCAGTCCTCCACTAAGGAGACAGGAAAAAAAAAAAAAATTAAAAATTGAAATATGAAAGCTGAAAATCAGCTACCATGACTATATCATCAGGTTCATCTTTCAGGCAACTTATGTGTGATTGTTTAACCTGAAGTGGCCTTGGATTAGTGTGAGAGACTTGCAAAACCTGCAAACCACATAGCGGGTCATTCATCCATGAGTCTATTTGATTCACACCGTTTCAGAATCAGCAGAACACATGCTGACTTGGTACGCTGCCTCGCCATAAAGACATTAAAACAGATGTGCAGCAACTGACCAAGAACGCCTTTTCCCAAGCATGTTCTTTCTTCCTGCTGAAGTATTTGTTATATAGATAGGTCTGCTGAAAGGTTACTGAACCACACAGCTAACAAAAACGCACAGAGATAGGAGCTGCATCCTTTGACTGCTGCAGAATTCCTTGGATCCATGTTGAGCCACAGAGAAGCTGTGCTGCTGTTAAACGGCTGATTAGTTTATTCTGCCAAACATCTGAGAGCATCATTAGTTACACAAATGGCTTGAATTATGATCAAATGAGCTGAGTAACCTGCTGCCATGAAACTCCATGTGAGTCCTGTTTTATAAGGTCTCAACATGTGTTACTCAGTGCAAAGCCATGTCTCCTGGCTCTATCTGATGGCTCATCCAGGCCAGGGCTTAAGAGCCCCCTTCTCCTCCTGAGGACCACCTCTCCTATGGAACTGCTTTACCCAAAGACTGCCTCAGTATATATTTTCACCAGACAAGAAGAATTAACACAACATTTTCAGACATCTTTTGCCACTGCACTTTCACACGCTCTTTTGATCGTAGGTATATGGATGTGTTGCTCTCTACTTTTAGAAGAAAACACACATTTCCCTTTTTGAAAGCTCAGTGGTGATGGGAAGGAATTAATGAGATCAGTTCGTCTTTTCACTAAGACAGGACCAGGCTATCTTGCTCAGACCACAGAAAGAGTACTCTGCACAATACCAGCCATAAGATCTACCTCCCTCCTCTACTTTTTGCTGCCACTCCTGCAACCCAACCATTTATAGCAAAGAGGCTCTGCCATAGATCAAGATACATCAGCTCAACCTAATTCCAACAGAAAAAAATTAAATGCCAGTATTTCAAAGCATCAGTCCTCTGGTCTGCTCTCACCTTTGAAGGCTGACACCTGCTGTGCTAAATCCCAAGGGTGAGTAAATGCTTGTATTACAGCAAGTAAGAGATTCTTGCATAAGCTCCAATTGCATCAGTTCCAATTTATATTTCCTCTACTGGGTCTCTAAACTCTTTACTGAGAAAGTAAAGGATCCAGCCAGTATCACACAAATGTTGGGACTCTGCCATGAACTTAGTTTTGTCCTGTGAGGTACTGTGCTAAACAGGAGATAGCCTGTACAGAATCAACACAGCAGAAAAACCCCTCCTGTCCTCAATCCAGAGACACTGTAACATTTTATCCTGCAATACAGAACAGTGCTTCTGTGTACCCCAAAATTATTGCATGGAAAGGTATCAAGAAATACACAGAGGTACTGATGAAAGATTTTTAAGGACAGCCACAAATCAGTGTGTTCTTTCTTAGTTTTAAGTGTCTCAGAATTAAGAGTTTTGTTCTCACCTCTGGGAATAAATGGTTTCTAAAATCTGAAGGGGAGAAATGCATCACACAGAATCCACTGCTGCCACCAAGAATGGTTACACTCATTTAGCCATGACTGATCAATCAAGAAGCTCTGCAGACACTGCCATGCCAGCACGGTCAGACAAGAAATAAGCAGCCAGGTTCATTCCTGAGATTAGCAGAGAGATAACCAGGCTTCACACATGCATGAAACCCTGTCCAAAGACGAGCTGTTGGAGGAAGTACAGCACAAAGCTTGACAAGCTGCCCATCCCGGGACACACGCATTGAGTGTGTTGCTTTATGACTGAGCCCCAATATGCCCATTTCCAGGATACACACAGCATGCAGGGTGGCTTGGTGCCTTGCTTTGTATGACAACAGAAAGGGCTTGGAAAGTTGTGTTTCTTTTGCTAATGCAGAGCCGTGCTCACTCAGGTACACGCAGAGAAGGGATGCTCTGCACAACTCCAGCTATAAGGGTCCTCCTTCTTCTTTAATCATCTCCTCCTCCTTGTGCTGAAGAAGATCTGCAGCAGTTTAGCAATGTGGAAGAAAGGAGATCATTTCCCCTACATTGAGCAGTACTTGGCCAATGGCATCATTTTGTATCTACCACACTCTTACACACACTCTTGTACAAATCCCTGCAAGTGCACTGACAGAATTTATGACCTGCCTCATACATCATTTTTTCCTTCCTTTTTTCAGCCTCTTCCTGCAGAGAGCACCTGAACTTGAGTATAGCTGAGCTAGAGCTACAGCAAGCACCAGGTGAAATGCTATATATGTTATTTTGGATCATCAGACAAAATAAAATCAGAGCAAACACTATTAGTTTTAATGAGTCCAAGATTTAATCCTATTGCATTCATGCAGCTGTGAATTTTCTAACAAGAGCTTCAAGTGAAACAAGTAGATTCTGTAAAAATAAACTTTTCGATCAAGAAACTACCATTTATTCCTTTTAGGATAACTAGAACAAAACTAACCAGTTTCAAGGTGAATATAATTATTTGAGATCACCTGACTTAACTGCAGCACCTCACGACATTTCAGTTTTCAACTACTACACCACTGATAGAACACACATACAATGGTAACATATATTAGTCTGGAAAATACAGTAATTAGTATATTAATAATAATTAACATGACACAAAAATACTACTTTTCATCTGCCAGGAATACTTTTGTTCAAAAATATGCTCATAGATCATGTTTAATTGCAACAGCCTTACATAATGTACACAGGAAAAAAGTACACTGCAAATAAATGGTGTATTTTAAACTCCAATAATACTTTCTGTATGAAGAGAGCAAACCTAACACATGCAGGCTCCCAGCCCATAGCAGCAAACTTGTACCAGCCACTAAAATGAGTTGACTTATTTCCTGCCATAATATCTTTCTCTATTGTCGATGAGAAGACACTTCACAAAAATAAAACTATGGATCTTTACACTTCGAACTACCACAGATCCAAAAGCAATGTTTTCCCCCACTGAGAGACGGAACTAACCCTAACAGGTAGAGCTAGTCAATAGCTCTCTTTTGCACAAACTCGGCCTCAAAGATTTGTAACAATGCTTTCATTACCCAGTTCATAGAGCGCACTGTAATTGAGATACAATTGTTTTCATTAATTAGAAAAGATTAGCAATGCCGAAGTCCTGATCTCCTCTCCTGATAAAAGAAAACATGATCAAGAGAATTTCATTCATTTAAAGGTGGAGTAAAAGAGTGACCACGCCTTGCAAATTTGCCACTAATACATTTTCTGCCGTTGCTGTGTGTTATTCTATTTATGGATTTGCTATGGCTTCTAAGGCGATAGCTGCAACTCCTTTTTTTTTTTTTATTTTTTTTTTATGAAAGGACATCTGGATCAGGCACATATCCAGAATTAGTATTCTTCTTGCAGCAGAACTCCAGCATCTGTTCCATATGCTATTGTACCCTGTATACTGACTAATTTCCAATAGCACTGGATTTTGCAGGGTTTACTACAGTGCTATTAGAGAGCTCATCAATATGTTCCTCCACTCAGAATTCAAAAACCTACTCAGCATTATGAAATATAACCTTACAGCTTTTTTTCTCCCATGAAGCCTCTCACTGCTGCAGTTCTGTATCCTGTCATTCCTCTCTGCCTTTGCATTCTTGTAGTAACTGAGAGAGCAGACATCAGTTCTTTTTCGGCAGCAGTCTTAAAGAAGTCTTTGTTCCAAAGCTTCTTAATGGAGCCTAAGATATGGAGGCATTTTACCATCAATAATCTGTTACTGCTTAAGGGCTGTTTTTCCAGCATAGCATTCTTCTGTGTTTTCTTTTTGATGCCTCTGAATGACCTGAAGTAGATGGCCAGTTCTAAGTAGGCTCTGCTAAATTATCACATCTAGATAGAGAATAAAATGCTGGGAAGAGGTTTTTCAAAAGCACCTTAAAGCACATCATTTTTATGATTTCCTTATTTTTTTCTGACCTTATAGGAAAGTCTCATTAGATTTCCCAAATTTCAGATGTTCTTTTCCAAGTATCTCCTTTTAATTTGCAAATGACCAGAATATTGCTTGTTTTTTGTCTTCCACTTTCTTCAGCCTTTCTGCTTTGCCAGCACAACTTCATTCACATAAGAAGTTTCAAGGAGTACACTTGAAAGTTTGCTGTCAAGACCACTTTTCAAGATGCAGTAGTTCTACAACATAAGCTGCTCTGTAGACAGGAAATTACTCACGCTCTTCTTTGCATCCTCTTCTCCTCCAGATATTCTCTGCCCAGTGAAGCTACTCCTCAGTTTATTTTCTGCCTTGCATGTAAAAAAAAAGAAAAATTACTTAAGCTTTTCGGGACTTCAAGATGTTACCATCTTCTAAGACTTTATGTTGTTTTCCACACAACATTCATTATTCTACCACATATCTACACTCATCTGACACCCACCAATCCATCCTACATGGGATCTGAAACACCTTCCTCTATGAAGTGCTCGTCAACTGAATTTCTTGTCTTGATCTCACACTGTTGCACAAAACTTACAAGTACTCGTGGGTGTATTGAGGAATTCAAACTGATTACTATCGCACCTACATCTTGTCTCTCCTGCTTGAAGAAAAATGTTTCATTTACCCTCCTTTTTCTTTCTTCTTTTTTTTTTTTTTTTTTCCTAGAAAGGCATCATACTGAAAGCATTTTTCAAAGGTATTTTCATCTCCACTAGGGATTTTGCTGAGCAGTGAATCATAAGTGACATTTACCTTCTCACCCACAGAGAGCAACCAAAGTGCAGTTTGTCATTCTGGTCACCAGTTTCAAACTGCTGCCAAAAGTTTTCTGAACCAGCTTGTCCACTGCTGCACCACTGTCACCCCGAGCTCCCCCCCACCCCTCCAAGCATGTTCTGTTGTGACAATACGCAAGAACACTGTACTCCATTTGGGTTTTCAATCAGTTTCTCCCATGTGCAACTTCTATGTATTTTTCTTCTTACCAGATCTTAGTAGAATTTATTTCCATTTGCCTCCCCCAACTTTAATGTAGCCTGCTACTGCATGCTTTATGACTTCCTCCCCTTTTCACTGCAGACTTCTTTGCTCTCTTGACAGTCTGCGTGAGTGGAAGTTGTATCAAAACATGACCACTGGTTTTTTGCTAGTTTCTTTTGCCCTCAATAAAAGGCAAGCACTGTACATCCCATACATTGATTCCCCTCACATCAAATCCTCCTAATAAGTGTGGAAATATCATATCCACCGCTGGGCTCTACAGATAGAGAGCCTATCCACAGCCAAAAAAATCTGTTGACAATGTGCATGCATAATGCACTATCTTAACATCTGTGGAGAATAGTCAAAATTGCCAAATTAGCAATTAACTTCAGATGTCTCCAGTAGGACTCCCAACAACATGTTGCCCTCCAGGAGCTGAAGGAAGGATGTCACCCATCCTCAAGCTTTCATAGCCACATCACCTCACCCAGTGAGGGTCAAGGGTATGTGACAGCAATTCCTGCCAGCAGCCACCTGTGTTTCACTCTTACAATTGCCGGGGAAAATGAGGGTGCCCGATGTATTTCACCAGCTTGGAGAACCACACCCAATCACGTTTTGCCCTCTAGTTTCACTAAGGTTTGTGGCTGCATTTTCTTCAAAGTCTTTTTCCAATTTTTCCTATTCCATTTCTGGATTATTAGGATTATTACTACTATAGGAAGAGTAACCTGGTTCACTAAAACCCAGAGGTCTTTCATTGCCCTCAAATGCACGTTCAAAAAAACAGTGTTTAAATTTTGCTTGTCAAGGCATGGGATGGTTTTGTGGAGTTCACCAGGAATTTTTTTAAATTATTATTATTATTGTTTTGACTCTGTGCCTGCTGAGGAAAAAAAGACCAGCAATGGAAGGGTTTTCACCTCAATATAGTGGGTGGAAGGATTATGCAAACAACTTGTCTGTCTGGAAAGAGGGGCCTTGACAGGTCCCATGTTGTCAAATGACAATTGTGACTTCTTGCATTTCAAAAGTCACGGTCAGATGGTTTCATCTGAAACCCTCTGGGTAATAGTAGCCTTTTGAGGTTATGATATCTCTGGATGGAATTCAATAAAAGAAATTCGCTTTCAATTGAAACACTGGAACACCGCCAGACAGCCCCAACAATGCGATACGTCTCCAAAGAAAATTGGACTGATCCCCCCCCTCCTTTTTTCTCCTCCCCTTTCTATTTCTCTCTCCGTCTTTATTTGTGCTTTTAACCTTGTTTGTGAGTTGCTTTTTTGATATATTTCCTCTCCCAATAAGCTTGGGATGCTGAAGCTTTAAAAAAAAAAAATAAACACTTGAGACTGAAACAGTAGTAGCTAGTAATAGACACAGACGCTCACAGCAGCAATGACAAGTCGCTCTCAATAGCTGACCTTTGCCATATACGTGAAAGGAAATAGAATAGAACCTCTGCTCTAGGTGAAGGGGGGATATTATTACAACCACCAGCTTCCTAGTCCTTGTTAATAAGGCTGGTTGATGTACTTATTTATTTAGTTAGTTTAAGGCCAAGGGAAGGGAAAAAGCTCACAAAACCTGCCTGACTGCCAGAGGCAAAAGTGTTGGCTTTTTGCTTGGGTTGTCATTCACTCTGCCTTGGGATTTTTTTTTTCCTTTCCTTCCTCCCTCCCCGTCTTTTCCCTGGGTTTGGCAAGAGCTGCAATTGTCTTTCCTCTCTCGTTTTTGATCTTCTAAGCAGATTAACGCATGTGCATAGCTGGGAGGCTGAAGATGGAGAAGATGCATCAATCTTGTGAAAGCATTCATTTTCTCCAGTATTTTCTTTAGCCAATGATCTACCTCTTATGTTGTTCTACTACATGTGATTTGCTTTTGATTTCCCACCAGGTCAAATGGGCACAGGAACTGCATAATAAAAAAATAAAAACCCCACGCCTTGGAAACAGACTGTAGATCTGTTTGGCAGATTTTGCGATGACGTTCCTTGTAGTTTGCATTTGATTCACCTTGGGTTGTAAATCCCTTCTTTTGTCTCAATTCTACAATGATTTACCCTTCTTTTCCATTAGGTTAAGATTTCAAAACCAGTAAAGTAACAGCAATGTCAGAGTTAAAAAAATCTGACCTGGTTCCTCTCCCTACAGCGTTACTTGTCCTTTTATCCCTCCAAAGCTCACAAGCTACATAGGTTCAGGTCTGGTCAAGTGTCAGCTGAGAAAACAGGCATGGGGGCGGGGGGGAAGAGGGTCATTTGTTCTGTACATAGTGCTCTCTTCTGATCAGCCACATCAAAAGAATGGCAGGGGATGCACAGCCACCATCTTTGACAAGACATGTCAAACCAAATTCCTGCCTCACAGGGATCCTTGGGATCCACTTGCACTTTCAAGAGAGTTGCCTGATTGCTGGCATCAAAGCTAAATCTAGAATGCAAGCTTCTTATCTGCAAGTTTAAATCCCTCTCTCATTTCAGATTACTACACTTGTAACCATTTTCCTTAAACTGTACATACTATTAAACAGCTGCAATAGGACTCATTTCGTAAGAGCCTTTGCAGCTAGAGGTCCTTGCAAAGACTTTGCTCACACAAATTCAGAGTGTCAGCAATAGCATTAAACGTACCCGATCCCACTTACCTGGAGAAATTTATTTAGGTACTACAGAGGCAAGCAGATGGCAGCTCTGGATAAATTTGCATGCACAAATATTAAAGAGGGATTACAAGTCTCTAACACACAAGATTTTCCCCTAAAATTCTCAGAAGCACAAGGAAATTAAACAACAGCTCCAAGCTCACCAAAGTGACTGAGTGAGGAATAGAAAGCAGGTCTTCTCACTTCCCCTTTCACACCCCGTCCTGAAAATACATCACCTCCTCAGAGTGCAGGCTTGGTGTAACAGACCTTCCCAGGGACAAAGGTATTAACTAGGTACTAAAATATTTAGGTGCATTTACTGCATCTCATGATGTTGGATAAAAAAAAAAAAAATCATTCTAGCCAGCAGTCTTTAAGCACTCATTTTCTCAAGTTAATACGTAAATAAAACACATCCATGTGCATCTGAGCGCAATGAGTTCATGGAACTATATTCTGCTACACATACATTTGCCCTGCCTTAATTCTCCGGAGTGCTAAGCCTGGAAATAGAGTCTGTTTGGACTGGATTTTCTTGTTGTCATTATAATTAAGTTGAAGAACGTCAACTCTCTCCTCAAAAAGTTTTACAAAACCCATTCATTTGTTTGTCCCTTATGGTCAAATTCATACTGTCTTGAACATTGTTCCCCTTTTGCCTCTTTGCAGGAAATACCATTTACTCACACATAAAAATATATTCTAACTACCTGTATAAAGGATAGGAATGTTTAAAGAACAATATTCGAAAATGGTAAAAAAGAAAAAAAGAGCGAGTTTAAATCACTGCAGAGCTACCTTCCTAGCCTTTTTAGTATTTGAAAGATTTTAACTTTGTTATAGAGTAGTAAGTCAAAGCTCTCCAGGCAGGGTAGTTCATGAATATCTCAACAATGTTCTCCATGTTATTTACACCCCTGTATTTGAAATTTTTTAAAAGAAAAATAAATAAATAAACAGTTGTAACAGACAAAAATATAAGGCAACAGATTTGTGCTTTTGAAGCAACTCAGACATCTGCAGTCTAATAAGCTATGTCTTCCTGTAGCAATAATAGAAAAATATTCTATGCAGAGTACAACATAAGGTCTAATCTGCAAAAAATTACAGGCATTCTTCACTGTATTCTTGAAAAAGAATCTTTGTCTACAGAAGCAACAGGAATTTTCCATTGCTTCCTACAGTGCCAAGAACAAGCACTCATCAAGGTGGTAAATGGTTTTACTGCCTTTAACAGGATTACCCACGCTCATGCACTCAGCGGCTGCGCTGCTATCACAGGTGTGGTGATCAGCTACATCTGTACTAGCACAAACCTGGTCAGGTCAGATACTACTAAGAGCAAAGAACAGCAATATAGTTTTTTAACTACTGGGTAAAAACCACAATCCTGGCTTGGCTTACACAGATAAACAGAACAGCTTCACGGCTAGCAAAATTTAGCTAGTGCTGGTGCATCTATACACACTGGTAATTCTTGGATGCAGGCACAGGATAAATACTGAAGTTTGGCATCAAGTAATAAATAGGTGCACTCCTACTTACCAAGATGAGCATATTGTCTTCTCTTGCCAACATGGACTTTACTTGATTGGTTAATCATAGCATGCTACTAAGAGCTCTAACATGGATACTGCCATGTGAGGATCAAGGTACTTTCCTCCAGTACAACTTATTTTTTAATCCTAGCACAGCTTATTCCAGTTGTCAACCCAGAGTGCACTATAAATAAAAATAACTACACACTTATTTATATGTAATAGCATCTATATTGCTAACAGTTAAAGCCACATTACCCTGTAAAGTTATAATCAAAGACCTTGAAGTCCAGACCAAGAGTCTAATTTTTCACCTTCTTCTTTCCATACTTCAGGCTGATAACAAATAATTATTCTCACAGCTGGAAAGAATATAAAGCTTTGCTTAGAGTGTATAACTTGCACTTTACTCCCAGGAACAAAGATAAAATTCCTTAGGAAAAGAGCTGTGAGTTCTAAGCTGTGCAGAAGCAGAGGGTCCAGGAGAAAAACATTTTCCTCTAACAAAAAGTCCACACTAACACAGGATCCCGAATAGTAATATAATTTACTTACAGCATACAATACTAGTCCTAAAATTTAAGCACCTGGTAATTTTGCAGTGAACAGAACTTAATGGGATATTGAGCTGCCGGTTTTAGCTGTGGTCATAAGTAATTTCATGAGAAGAATTCGGCTGCATCCCACAAAGTTTGTGATTTTCCTTTAGGTCATTTTGTTCTAATAGACTGGATTATCACTTTGTAATCCACTAAATTTTCTCATTCTTTTAAAATGGTCACTGCAGCATAGCACTAAGAAAGTAATTTGTTATTTTAAGCTAGTGCAGCGAGTGCCTCAGGTGACCAATACTGGCACCAGAATAACAGTTCTGACTCCCATCAACCTGAGGCATGGGCATTGCTGGGATCAGTTCCAACCCAGACCTTCTTCTTGCAGTGTGAACTAGGGCTGACATTGTTCCAGAGTCTAACCTGAAAAGGAGTTTTTAAAAAACTATAATTATGCTTGTTCAGCCTTGCAAAGTCATTGTGAAAATTAACCAGCATAGGTTGTTCATACCGCATTCACGATAAAGAATAGTGATAATAAAAGGCCAGACAAGGAAAGGAAGATGCCTACCCCTCAAAAAAAAAAAACCACCAAAACCCCAAAAAGAACTACCCACATACCATAATTATGTAAGACTTCTGTGAGAATGTTCATTTCCCCCTCAGATTTTAACATGAGTATGATATGTCTTTAATTTTCACTTCTTGAGCCATGTGAAAAATCAGTCTCCCTTTCTGCACATGAAAACAATGCTGCCCCAGCGATGCTGAACTCAAGGAGTAAACCACATTTCAGCTGTCATTCCCACACACGACAAAGCTTACCATCTTCTGGGAAGGTACCATAAGATAGCCAATTTCTGCAAAGAAACATCCAAGAAGCAAAACAGGGAACAGTCAAAAAAATCACATTTAAAAAAAAAAAAAAAAAGAATACCCAGAAGACAGAGGAAATTTTTGTTTTGTTCTTAATAGACAACCTGAAAAAATTAATGCAAAATAAAATCTATCCTATTTGTTGTACTAGTACTCCTCTGAGGGGTTTTCCTGCCTGTACTGGTGTTTTTCCCCATTCCCTTTTAACTTAATTGATTCTTCCCTCTCATTATGTATCAGGTCTCCAGCATTGTAGGGCAGAAGAGATTGCAGCTAGAGCTGCCAGCATTGCCCTGCTGTGCTCTGCAGCCACAAACATCTGTTTCTTACCCAGCTGTGCCAAGGAAGGAGTCTCTCTCTCCAGACTCTCATTTTTCCCCCTGTGATTCCACTACCATTGCCTGTTGAGTAAACAGAGTGACTAGCCACCAAACAGCAATTCTGTGAGGGCACATTATCATGTCTAAGGCAAAAGCTAGCCAGCTAACAGCTCATACGAATCACTCAGAGGCTGGTGAAAGCACTCATCTCTTCTACCACCATCTTCTGAAGCACTCATCTCTTCTATCACCATCTTCTACTTCTGGAAAAAGATCTCTCCACAGCCTGCAGTCCTCTGGGGCCAGAAAAGTCAAATTACAAGTTAGAAACTCTCATAATAAGAAAGAAGTGCAGCAACTTTTATTGGAAATCGTGCTCCAAAATCCCTTGGCACTTTTTAATCTCTCTCCCATATGATGATTCATCTCACCACCTATACAAAACTCCATCTTCATTTTAAAATTTATTAATCAATCCTCCCACTAAAGGCTAGAAGAACGTTTCCCATAAAACAGTCTCTTTTGTCATAATATTCTCAGCACAAAGTAGTTTTCACTTTGTTGAAAAAGGCAAGCATGCAGGCAAAAGCAAACAAGCACAACCCACCGGGATGAAATTCCAGTGAGTCAGAAAACAAAAAACAACTAGCTGACAGTAACACTGGCTTTACGTACTGTAGCCACTTCACTGTTGATTTCTCAGCCCTGATCCTCTAGGATCCTCAGTTTACAAGTGACCTTCAAAATATCAGTCTGTAAACTAAAACTTCCCAACACAGTGGTTGCTAAAGACGTAAAGGATGTTCTTAGGTCTCTACATTTCTCATTACGCCTCATACAGCCAACCCACCTAACAACCTAGCTGTCTTTCCTTTTTCCTGACATCTAATGGCCTCAATTATTTCTCCTGCTTCACATCTCAGTCCCTACATCAACCATCTTTCTCTGATGCACTGATTAAAAAACAGTAGGCAGAAATTCACTCAGAACTATGCAAGCAGTTACAAGGACTAGTTATTAATCCCATTCTTGGGATGGTCACCTACTCTTCTTCTCAGCCACTAGAGTTCAAAACTGGAGGAGACCAGAGTTGTTACTACTCCCACTGACAAGCATTCACCTTAAGCAGCAGCTCTTCATGCTCTCAGCTCTAGGTGTCTCCGGCTTAAATACTTCTGCCAGAAACAGGTCTGCTGGTCACCTTGCTAATAGTGTACACATTCCACATTCTCTCTTCCATGCACTAGAGCAGGTAGCTAAATGAGTCAAGTTGAATTCACTTCTGTCTCCAAGAACAGTTGTTATTTCACTATTTGCCTTCGGCATTTAGCATGGAGCTCCCAAAGTACTTGTACACAAGAAACAGCCTTCCCTTGCCTTTTTTATTGAGGGCATGTTAGGCAACTGCAAAGGAACTAAGCAGGAAGAGAGCTTTCCAACACTGCTGATTTTTGGTTTGTTTTTTCTCTATCTACCCCCAACTCCCTCCCACCCCAAAATCTGAACCACAAGGCATAGTGCATCTGGAAGGGCAACTGCGGTCTGCAGTTCGTATGGATGACTTCAAACAAGGGTTCATGAGGGTGTATGAGAAGGAAGGAGGAGGGAAGTTAGAGGAAAAAAAAAAAGTTAAATCACATGCACTAGAAATGTAAACTGCAGATGAAAGGTTATCCTTCCCTATTTGTTATCATGTTCCTTCAAGGGACCCTGGCTTTCAGCTCTAGTTTTTGGCCGGAAAACTCCCCAAGCTTAATTTTAATAAACTCATAAAACAGGGCCCTAGGGATGATACAATGCTCTGTGCAACCTCCAAACAGCATTAATGACTAACACAAAATGACAAATGAAAGGAAATTCCACCTAAACTGTCTACTTGTGACCAAATATTACAGTTTAGAGATTAAGTAATATCCCAGGTGGACCTGACCTCTGGGCAAACGTTGTGAGAAAGACATCCTTTTCTTCCTGATTTTACTTCACTTGGTTTTAATCAGATTCCTTTATAACAGAAGTTGGGTCAAGAAAGTGATCTGTATTTAATTTCACTGAGGTAGCTCATTGGTTTCAATTCAGATACAAACTGAAAAGTATCACTTGGATCCAAACTCATTTATTGTTTGCTTTATAATCAACCCAGTTTGAAAGAAGTCCTGAAACTCTCCAAGATACTCTTGCAATTTCTCTGCTTTAAAAAAAGGTCCCCAAAATAACCTTTAAAGGCATAGCTCTTTTTTACAAGCAAATTCAGCCTAAAATACTGTACTTGAACCAAGAACCAAAAGCAGAGATCTCTTGAACTTTTGCCATGAATCATTACAGAGCAGAATGCAGGCACAGTCTGCCACACATCACTGGGATATGCTGGGGGAGCTGTGAAAGGAATGAAGTTCAGAGGGTTCTAGGATTAATGCTCTGATTTTTCAGTTCAAAACACAAGAAACCAGCAAAAGCTTGCCTTCCTATACTCTCCTCCACACTACATTAAAATGGATCTCACCCATAGCAAATTACACCTGCCCACAAAATTGAGGTTGCCTGCACCTCATCTGTTTTTTCTCCCATTTGCAACAGGTCAGTGGAAAAGAGAAAAAAAAACCTGAAGTGGCAGCCAGCAGTTGAGGGTTCATCAAGAGTTCCGTAATGCTGGCGATGGACAACTACAGAAGTTCTCCTAAATGCTGGGGCAAGGAATGGCAAGGAAGGCTGTGTGTAGTTTTGGCAACAAACGTCAAAATGGCACAAGCCACCCAGGGTGGGCCCACTGCTATAGTGATATCAACACTGCCCAAGAGATCTGGGCAACCTGGAATGTGTTTACTGTACGCGCACACACACAGGTCCCTGCAACATAACCGACCAGCAGGACAGATGCAAGCACCGATCAGCATGTATTCACCCACCAGCTACTGAGCTGCACATCATTTACATCTCCTATGGATCTGGGACTCAGTTACCTAAACTGTTTTAATGGCCTCAAAACAGTGGGTCTTTGTTCAGCTGAAACAGTCTTCATCAAATGTACAGTTCTTCATATTTTCTATCGAGGAACGGGTCAAAAGCATAATCCTGCTTTAAAAGAAACTTTATTGGGTATTACTAACATGTCATTGGAAACTTTTCTTTTTGAATGGATAATTATACACACGTTTTTAAAAAGTATATCTCTTTGTAAATAGACATACATATGACGTATATAAATACTGAAGTGGAATATGACCAGACTTATCTATTGCTTTAGCTACTAGAGCAAAGTCTGACTGAAGTCAACTGATCAGGAAAAAAAGCTTTCTGCTAGACAGAAACTGGTGAGGGAACAGTTTCACAAGCTTTTAGGGTGCTTCCAATACAAACCCAGCAAAAGACAAAAAGTGGCAGATCCTTGTCACAATCATTTTGCAACATTTCAGAATGCTTATCATAGGCTAATGACTGGTCTAGCAAGGATTCCATTTGCTGAAGAGCTTTAAATACATAAGCTTCTAAGAGGAAAATTACCTAAAACCACTCCAGGTCTACAGAGACAATGGCAAAAAGTGCTATACCAGTTACACCAGTGCTACCATAAGCACATCATTCCAGTAGGAAGGGGAGAAAAGCACCAGTATCGTCAAGGAAGAGAGTGCTTCTGAGAACCCTCTGTGATACACTGTGTGAAATGAGAAGGCAACCATTCAGGCTGAGGCATTGGTGCTCTCTGCATGTTTTTTCGTTGTACAACACTATTCCAGAAGGGCAGGAACATCACACTCCAGGCTGTAAATTAATAAGGGTGAAGACCCAAAGGAACAAAACCCTCACCTTCCTCTGGGAGTACAAAACAAGTCTAAATGCACTGACACTCCTCATGAGAGGGGAACATTCACTAGGGTTTCCTTGTACTCTGGGAAAAGCCAAATAGAAGCGACAGCTGTGCCCTGCATGGATTTGCTAAATCCACTAGCACATGACCCTCTGGGGAAAGTCATGAGTCCTGCTCCCTCGCTGCCAGACGCAAAGAATGGGAGTGTACACAGGGAATGCCGCAGGATCCCACTTTTCTGTCTGGGTGTTTTGAGGATGATAGCCAGCACAGAGAACCCCTGTGTCACAGCATCATGCTGTGCCTCTCCATTAGACATTACTACTGTGATTCTGGGGAAGCTGAAGCAGCGAGAGTCACTTTACAATTGTTCTAAACTGTTGGTAGGGATCTTATCTTTCTTGATCTGCCACCTGTACAGAGCAGGTGTAAGGACCTAGCTACACCTTCTCCAGGAAAGGAAGCAGGGCAGTATTTTCTGCAGAATGGCTCCTGTTTAGGTACCTCAGGGAAACAGCAAAACCTCCACAACTTTCAGCATCCAACTATTCTAGCTGATAATGGCTTTTTGAGCAAGGAAGTCCTTGGCCTTTGCCTGCTTGAAAAATACTACTGCAAACGACACACAGCAAACATATAGAGCCAACAATTCCATGGGAACTGCTGCCTATTGAACACTGGATGAAAATCCAGTTGCCTGTATCCTGTATGGCCCTGCCATCTCCTTTTTCAATCCTGACCAAACTGCCCTCATTTAGCCAGAGAATATGAAAGGTGTGAAGGATGTCCTTCCTTCCAGGCCTTTCTGTATATGCTTGGCCAAACCATAAGCAGACTTATTTAAAAATAGCTAATGGAAGCTATGCATCAACCACAGCTCACACAGGCTAACAGCCAAATGACTCTGTTTACTGTAACCTCTATGCCCAGAGAAGTTTCCTCTGTTCTTAAAATAGCATAAGTCACTGCAGAGTGGAGACATGAGGAAATTGAAGACTATATATATATACACACACATACATATGGCCACAAATCCTGGGCCTTGTACATAATATTCATTTTAATTATAGTTTTAATTGATTTGCATATTACAGTACTGTAGCTTCTGTAGATCAATGAATACATCAATATTAGGTGTTAAATAAGAATATTAAAGGGCGCCTCTAATGCATAATTTACTTCATGGCAAACAATCTCTTCCTCTCAGATCATTACTATTGCAAATTTGGAACCTTATCTGAAAAGGTTTCCCTAATGCATTTCCTAGAAATTAAATTATTCATACGAATATGATTTACATTATGATTTTTTAATTTGAGTTGAGTAGCACTGTGGGAATGTGCTATTTTCTTAACTGAATGAGAATGAAAAGTTGAGGGAAACATAGCAAGCGCTGACTTAGAATGTTATTTATTTTGATTTTGTTATTTGTATCCCAGTAACCACATCAAAGTCCCAGCCCAGGTCAAGATCTCATAGGCTAGGAATTCTGCAAAGACATCACAAAGAAAAGGTCCCTGGCATAAAAGAGCTTGCAAAATAAACACACGATGGAAAAAGGGGAGGCAAGACCCTAACTATCATTATCCCCAACTTGAAAAGTAGGGATGGAGATGCAGACTGCTGGAAGTCACAATGAGTTAAGCCAAGGGGTCTGAACTATGGCAAGAAAATGGAACAGGACTCTATTAAATGTATCGTAAGATATGATCATTGCTTACAAAGGGAATATTTCTGGTATTAAAGGTCTCATTAATCTAGTGGAAAAGGCATGACAAGATCTAATGGCCAGGAGCCAAAGCCAGGCAAATTCAGAGACATGAAGGGTGACCAGTTCTAAAAATGGAAAGTAGGCCATTAGAATTGCAACACTGGTACATAGGGACAGTGTGACTTCTCCAACTCCTGGAGGCACTGAAATAGAGCTGAATGTCTGCCTAAAAAGGCAGAGATGCTGTATCCCAGAAGTCGCAGGCCTCGTGCAAGATTCACTACTCATATTGCACAGTCTGTGATCATAGTCAATGTCAAACTCTTCTGGCTTTAACTGAATCAAGAGCAAGCTCTCAAATTCCAACCTTTTATCTCAGCTACTTCCTCTCAGAGATTACATAACCACTGAAAACACACCAGAAGCTGGACAACAGAAAGGTGCCATCGACAGCTGCTGGTGTGAAACCACACAGCGGAAGAGGAAGCAGGGAGTGGCAATAGTTCAAGGGTTGATCTGTCAAAATACCACACCAATAGGACTTGAATATTGACAGCAGCTGACAAAAGAAAAGACACGTACCCTATGTTCCCTACCTATTGTCTGGGGAAGGAAGAATTCCCTATGCCATTCCCTGAATTTACACTGTGAAGAAGGAGAGGGTCAACAATTCCATCACCTTTGAGAAGCAGCACAGCTGAGATCTTGAGAATTCATCACTGAGGTGCAAACCAGGAATTAGCAGACGCAATCCATACACATGGAGAATGATTTATGCCTGCCTTAGGCAGGGAATGGGAGAGCACACAGCAGGTCCCCAAACAAAGCTGTCTTGCTCAAGCAGTTTCATAAGCAAAACAATCTCTAGGTCTAGAGGAAAAATCCTGGCTTCAAGAAATTCAACAGAGGAGCTGCCATAGCAGTGTAGTTGCCTCTCCAAATTCTACTCCCAGCTGAACCGCTAACCTGTTGTATGACCTTGAACAGCCCTTCAGTCCCCCAGGACTCTCTGTCAGCCTTTGCACGCCTTGGGGAGTGTTGTGTGACTCTTGCTCTACATAACGTGCAGTGGCTAGCATAGCAGGGCAAGAGGTCCCTGACATTTCCACAGTACAAATGTTATAACTAATACCATTCACAGACCAATCCTACTCCAGCAGTCACCATGTGGCAGGCTCTCACCTCACTGGGCTACATGAGCCCTGCTTTTGGGAACAAAAGTCACAGCACTGCTGTACAGGGAAGGATTGCTCACATGCTGGCGACAGGTGTTGATCTCTTCCTTGTACCAAATATGTAACAACAGTACACCCCATACACTGTTCCATAATGCCACCACAGGCATTGCATTCACAGAGTCAGGCCTCAAAACTGAGCAGTGTCCCCTGACCTATATAAGGCCCTTTTTTGAAGTAGCTGTATGGACACTAAGGGGAGGAGGGAAAACAAAAAACAAAAAACCCAAAAAAACCTGTAATAAGCAAGAAAACAATGCTGGAGATCCATTTGAGATCCAGCTGCACATTCTATTATGGGACAACACAAAGTTTAAATACTCCCATTACAATGATCTGACCAGCTCAAAGAAAGTTAAAAAGGTCAAGTTTGGGGTTTTGGTGGGTTATTTTTGATTTGTTTGGGTTTGGGGTTTTTTGTTTGTCTTGAGGTTTTCTTGTTTAGTTGTGGTTTTTTTAAATGTCTGTCGCATAACTGGGCAGAGAGAAATTACCTGCAAATGGCTTCATGATCTGCCCACAAGAAAGAGTATGAAGTTTCTTTCGAGACAAGGTTTTAGACAGAGCCAGTCTTAAACTACTGAGACTTAACTTTCTGCTCCAGTGCCTTGCTGCTCAGTTCTAAATAATGGCCACCAAACAGGAACAGGAGGAGAAGAAACAAGTTTTAATTAGCTGTACAGTGAGGGCCTTTGTCCCACAGATAGATTTGATTATATCGCTGATAACCTTCACAGGGCTTGTTATCGCATTACACTACACCATTCTTCTGAGCTGAAGAAATTTTCCACACACCCCAAATAGACTTAGCAGCAGTGAAAGAATAACGTCAGAAGTCCCTTCCAGATATTTTTGTGGGATTCTTCTGTTTGACTGAGTTCGCTCAACTGGGATGGAGCCAGGAGAGCTCATCGGTGGAGTGGTGAGTGATACCAACACAGACCTCTGCCAACTCCTTGTTTACAGAGCTTGTTTGTAAACCTCTTTATGAGGTTTTTATAGGGTACATGAAGTGCCTTACATTAGCTCCTGAGAACAGGATCTGGTAGCTACAGACCTATGTGCTCTGCATAAACCCAGACAAGAAATACCAGCACTGATATTAACCTGCCATGCTGTGACCTTCAGGCATCACCCACTATAATTACATACCCCAAGCTTTCACAGAATTGGGCAAGTCATGGAAAAAAATGCCTCAAAAATAGAGCAGGCTGTTTTCTCAATGACTTCAGACCTTCCACTGCATTGCTGTGCACTTGTGAGTAGGACACCTGGCATTGTGCTCCACACCCCCTTACTACTGGCCCATATATGGCACCAAGCAAGGAGCAAATCAGAACCTCTGTTCTACAGCAATATTGGGAAAAGAAAAGGTTTGGATCCAGCAGAAAGCTTTTCAGATTAAGGTAAGTGATCCTGCAAATAAGCACATACAACTTAGACCTTTCATTTCCAGTTATTGTACCAGCCAAGAAGGAAGCCTTCCTGCTGTACTTAGCTAAGTAGCTCTAATTTAGTAGGGCTCAGACAGCAGTCATTAACACCAGGATTCCTTCTCCCCTTCCAAAGTAGGGAAACCAGAAATCCCTTGACAAACTGTCTCTCTATAGGATACAGGAGATCTGATCCTCATAGCCCATGCACCGCTTACACTGCAGGTGCAATTTCACTAAGGGATTAGCTCTAGCTCACAGCAAGACAATTGAGAGTAGGATCAAGCATTGCCATCTCTTCCTTTCACTGTTACTGGGGTAGATGGAGCCCTCAATGTGCTTGCAAGGAGGCTGGTTATGTCTTCTCTGCTATAGTTTACGTTATGTCTTCTCTGCTATAAAACTGTTAGATGGCAGACTGCAAATTCGGTAGCTTTGGTGATGAGCAGAGAATGAGCTCATATATAATAATTAACAAAAAACCAAAACTGGTAATAACATAAACATATCCTGAAGCAGATCTAAGAGTCACATTTTATTATACCAGTGGCTTCATCACTCCACTGGCCTTGTGATGTCCCTGGGGGAGGACGAAACCAACAGCCAGTAACATCCCTGGACAAAGCACAAGTTGCCTGAGCTGATAAGTGCATATTCCTGAGCTGGACTTAGGGTAAAAGGTTTTCTGTTCTGTTCTCTATATGTCCAGGTATGGACATACAAAGCAAGGAAGAAAAAAACTGCACCTTTGACTTTTTACTTCAGAGTCAGTCGTGAGTTCTGGCTGCTGTTTACCCTCATGGCAACAGATCTCTATTACCATTGCCCTTCCTCATGCACCCTTCACAAGGCTGGATTATTGCTGGTTCACATATCTGGCAGGAATTTCCTCTCCTTGTCTCACCTCCCTGCTGGGCCCACCCATGGCAGGTTTCCCACCCAGGACTCTCTGGATGCCTTTTTGCTGGAAATCAATTGGGCACAAGCTCTCAAAAGGGAGGGCCCAGGGCTGCTGAACCAGTGCGGGGAGCATGTGCCCCTCTCTTGTAAGAGGCAACCAGGACAGTTCTTCTGAGGACAAGGACGACATCGTGCTCCTCTCAGCCGTGTTCTCTTTCTTTCTCAGAGAATGCAACACCACAGCATCTCAAATGGATGCCTGCTAGGCACACACGTACTCCTGCCTGAACCCTGCTATTGTAGATAGTACAGGGTGGTCTAACCTCAGCAGCTGTGGGGGATGGATTTGGATTTACAATTCCCCCTCCCGCCTTCCTCACCATGGGTTGCATCCTGCCTCTCCCTCCCCAGCAGTGGCCAGCCCTCTCCCTCCCCCACCACAGCAGTGACTGCAAAGCGCAGCCTGGATCATCCACACAACGCCAGCAATACAGCACCGCCATGGACTGCGGCCTGATAGAGCCCGCCACGCTGGGTTAAAAACCCCTGGACACTTGCCCCTTGGTAGCAACTGATTACCCATCACCCCTCAAATTACACACACCTCTCGTCAACAGCAGCAGCGTTTTGGCTTTGTGTTGGAGAACAAGCTCAGCTGGTGCAGGGTGCAGTCGTAGCTCAAAACAGCTGTTCCCCATCTCCTCCAAGGAAGAATCTGGTGGGCTGGATAGATCAGCACAGAAGTGTGGCTCTGGCCTGCAGGCTGCCAGTTGGACCACACGTAACATTTCCAGCAGTTGTGGCGGGCTGTTAGCATCTCCAATGGCTCCGAGGCAACGCAGGCTACCCCTTCGACCGGGGTCTTGCAACGATGTGCTCACATCTGTAACACACATATAACATCTAGTCATCCTTTATAAATTAAGATTTTATTACGAAGTCCTGTTTATGAAGCTGTCCTGAAGCATGATCCTTTCCTCTAGGAAGAGGTTTTAAAGTCTTGCCTTTTCACACAGTGAAGAAAGGAATTATTTCCCTCTCCCCCCTCCTTCCTGCCACTGCCTTTCTATTAACTCTTCAGCACAGCTCTGTCTGTTTGCATTAATTATTCTCTCAATCTTTCTTTCTTCCTGAAGAATTAGGAAAGTGTTTTGAAGAAAACCATGAGTTTGAGCTGAAGTCAACAGAAAAGCGTTAGTCTGGGATCATTCAGCTCCTTAAGTATCAGATTGAGGATTTACTTTAACTCCTTAGAGCAGCCCTACTGATGGCAAGCTCAAACATTCATTTTCATCTCAGTGCTGCACATATTTATTAATTATTTTTTTACTAGAAATTACTGTGATGAAAAAGCAAAGTATACGGCTAAGATCAAAATTACATCAAATAATTAACCACTCAGGATTTAATATACCTCTCCGCAAATGTTTCTCTCACATTAAGGCCTTTGGCAAATTGAGAAGTATGGTAAATCATACAGCACTATGTTTGGTCATTGCAAGGTGGGGGGAAAGACAGTTCATATGTAAATTCCAACTTCAAACTGAGGAACACTTTCTCTCAGCCTTGTAACATCGCATCACACTTTTTTAATCAACTGAAACACCCTAAAAGACATAATTTCACAACATCATCTGTTGAGCGAATCTTCAGGTACTAACAAAAAACATTATAATGTATCTTCAGGGAGTCTGACTGTCCCAGTAAAAGTCACTGTATGCTTTAGTCGTTTTCAGATACAGCATTTATTCAAATCCTGAAAAAGTTTTTCGCTCCAACACCAGAATTATTACTATTACAAGAAATGTTTTGCTGAAAAAATATGCAGAACCACAAACTGCTATATTATACTTCAGCTCAAGGTGTGAGCCCTCACTTAGGGAAAAAGTTATCAGGGAATTTTCAGACTTTTAGCAAGGTAATACTCTGAAACTCTTTCCAGCTTTAACCCACTTCCGTTCTTGCAGAAGAGTTCATCCTCGGATGTATTTTTAGTTAAAGAGAAAAAACATTTTAAAATGTTCTTTAACTAAACTTTAAAATTACTTCTTAACTATATAAAGAAGTTTAAGATCTCCTCCTCTTTTTTGCCCCAGTCCCAGTGGTTTTGCCATCGCTTGAATTGCTTGATCGAGCCTTTCTAAGCAACACTTTGACCACACATTTGGCTCTTCACCTTCGTCTTACTTGATCTCCCCCACATCAGAACATACTGCTCTGGCCTTCAAAAGCAGTTTGCTAAAAACTAGAACAACGTAAAAATACAAATGGCTGTATAGCATTAAGATTAATACTGGAGTACAGGAAATCAGACTGTTGTATTTAATTAGTTGGCAGGTGGTTCATGATCATGATAAATTTCATACTCTAGTTGACACATTTTCAAATGTTAATGTCCTCTAGAGGAATAAACTGTGTTGTAATGACTAGAATAATGGTTTCTAAGGTGAGCATTTGGCTTATGATGGTTTCAAGCCCTGGCACTCAATGTACATAGGTGTTAGGCTACGCACTCTACAAAAAGGAAATAATTATAATCGTATAATGAAAAAAAGAAGAGGTTTACAGAAAAGGGGTTGTGAAGAGGATCTGAATGATAGAGAGAAAAACCTTCTTCATCAGTGTGAAACAATAGTTAATCAACTACTGTATATAACATAGCAGACAAGCACTCATGGGCATCCCAAGAGCCACAGTGTTCTGAATAATTGCAGCAAGTTTCTTGGTGGTTGCATGGTTTCAGCAGAAGTAAAACTCCAGTATCCTGCTTTCTTCTCTCCCACCCTTCCCAAACACACCCCCCACCCCCCATTCACTGTGAGCTGTTTTCCTCAGGGGAAGGAACTGAGGCAGATTGCACAAAAGAAACAAGGAAGAGAAAAGTTGTGCTGTAAATTCAGTCCCATAGCAGTCAGTGACCAAGGCAAGAAAGGCAAAGGCATCCCTTGAGAAGCAACAAGGACAGTTTTACAGATTGCCATTTTTGGGACTGCAACAAAGGATCCGGATCTTTTGTCTTGTGAACCATGTTACCCTTACAGGCAAGTGCTGTAACTCCACACTTTCCTTCTCCCCTAATGCTCCCACATTCTCCACCCACAAACACACACACAAATACTAAAGCCTGAGCCAGCCTAAATATTTACACAACATGAACAACACCACAGCTTGTGCAGAACCATCATCATTCCCTACACTTTTTTTCTTTGGGTATACAAGTTACCCTCCAAGCACTTTCTCAATACCCAAAAGTTCCCATGCATAACCACGCAGTAGCATACTCCTCTAACAATCTACTTGTCATCGCAAGTGGAATTAACCCAGTTTGCATCCACTGGTGATCCCATGGTCACGGCTGTATCCCACTGTCCTCTTAACAATGACTTGCATTTCAATGTCAAGGATACCATAATGATTTATGCCATCCCCAGACAAGCAGAATCATCTGCTGAGCAGCAGTTATGGCCTTATTTGCTGAAGTATTGCACAATCCTACCTTTGCCCCTATAACATTGCTTTAAAAGTGTCCTCTGTCAAGAGCCACTCTGCAATCAACATTGCTTACCATGTGTTATTAATTAAGTAATTTTACAAAATTAGAAATACAAATCACATTGTTTTCAACCAAAATAACGATCTACCAATTATTCTGCCAACAGAAATGACTTGTAGCTTTTGGCAGGTCTTTTCCCTTTGGCCATTGTTTTCTTAGTTATTAACAAGGTTACAGTTGGTCCTTTTGATTAAAAAGCTTTTTGGCCAGAATCACTGCTATGGGAAAACAAAACCCGAAATTCAATATCCTCCTAGAATTCTTTTGAAATTTGATCTCAGCACCAATAAGGGAGGAAGGTGAGGGGCCACAGGGGACATATTTTGTAACTTTTCAATTTTCTTTCCAGCCTAAGATTCTTAAAGATGAGGCAAATAGGACTGGAAAGCAAAAAAGAGTATTTTTGTTCACTAGTCTCCCCGTAAGGTACACACCGTATTACTCAAGAACTGACTGTAACATTAAAACTTTAAAAAATATGAATTAGGCTCATAGAGTATACAAGGTAGAGTAAGGCTACATAGTAAGGTACATTTCCATGACTCTTTCAAAGCAGGGCATCCACATAACCCTAGAAGACCCTTTTGTTCCCTCTAAAGGAAAATAAAATTCAGGACAACAGAATCCATGGCCTTCTGAACTAGAAAAGAATCATTAAAAGGTGTATTGAGAACTGAACATACACAAAGAAATATCATGGGAAAAAAAAGACTTTTAATATGACCAAACATACCTCCAAAATCAGTCCTTGTTCTTCAGCACTTAGCACCAAGGGTGCTCTGGAAGCAGTTTCATCTTAGAAAGATTGCTCAGAAAGTAAAGTGTGTGGCAGCAGGGCACTGCTGTACTCCCACCAGGGGAAAGCTTAGTGCTTAGGCGCTCAGCAAAATTAAACTTCCATGCATTTGCAGTCATATTAGAGCCTATAGAAGTATGGACTGGCTTCACCCCCTGTGTAATACTGCAATAAATAATGCCCAAAAGAAGGCAGGGGGAAGACCTGTACTTAGCTTGTTCCTTCAAAAGAGATTATTAAAGCAAGATGGTGAACTGTTCCTGTCCTATTCATGAGAGTCAGCATCATACAGAGGGATATAAACATGCAGTAGCAGAAACAAGCAAAAAAGCAAGGCGCATTTCCAGGTTTCTCTATAAACTGGCTCATGCCAGGTACCTCAGGTGGGATGTTTAAACAAGCATGTTAAGTACTTCAAGCTTGGAAGATTTTAAGGCTTGGGTATAATTGACTAAACAATTCAGAAAATGGCACACAGGGGTGTCAACCCTGCATATCAGCAACAGCAAAGAATCAAGCCTACCCTTCTCCATTGTTTTGCTTTCTTGCTCTGTCAGAGAGACCAAGTACAGATAACAAGTCCAAACAGTAACCATGTGAAAACACCATTTTGAAGAAGTAACAGGCTAGCTCTTTCTCAAGACAGACAAACTGAAGAGTGTTGGATAGGTTGGTTTTTTTTTTTTTTCCTTTTGCATCTCTCTGATATTTACAGTCAGTGATTTACACCAACGAAACATCTGGCCCCTAAAAGGAACATAACCACTGTTGTAATTAGAGCTCTGGCAAACAGCACATTGCTGTATCCAAGTTACTTTAGCAGCTTTCATATCTCAACCTTTGCAGTATCCCAGCAAAAGTCCTGGTAAAGCTACTGTTGGCCATCTGGAAATTTTTCCCTTCCCCAGCCATGCAGCTAGAATAAATGCCACCTCTTCTGCTCTGACATGGTGCTTTGCCTGGGAGCAAACCAAAAAATTTCTTACTCAAGAAACCCTTCTCCAGAGCCAGTTTACTTCATTCTTGAAGGAAGAGGGGGAACCCAATTAAAAAATAAATAAATAAATCAAGGCCTTAAAAATTAACCCTTCAAAACGGGACACTGAAAAGTAAATGTTGAATGTTACCATTTTCACTGCAGAGACAGCAAGGCTAAAATTAAGTTGTGGAGTAGTCTTGCTTGACCTTAGAAGAGAAAGATCATCCATTTCAAGACTTCTCGCTATTAGTAAGATTTATGCAATGCTGCACCAGTGACACTCGCAGAATGTGCATTACGCTTGGCACCAGGCCTGCAATCCAGCCACTTACTTCCATCGTGTATTATAAAGTAGAAACAGAGTCACACCTGCAAAGCCTGTGACAAATGACATTTCATTAACTTTGAAGACAGCTGGATCATTTTCCCAGGTTACATGTAAGCCAGGCCATAACAGTCCTTTCAACAGCCTATCATGAAAAGAAAGTCACTATAATGTCCCAAATATTTCAGGGAATAAATACTTCTCAATTTGTTAATGATAAAGTTCTATGTCAATTAGATGTAATGGGATAAAAGCCTATCATTAGAGATCCTAGGCCACACAAATTTAGAATGGTATTTCCCATTGCTCGTTGTGTCACTTCCCCACCACCCTTTCTCTCTCTTCTATTTATTTAATTTTTTACTGTTTCAAGTGACTAGCAGAGTGGTCCAGTACATTTCACGCAATCTGCTTTCATGTCAAACAATCTTTCCAGGTATTTTATTTCATTCCCTTGATGATTTCATGGGATCAACAAATCAAACTGTGAGGTTTTACAAACATGAAAATGTCAACAGAAGAACATAGGATATAATAGCTCAGCTGCTTTCTTTCCAAATAGAAGGATTTTTTTCACCCCAGTCTGCCTTAGCTTAGTCACAACAATCAAACCCTGTTTAAATCATACATATTACAGGTGTATTAGGACACTAGTCTGCACTGCAGAAAGAGAAGAGCTTACAAAACAGCTCTTTGTACAACACATGCCAGTGTTTTCCTCACTGTGACTTCTGTTGCCCTGAGTAATAGCACTTCTCTCTGCTCTCATGGAAGGAGAGGTAGGGATTACTCACACGTATAAAGCTAAGCACATTTTTAACAGCTTTGCTACACCAGGGCTCAAGACTCAGAACAACAAGGCTTCCTTGTGAAACTTAATACAGCTTAGACCGAGGCCTGCAACTGGATCCCTCGTGTTAGAGGTTCTGCAGGCAGCAGATCCATGGCGGAATGCAGCTCCTGAGGGCATTAACTGCACCCCAGTGGCCTCACAAAAATCTAGGGAGCAAGAGAGCATTCATCGCAGCTCTACATTTACTTCTCCAGGCCGTTTTGGAGGACCTGAGGATCACAGGGTGAAAGTCCTATGGTATTCCTGGGGTGGGGAAAGAAACACTTGTAATAAACAGGCAGTTCCCTGTTGTGCCTGGCCAGAGGCAGAGCCTGCCTAGAGTAAGAGCCAAGAGTCTGGCTTTTAATGTGCACATGCTAGTCCATCAATCTCCACTCAAGCTTATCCTGAAGAAGTTATCATCAGGAACATCACCATCCTTCACAGTTAAACTGTTCCCTCTGAACAGTATCGGGGTGCACACCAGATCACAGCTTGTACAGATCACTGTCAGAAAACACCTGAAGACCCTCCCTCATAATGAGGGATGGCCCTCATTAATGCCATCTCATTACACATTTAGATATCAGAGCCTTCCTCTTGCTCTGAGCCTTGCTCAGCCACTGAGGAATTCAATCAGGATTAAGCTGCATGAACCGCAAAGTCCTAGAGCTGCCAGATCTCTGTCGGTGTTTGTTGGCTTCTCAAGGAATCACACTGGCAACATTTATAAGTGTACTGAAAACTATTTGCAGCTTGAAATCAAGAATCACACAAACAAGATTTTAATGTTTCCTAACTACAACCTCTGAAGCCAACCAGGGATATATCTCTACTAGGAGCACTTTAATTGTGAAGATGCAAATGAACTCAACAAAATGTAAAGCACCCATGAAGAGAAATTAAGAAATTCAGGTGATAATGTGGCAACATCATTTTGCTATTCCCTAAAGAAAGCAAACTCCATGGGTAAAAGCACAGCTTTGCTATTGTAAACACGCCTACACCCAAGGCTCATACTGCCTACACTTCTCTGTGAGCTGGAAGTTACATCTCATAGCATTTAGTACAGGAAAAAGTATCCGAAAGAAGCCTGTCATGTACAGATGGCCCATAATAATTAGTCCTATCTATTGTGTCGATCTACTTTAAACAGGCTATACTACTTCGGATTGACTCAGAAGGTTCTGAATCAAATACCACCACAATGATCTAAACTAGGTATTGACTGATTTATGTCAACATCCTCTTACCTTAAAACACACTATGGCAGGCTTCATCCATTAATATTTTTCTATTTAGGAGTTTGTGTGTGTCTGTATTACTACTGTATCTCAACTACACACCCTATAGTAAATAATCTTAATGAACAAATGACAGGCTTCATATCTCTCTGAGCGGAATTCATCTGATTTATTAAAGTGACACCAGACATTTACTCAAGGAGTAAACAGAGCTGACATTATAGGATGATCTCCAAGGGGATTGCTCCAGGGTAAATACTGAGGAAAAGGCGTGGTTATGCATTCTGTTCCTTTGTATTTCTTGCCTAATTCTTTACTTTCTTCTTTTAATGTTCTTATTAGTATTACAACATCTTTTGTGATCTTTAGACAATAATCTCTAAAAGGGAGTCCTTGTAATATGGTCAGTCTTTAGAGAAAAAGAACAATTGGTTGAATCTCGAGAAGCATCTGGAGAAGCCCAGTGACTCTTTGTCTGAAATACAGTTTCAGAGAAACTGTCTACTTGCTCTGCAGTGGAGTCCCACCTTTACAGGGAGTCATTGAGGAGCTCTGGATAAACCTCTTCACATCATCTCTAGTGACTACTTAAGAACAGGATTGTTGCCCTTCCTCCCCATCCCCAGAAAACATCAGTCAGATTTACCTTGTCATGTTAGGATTATGGGTTTGTGTTTGTTAATAAGAACAAAGGGAAGCAAAGGGAAAAAGAGGAACAATATAGATAAAGGTGAATCTTCCAGTCTAACCACAAGTGCAGTGTTTTCTTTTATGACATATATATTGGAATGACTTGACCCAGCAATCCTGTCCCTCCTATGAATGACAGTAAGAAGTTGTGTGGCTCACGCCAATTAAATTAAAACTTAAGATAGCTATTCTGTTATTTACATACAAAATAAGCCCTACCCTCCTTCAAACGTAGTGCAACACAATATCCTGTTTTAAGACACTGCTCTGGTGACCATCTATCCCCCACCCACATCAGTGCAGAAAACAAACATTCCCAAAGTAAAAGGAGGAGCTATTCAATCATTCATAAATAAAGTACAAGGTTTCCCAGTCAAAAATGCATGGAAAAAAACCCCCAAAGATCCTTAAAATAACACTCATGGTAGCATGCTCACACTTATAGTAACCAAAGCCAACAGAAAAGGAAATGGGTTACTATCATTTTTTACATCACAACCAGGAGCCCAACATGGTGAGATGCATCTGAAGAGTGGAAACAAAATGGCAGATCCAGGAGAGCCACAAAGGTCTTCTTCGCAGCTTTCAGTTTTACAGAGGAGACTCTTGACGGTCTGGTGAGAGGATATACCCTTAGACAATGAAACAGTACTCACAGGCAGTACAATAGGCCAGGTTAGGCACGCAGCAAAGCACAAGGAGAAGCAATAGTACCTAGGAGGCAACTTTAAGTGGTTTAGCAGCCTGTGAGCATTACCTCTCTCATCTTTTTCTGACAGGTGTTTTGACAGTCCTTGAACAAAGCTGAAGCAAGGCCAAACAGCTCTCATTCCCTCAAAAAGAAAGTGCTTCAAACTGGTACACAGGGAAGGAGAGAAGACTGTAAAATACACAAACTATATAGACATTAAGAAACACAGTGTGAATGAGATGTAGCACAAGTAAAAGTCTTGCCTTGGCTACACTAACAAGGACAATGCTAAAGCCTGGATTACCTTGCTTGACATCTATCACTAAAAAACAAAGTTTAAATGAGTTCTCCAAAAATCACAGCATCAATAAGGCCGCCACAGCAAAAACACCATATCTGACATGAACCATCCTTTCCCCACCCCTCACATGGGGGATCATCTAAACCCATTCTCTCTCATCCTCCCTGAAGACAACTTTGTGGATCCCATTACATATGTAGGATAGATATATGTAGGGAGATGTCCTGTCCTCTAGGCCAGAAGGTTCAAACTTCTTAAGGCACTGTTTTTAAGTTGAAAGTGCTTTAGCCTTTCAGCTAAAACTTGGCTAGAATGTTGCTAAAAAACATAACTTTGCCATTCAAGATTGTTCCATCTGCAGCATGGCCACACACATGAAGGTCCACATCTGCAACTGGCATAATTTGATATAATGCTCCTCCAGTTGGCAGTGATATGAGCAGAACTTACAGCTTCAAACTTAAAGGTCTTACCACCATAAACACTGAAGACAACTGGAAAATTATATTTAGCTACAATCAGCAAGTTAACCTGGTGCTCTCATGAAAAATGTCTGTTTCCTTGACTCATCCATCATCAAGGCATAATAAACTTATAATCAAAATGATATCACTTCAACTGTTGCTGCCAATCTTTCCTTAATGGATTTAATTTAATAAAATTTTTTTAAAGTTTCCATGTGTGTCTACAGTAGACAACAATAGTAACAATGGCCTCATAGGGACTGTGGAAAAAACCCTAACCTATTGCACAGTGGCAAAGTGCTCTGCCTACTGGATGTTACTGGGGCACCGCAGGGCTGGAGGCACTTACCCTCACAAGGCAGAATTGAGCTTAACTGCCCTTTCATGGAAAGGGACAGAAAATAGTTAATCTTTTCCGTTCCCAGTTCTATTTTCTCTGCCATTGGCTGGAATCCAAGCCCAGGAGGGTTGTTTACTGGGGTTTGGTGGGTTTAGGAGGGTGAGGTCTCTGCACCTGTAGATAACATTGCAAAGTCTCACTTTGCAGCATTCATGAGATGGCATACTGCTATTCCCCTTCGGCTGTTTCCTTCATTCAAAAGTTTCACTCTTTTATTTCTTCCTTCTTCCAATCACTCATGATGGGCCCAATCCAGTGTTTGCTGAAGTTGGGGGCCTTTCTGCTGAGCTTGAAAAGTCCAGTGATTTCTTTCACTAGATGAAAATAGCACCCACTACAAAGTAGAAAGGTAAATTAAGTTCTGCATTCAAGGCAGAGACTCACCTCCAGATCCAGGAGATTGAGTGATCTTGAAACTTATGATGGCAAAACCTGAGCCAAAGTCACTGGTAATTTTGCCTGGGTCTTGAAATCAAAGGAATGTTAGCATGATATTTTCAGCACATACAGACCAATTTCTACCAGTTTTAGTCCTAGTCCCTCCATCACAAAGCAAACACACAATTAACAGAGATTGTAATCAATCAAAACCAGAGAAAATTCACTTCAGTTGGAGCGAGCAAAAGCGGGTTTTCTATTTAAAGCAGTACTTTGTCACACGAACAAATGGCTTTTAAGCTGCTCAAGGGCACATTTTGACTTGAAATAAGAAAGATATTATTAAACCAACAGCTTAAATACAACAATTCTGGGTCAGCTTTCTCAGGGCCAACAAACCTAACTCGTTAAGAATGCTGACAGGACTTTTTGACAGGACTAGGCAACACCATTGTCTAGTGGAGGACCTGATGTCCCTGACCTATAATCCATCTCGTTACACTGATGGCCTCCCTGTGTTACTCAGGAGTGCTACAGGAGGGAACACATTGTTTATAAAGAAAAGGGAAGGAGAGAGAAAGTAAAAATCCTTCTTTCTCAATGGATATGCATAATAAACTGGTTTCCCTCTTAAAAAAGTCATGCTAGAGGCTAAAGGCTTTGGAAGCTAGTATTCATTCTCTACTGGATTTCTTCTGGGAGCTGAGTGCTCTACATTCACACTCTGAGATACAAACAGGGAATTCATCTTGGGACTTGTCCAGTGCAATGTTACACCAATGGGTTGATTCAGGAGCAAAATCTTCAAAGAGACTCATACTGCTGAAATTCTGGGGAGAAAAAAGGAATGACCAACATGCAAGTAACTACATGTGTCAATGGGCTGTGACTGAAGCTAAAGGACTTGACTTTGCATTCCTCCTAAATTCAATGGGGAAACTGGGGCAGGAGGGGTGAACCACCAGAAGTTTTGCTCAAGGAATGTCAAACAGAACACAAAGTCTATTGCCCCCATTGGGATTTCACAACTACATAAAACTGGTGATTTCATTAGAGCCAGCCCTGATTTAGTTCAAAGCAGAATCAAACCTCAGGTCTAAAGAAGCCCTTAAAATGTCTTTACTAATGCCTTATTATTTTAATGGTGTAAATCCACAGGAATCAGTCAGGCCATCCAAGATTTACAGCGGTATAAATGAAAGCAAGTTTCAAGACTTAACATAAAAGTTTCTCAGACCTGTGATGTACTAGTTTAAGCACAGGCATGAAAATCATCAGTGACCAGACGCTAAGCAGAGAAAAAACACTGTGAAAATTAGACCTTTTCTCAAAAAACTTCCCAGATAAAGTGAGTTAAAAAATTAGGTATTTGGGGCTACCATCCTGTGCTGGAAAACAGAATCAGTCCATTAATAGAACACTTTTGCTGGCCAAGGCTGCAGCCCTTGACCATCTTTTCTCTCCCACTGGGAAGGACACTAATATGAATAGGGCACTGCATAGATGTGCTCACCTCAAACAACACACCTAGCATGACACATCATGGCAGCTAGCTCTGATAGGCAGTAAGCAGGGAAGACAAGTCAACACCTGCTTAGCCCTTCTGGTAAATCTGCACCTCTTCATTCCCAAAGAAGTGCAAATCCTTTGGAGTCCACGGAGCATGGCTTGTTGCACCAGCTGGGGTACTGTCCTCCAGTCTGCAGTTGAGAAATGCTGCCTTTTCCACTCAATGTTTGCAATCGATCAGGATCCTGAGCAGAAAAATAAAGGACCTGATCTGCTTCTTGCTTACATCATTGTAAATTAGAAACAAACCCATCAGCATTAGCAGCCTTCCATGAGTATAGAACACGTGTGAGAGTAGAAACAGGTCTATAAACTCAGCTGAATTTAGAAGTCAATGTATTACTTTCCAATCCTGCAGAGATTACATTACATTATGTATATACATACACACACTGTTTTTAAAACCTCTCAAGGAAATTAGACAGAAACTAAGCAGAGCATATAGAAATTTAACTGGTTGCTCATAAAAAGCTGCTAAAATCTGCCAAAGTCAAAAGACACAGTGCAGTCTACTACACAGACGTTAAAAAGAAATAAGGTAAGAAAAGCAGTATTTTTAACTGTGACTACCTGATGGGTGGAGCAGCAGTTTCACTTGTCTTAGAAATGCAAAATTCCTGTATTTTTAAAGATATGAGAGCTTGGGTTCTTTTCTCGTGCCTTTTTTTTTTTTTTTTTTTTTTTTTTTTGTCCCTGAACCTCAGGAGCAGATTTCTAAGGCTTTAAAAAAAAAGCACTTCTTGCCGCTGCCTCCAGCCTGTTTGATGCTCCTTTGCTGCCACCAAGTGGAAAAGAGACAGTAAGGCTAAAATTTGCCGAAAGAGCTTTTAGCTGACACCACGTGTCAAAGGCCTCCTCTAAATTTGCTTTCTACTCCCAGCTTTCCCTCAGCCTCTGCCTCCTCCGGAGCTGCCGGCAGGGAGAGGGAGGTGACAGCTGCTACCACGTTAAGCACAGGGTCGTCCCCAGCAAATCCACCCTGCGCAGCCTGCCACAGCACTCCCATCCATGGCACACGCTGGGGTAACATGAAAAGAGAAGCAGAGAAATGATAAATACACAGTATTACCACACAGCACCTCTAACAGACGTTGTAAGGAAGGGGCTCCTCAAGCATTACATGCATTTCTGAAATAACATACCCCCATTTTGCCTCCTTGCAGAGCTGCTACTCCTCCACTAAGTGACACAGGTGCACTTCATATATAAGTGCAAGGAAGGGTAAATCCTACCTTCTTCCTGTAGAGGGACCGAAGAACAGGTCAAAACACGCTGGTAAGCAAATACAGCACCTCACAGCCCTACTCGGGCAACACCACCATCTTAGCCCTGGGCTTAGGTGGTGACCGACCACAAAATAGCACACAGAGGCTGAAGCTATGTTGGGCAGGGCAGAGGAGGTAGGCTGTGGCTTTTGCTCTGTTCATAAAACCACACACACAAAACCCACCAAATTCAGGATGAGCCTTTAGGATGTGTATGGGGATGTGTGTCTCTCTCTGAAGGGCTCTGCTGGGGGAGGAAGCTGGCAGCCATAGCCTCTGAGGGGGGTTTTGTGAAGTACAGAAAAATGCCCTCCATTAAGTGCCTGAGTATGGAAGTGCAGTGGTGATTGAAAGAACTAACAGACCCATCAGGGTGTGAGTTTTGTGGGGGCAGAAAAATATAGTCAAGTAAGTCTTTTGGTGAGCCATTTAACCTGGCTGCTGTGTTTGCTTAAACCATGCATGGTGTACCTATGTGTTTAAACAAGGTAATCCATGCCAAAGCAGATACCATCAATGATTATATTCCAGGAAGGATGAAATCTATCAGTCAACCACTGCTTGCTGAGATATTTCAACTGGTTAAAGGAACAAACATCTGGTTTATTGTGTTATGGATGGATGGATGGTTTGGGGGCAGGAGTGCTGCCCACTCTGGAGGGGTGCAGAGGACTCTGTGGAGAGTGCTGAGACACTTCAGTGCAGCTGCCATAAAGGAATCCAACAGTGCATAGTGGTTTCAAGGTATATATATGCTGTTCACCTTCCCTTTTAATTTAAGCTAATTTAACCTACTATAAGATGTTCTCCCTGTTCTAATAGACCTTGTTTTTGTAGCAATTACTGTCATTTAGGTAATATTACACAGATGTGCCCAAGGAGCACAAACTTGCGAGAAGCCCTGAAGAATTTCTGGCAGTATTTCTTTCTTGCAATCTAATTTCAGAGGCAGGAGAGCCACCCAGTTGAATTACATTGAAGGCGGGCATAATAAAAGCAACTGAAAGACTGAAAAAGAGATTAAATATCCTTTAAGTATAAAAGAAATTAGACATGAGAATCTACACACATTCTCTGTTGTGCTGCAATCAAACTGAAAAATGGCTCTCAAACTCGATACAAGTAAGCTAACCTACTAAAATAAGGAAGTATCAGATACACTAAATAGGGAAAAATGGCAAACTTCTAAGCTCATGGTTGACTAGTTCATTTTCCGGGTGCTTTTCAAAACCTAAGCTTTAAGACATGTTCTTCAGTTATGTCAAAGAATTATTCGTATATCTTAATAATATGGGAACTACAGATGGGTTAACACACACACTGCCAGCAAAGTCACTCCAGTTAACACAAGCTGAGAATCAGCTTTTAGTTTGTTGGGTTTTCTTCCTGCTGTTGGTGGGACTTTGGCTTAGATGCTTGAATAAATTATTGCTAATCTTTGCCAGCTGAGGTAATGGCCACTGAGGTTCCTGAGGCCAGCAGGCTACCCAATACAGGCTTTGTCTTAAATGACTCAGAACCTCAAATTCTTTTTGGACACACATGAGCTTACCACTATGCATTAACTGAAGGTTTGGCTCAATTATGTCTTGGCTCTTTGCTATGGGAATGGAAGTGCCATGGGGTCAGGAAACACTGAAAGTCAGAAGTCACTGTAGCTTTATGTCTGAATCTAGCCTCTTTGCCTTCTAAAAACCTGTGCAAGCAAATCCAAGGGCAAAATCTGGGCCTTAATTTTTCTCACAGTACAACCTCAGCTAGGTGGCAGAAGACAAAAAAAACGTTTTTCCAAGCTTATTTTGTTCTTGTTAATTTTTTTTAGTGGGCCAAGTCTCAATCTGGGCAGTTTGTTTCAGGAAGGAAAAAAAAAAAAAGAAAAAGGCACCATAAATTACAGGTACATCTAGAAATATTAACCCATGCCCAGAAATTACTCATTTATCCACCAAAATTCTTCTGTGTAATTCTATATATAAGGGATGAGGTTGAATTCTTAGTCTTTAATGATCTGAGTGTCTTCCAGAAAATAGGATACTTCAACCTACACATCCCAAGAACACCTATTGAAAGCAAAATATTAAATGGACAAGACTTCATTTGACCAGCTCAAACCTGGAGCAGCTCCACAGCTTAAAAATTAAACACACACCCCCCCTCCAAAAACCACCTCCAACCAACCAAAAAAACCCCAGTATAACAACTCTTCTTTTCATTATGGTTTGAGACAAAAATTTAAGTTTCAGATTCTAATACATTCATCATACTTAAACAGTGAAAAGAGGTACACCCACACTGGAGTTACCTTTTAGGGAGGTGACAAATGAATTAATTCCATTTTAAACTGCTATGAAGTCCAGTGTGATCATAATGTAAATTAATCAGATACATATGAGAGCATCCTTTGTCTACATTAGCTTTTTAAAAAATCTGAAATCCATATAAAGCTTCATTAATACAATACTGTTAAAAGTTGAAAAGTTGTACTAGATCTGCAGTTCTGCAAATATAGTATGTTACAGAGCCCTGTCATCATCTGAGATAAATTGGACTTTAATTGCAGAGCCCATATTCATCCCTGAGCTATTTGTGGCTTCAGAACTGTGCTGGGAGCTCAGTAATGCTGATGACCATGCATGGGAAAACTAGAACACAAGCAAATTAAGGGCCAGTATCTACCATGCAGTTCTCTGAGGTTTCTCTAAAGCCCTAATCTGGACAGATTTTCACTGGGATAACTTTTCTTCTTGATTTCAGATTTTTACCTCAATGGAGAGTTACAACCTTTAGAAAAACATGGTTAGAAGTTTTAGCTAACATTGCCAATGTGGCATGTGGCAATGTGGCAACCATGTTCTTGAACAACTGTAAGAATAACTGCTCAAATTTTTTTTTGGGGGGGGAAGGGGGTGTCTGTAAAATAATCATTAAAAATTCAGCCATAGCAAAGACCAAACATGAAAAAGTCCAATAGAAGTACTTAAAAGCTGGTAAAATTATAAACATCTGGGAACAGAACATTACCATAAGAAGCTGAAGCACAGTGTGGAATTATCAGTGGTAAGCCCTGTATATAATAAAAGGCAAACAAAGCTTAACAAACACTATCAAAGCATCAAGGAAGTGGACCTTAACAGACAAGTAAATTTCTCTGGAAGTCAGTGACAGAATCAGATAGATTTTTAGTGCTGTTTTTGTTACATAAAGACATTCATACCCACATAAAGCCAAATTTCCGGGCCTTTTGTGCTGGATTCTTGCTAGTGTGGCCCAAATAAAATCAAGAGTTAAACTGACTTAAAGCAATAGAAAATTAAGCCTGTGATGCTATACACAGTCTCCAAAAACAGCATTTCACTAATATGCACTTTGTATTCTGCAACACACCAAGAGAAGAACTTACTGCCATTCAGGAGATATATAACATGCAGGTGGATGTGTAATGTGTACATATACGGACAGCACCTCATGAGACTAACTGCCTTGAGGAAACAGTCTCTCCATGGACACTTTGCAGGAGAAAACATGTTTTGTCTTGTGTGTGAGCTGGGGAGTCGGTTTGTCAGCCCAGAGCAACAAATTAAAAAGACTGTTTATGCTATCCAACTTGACAGTGTTTGTTACTAGGTATTTCTCCTTCTCACATTTTATTAATGGGGACAGTAACTTTGTGGCTTTAAACAATGGCTAATTTATTCCCCTGAGGCCAAAACCCACTCAAGTTACAAAGAAAACATAAACATTCTAGGAAACAAAGACTACAACATATTCATGGAAATGAACATTCATATCGAATGAGAGAATACCAAAGACTACTGCTTTTTCAGACTTTTTCACTTGCCTAACTCAGCAGCTGCTCATTTCCTTTAACAGACTCAGCTCAGTAAACAGCAGCTAAGAATTTGCCCCTAGAATTACTATTTTAAAAGTTTATTTGCAAGCACAGCTGAGTTCCATTTCTGTCTATTCTGGATCATTGCTATGCAAGATATATCACTACAAATTTGAGGTGATCCTTAGCCTGAAAATTAGTTTGTTGTTCATGTACTCTTTGGATATACCAACCAGGTACCTCTGCTATCAAGATTGTCTTGATGTAAAACTGGAACAACATGGTACCGAATTAGATCCATTTTCTACCACTTAATATAGGCTTTAAATTTGTCCATGGAACGTGTCCACACTAGACTGAGAAGAAGCCTCTTGGCAATACTGAATTATCATACTGAATTGCTTCCATCCATTTGCTGGGGCTGCCAAATTGAAATGATGCATGTCAAGGCAACCCTACACTGAAAAGTAAAAGATAGCCTCTTAAATGTTCCATTTATAAAGCTTTTTATTCACAGTCAAATTTAGTATCCCCTCTGAAATATATCACTTTACAAAATTGATACCTTGCCATTACAAGATTTCCACGCCATATTCACTCAGCTTAGTAGTAAAAACAAGCTTTTGCTCTTTTCCCTTTGGTATAGCTGATGAAAACTGAGCAGCTCAAGGTCTGCTTCTTAGATCACCAGCACTAAGTATTCCACAGATCTGTAATCTTCTCCTGCAGGGAAGGTTAAAAGTCAGCAAAAAGGCGAACTGTTAGTTCTATCAGTAAAAAATGACAAGTAGTGCATCGTATTGGAACGCAGAAATTGAAGAAAAAAACCCAACAAACTATTACTAATGCTAAGGATGCCAAGAGTGATCCACAAAACAAAAGCATTCACATGGACTTTCTGGAACACTCTGCAAGGAGTATCACTCAAATCAAATCAGCAGAAAGAAAAATGACACTGTCACACTGCAGAACATCAATGTGTTTTTTTCCCAACATGTCATGTATGACTCTAAAATGACAAATTGCATTATTTACTTTCGGCATTATTTCCCCTCAATTGCTGTAGCCTAACACTTTTTTTTTTTTTTAATCACTGGCAAGTAAACTTCTAAGAAAGATATACAGTCTTTTTAACTAACGCCGTGTTTTGGCATCTTTACATCTCAGTTTATGACAAAGGAATAACCCGCTCACATTTGGGATGCAACCAGTTTCAATTATTTTGGCCCTCTAAGTTGGAAATTCTTTGGCTTGAAGTTTGTCAGGCTTACTCTTTTGGAGAAGCAGAACACTTCCACAAAGCCTCATGATAATTTCTCCGATTAGATTCTGATTTGCATGTCACTGTTTAGCTGAAGTTAATTTTTTTCAACTTCAGATTGCATCAAAAATAGTTTGCTATTGTTTCCTTACACTTTAACACTCTAAAACAGCTACACATAAACAGCCAGCCACGTCTGATGGAAGAAATGACATCAAGTTGTTTCATTTTTTTATTGAAAAAAGTGGCTCATACCCTAGCTTGTAGTGGTATTAAAGAGAATAAAGTTTTTTTCTAGGTATAAGGGGTTTTTGCAGTTGCTTGCAGTAGAGAATCTGCATGAATTGAGTCGAAAGTTCAGTGAGATCTTGCCAGAAGGAACCCTATGTCACAGAATGCCACTTACACCAACATACCTCCACGCGTTTCCAGTTACAGATTGAAGTTTGCTGTTCACAACTCCTGAAAGCCTTCCTGTGGCCAACAGCTGAGAGCAGCCTTAATCCAGGTAACAAAGGTCTCCTCTTCTGGGGCTGCAAAACCAGGTCTTTATCAACCCCTGGGCAAAGTATGGCATTTACTATGAAAACCAGGTTTTCCCTTTACATTTGTATTGGTCCCAGCCCCACAGTTAAAAAGTGAGTTTTGGTCTACCCTCTTAAATCCAAGAAAATTCTTAATTCTGAGAGAATTAAGTTTGTTTAACTTCTGTCATTCCAAGTAACTATGTTTTGAGGAGGTCTCCAATGAAACTGCAACATTAATACTTTCTGACAAAGCTTCATGCTAGTATTGATTTTCAAGGCCAGGAAAAAATAGGATGACTTAATAAAACATCCACTCTTGAGGATGCAGTTCTCAAATAATAAAAATACTGAAGGAGTAGAAATGAGCACCGGTGATGTGTTGACTTCCTAACTCATGGCTAGCATTTATATGGGTAGGAATTTAAGTTCTGGTAAGATTCCTCCTTTGTTAGCAGCCACAGTAAACCCTCTGCCAGAGAGAGAGGTTTTCTAGGAGTAGATACGTAGAAACTTTACGCAGCTGGGAGAACACCTAGTTTCTCAGGTCAAGTCCCTACTATCCAATGACCTCCAAATTTTGCCAAGCACAGAACTTCTCAGATGCCCCTAAGTGCTGTTTGCTATTTTAATGCAGTTATTCAACACTAACACTAGTGGTGCTTAAAATCTTGAGTTGCGTTTTTGTTTAAAATTTGTGAAAATTCTGAAGTATTCTGACATATTTTCTTGGTAAACTTGGAAAATTCCCCATGCAACCTCATATCAAATTCTAGTCATAGCTACTAACTTCACATGCCCACCTCAGCACTTTCTTGGTGCAAAGACTAGAAATCAATAAAAGTTCCAAGAACAGGTAACACAGTAAAAATGCATCTATCAAAACACAATCTTTAACAAAAGAAATACTATTTCCACTTTTAACTTAAAAGCCAGAACACAAAAACTTCTAATTTTGACATCACTGACTAGCTCTAGTCAGTCCAACTACATATATATTTCTACCATAACTTTTGAGTTTTACATAATTTTCTCATTGCATTAGTTAGAAACATTTTCAGAAACAGTAATTTTGTTAGTGCTTCCCTTAGCTGGTATGTCTAACTAATATTAATTAACCCACAATATATTTATAACAAAATCAAGATGAAGTAGGGAGGTGTCACACACACTTTAACGTTCTTTTTAAATAAATAATACTTTAATTCACTGGTACCAATAATGTACTATTACAACAGTAACTCTTTGCATTACATTGGCATCAACTAATGCAGAATTGGTATTTCTGAACTATATTCAGCAATGGGACTAGAAGTGTCCCAGATGTTTTCCTTCCCTTTCAGGCCCTATAGAACCATTCTACAAACTATGGCTCATACAGATTTACGCACACAGCCACTGCAATAAATGTTCTCCTCGCCAGCCTCCTATTTTGAGGCAGGAAAGTTATTATTTGTTATTCCAATAGTCATGTAGCTTCTCCATGGAGGAACTTTCATGAACAATGTTCAATCAAGTCATTTCACATTTGAAACATCAGTAAAGTTAAATAGCTATCTTCAAGTCTGGATGTTCCACAAACACTGCACTGATACAAAAAACCAATTAGCATTCATGATTTAGTATTTCAAGCCTCTTTCTAGTAGGGCTGTTAGTGAGTAACAAGCAAACGGTGACACTTCTTAGTTTGTGATGCACCTGTCTAGGTTGTTTTCTTTGTGTTAGAAAAGCCACAAATCCAGGCTGCGAACAGACATACTGAATTATAAAATCCTTAAAAAAAAAAAAAAAAAAGTTTACAAAGTTGTGTTTGTTACATCTATTTAAACTGCCCTATCACAAATGCCAAATACCTGTATATAATTAATTATATCAGATGGACTTCTACCTCAGTTAAATCTTAGCTAATAGCCTTGCATTATTCTTGTCTAAACATTTACCAATGAAACCTGTGTACTTTACTGGACACTGAATTATGATCCTTTTCAGAAATTATCCTTTTAAAACAAAAGCTATAATTGAAGCTTAAGAGGAAAATCATGTAATGGAAATGTCCTTCAATCCCCTTTTAATTAACAGCACTGTGCGTAAATACAAGCTGAGCTGTTCATTTCCTCAAAACAATGCCTCTGAAAGTAAAAGACGTTATCTCCCAGAAAATCTCTATATTAAATTGCTCTGGCTTGTGCCACTTCAGACCACTTCTATCCTATTGTTTTCCCAATTAATTCACAGGACACCTGGCCTTTTTTCTTTCTTTAAATTGATGGTTTTGAGACCAATATTTGAACCTCATGCTTTGCACACACAGACCTCTACAGCCAAAGTTTGTTTCTAATAGTCTACAGCTGTCATTTGCAGTATCAGGTTGAAAGGGGTGTAAGAGAGAAGGCACACACTTCCAAATAAACTCTGTCCAAACCTACTGAGCACATCAAGAGAAGAACCGCTTTACACAAGTATTGCTATCTTTGGTCAAGAACATACTTTGGGTCTTTTGCATTTTTAACCATAATTGCACAAAAAAAGACTCCTGAGTCCAACAGCTCTTTCATTCGGCATAACCATGACATTAAACTGTAGAAATAAAGCATTCTCATTTTAGCTTTCAGCTGGCTAATGTTTGTGGGCCCTTGGTGTGCATACTCACATGAGCAGTCCTGTAGATCTGAGGCAGCAAAGTTGGGTACCTACATGAAAATCTATGTAATCAAGTCCTCTTGTTAGTTGGATTGAAGGAAATGCTATTTATTCAAAGCATTTATCATGAACAAAAATGTGTAAATTTATACCAGTCACTGAAAAAGTTTCTGGAGATATGCAACAATTATTTGAGTTTAATAAACTTGTCAATGTATTGAACTTTTACTTTCAATATACATTTTGAGACAGTCAATGACAAGACGACCTTCATTTTAGCACCTAATTTAATTTAGTTCATATTCTGCATCGCATGATGCAGTACAACTCTGTGAGGACAATAACTACCCACCGTACATGATTCAGCTTGCAGTACTATAGGTATACTGGATTCATTTGTTCTTATCATTTAGTCTTTCACACTAACAGGATTTCCTAACCAGTTTTGTAGACTGCCACCCAAGCTGCACTTTAGTGAACTAAATTATTTTTCCTTCATAAGTAGTTAGGTGACTGCTAATTGTTAAGTAGCTTTTGGCGGATAATTGAGTTTTGCTTTGCAGTGTATTGAAAAATGAACTAGTGAGGTTCTTCTAAAGAAACCAACACACCTTCCCTCCAAAATGACTAAGCTTCACATTTTGAGAAAAACAAATGGATTATCTGCAAGACAGAGCAGTAGTTTTTACTGCACCAGAGAATGCTTTCCCTGATGAAGATTTGAGAAATAGCAATGGGTGACCACACTCCTACCAACTCAGAGCACATTTCTTTCTCTCTGTCAGCAGTAAGGGATAAATACTGCAGCCAAAATTCCAATCAAGTTTCTGCATGTGCTGTTTCCTAATAGCTGTCCCCAGCCTGCTCCTTTCAGACCCTACAAATTGCCCTTTGGGGATATCTATTTTTTCCATTGACTAGACACAGTGGCTTAGAGTGGAATCCAGGCTGTTTGCTTGTGGCCCTTGAAGCTTGGTTTTCTCAGAAGCAACAGAAGTAAGGGAATATAGCATACATTCAAGTTCAGAAGCTGAAAAGGAAACAGTTTAACACAGTGAATAAACCTTACAAAAGTCTATAAATACAGCATTTCACACAGTGATGTAATGAGAAAGTAAACATGGCTCTTTCATAAATACCACAGACTGGAGAGCATTGTTTGAGACTTTTTAATATTTGGGAGATTAAGGATATATAAAAAAAGTGTCAATCATTCAGCAGTAAAAAAAAAATGGAATTCTTAGGCATTGTGAGCAAAACATCACTAGTACCTATTACCAGCAAGCGTATGTCAGGTCATTATCATTTTAATAATGAAATGTTACTTCTCCCACATCAAACGGCACCTTCAGGTACACATACAATGCAATCACCTCAGTGACAAGTGTTCTAGACAAAATACAATCCTGTAAAATTCTTAAGTAGATCTTCATCAGGATGTTGCTATACAGCACCTCTGCAAGATCCATACAGTATTCGAAACACATTTTGAACTAAGTTCTAGGTGTCTCTAATTTATGTAAGAGGAAACAAAAATTTAGTCCATCTTTCTCTTTTTCCCTTTAGCAGGAGTTTTGGAGGTATGTTCTTTTTCAGCATTTGGTTCCCAGAGTGCATTTCTTACAAATCTAGAAGCAGCTCCTTTATCGAGTTTGGATGCCTTTTTCTTGTCTGCTATTTCTCTGACCTTGTTCATGTATGTTCTTATTCTCTCCTAGGGGATTTAAAAAAAAAAAAAAAAAAAAGTATATTTCACACCATTCTTCCAAGATTGCTGCTGAAATAAAATCAGTGAGTAAAAGCTCTCCACACTATACATTTCTGTAACTATAATACCTAGAAAAAAAGCACCATTTAAATATATGTACCAAGCTCTTTGCAAACTGGTGGCTTCCCCTTTAGCAGATTTTTCATTGCAGGTACCTACCACACTAATATCTGCATGTCATCCACTGTCATAGGAACATGAAATAGGAAATGAAACATAGGAAAAGATGAAAACTCTGCATCTAATTTGCATTGAGATGAGAATTGTTCTTGCAAGCAAAGTTAGAAAACAAAACACTGAACTGAATTTGGAGTTTGGCCTACCTAAAGATGGCAAAGTAATACTTAAGTATTCGACATCTTTACAGATGAATTATACTGCCTGAATACTGTCTACAAAAAGAAAAAAAAAGGAAAATTCTGCATATCCAAGCAAAGCCAAAAAGTATCTTACACAAAATCAAAGATGTTATAAGCATTATACAGGCAATTACGCAGAAGTCTTGTGGTTAAGATCCTGAAGGGGACTTATCAATGAACTTATTTAAGGCAGTCTGATGAATTTCCAGTTGTACCAGAAGTTCCTTTTATGACCATAAATAACAAAAAATGCCTGTTCCTCTGTCATGCCATAATGCAAGGGGTTATCTTCTTGCCATCTTAGCCTACCATACTCATTTGGTGTATAAGGGTTTTTTTGAACAAATCATGGCTTGGATTCAGCCTCACCCAAGAATAACCTCCCAGGTTAACAGTCTCCTTTATGTGCCTACTCATCCTCATCTACTTCTGCAATTAATAAAGAAAATTACTTTGAGAGGGTAACTAAACCCCTCTAAGATGGGAATCACCCTCTGTAAAGTGCCTGCTTCTCTTTACTGACTAGAGAGGACACTTAAGAGTAATTCTGTAAAATATATAAAAGTTTGGTTGATAGATTTCATGTCTACGTATTTATCCTACTATGGCCCTCAACTCTAGGGCCCTGAGGTGTTATCACAATACAAACAACAGTAACATATATATAGAACTCTACCGGATACCTGAATTGTAAACGTGGATTACCAGAACATTTATGGATACTGCTAACTAATAAATGTTGGTATTATGTAATCCACACGTTTCTCACACAGCCATTCAGTCCAGAACAAAAGTTACAAGACCTACACTATAGAACTGATTTTCAGTTCTTCAGTGACCATTATAAGCTACTGATTTGTTTAAAAAGTTGGCCACTCTTTCTGTATCAAAAATACAGTTTTAATGAGGAGAGCTTTACAGGGTCTGAAATCATGATAGACTGTAGTATTTCTTCGGTGATCAAGATGGCTAATGAGAACAGATGGCAAACCTGCATGTATCAACACGAGAAAAAGGAGCTGACAAATGTCAACGTGACAAAAGAAATGAACTCTGATAGCTTGAATGTGAGTTTTATTAATATAGTTTGAATCCCCTTGTATTCCCTCTATGTATACAAGGAGAGGCAATTCTAAAAACAAAACAATCATGACAGAACAGGGGTTATTTTATTCCCTTTCCACATGAATGAATAAGAACATCACAATGCTCTTGGAAGGAAGGAATGTGCATTCATTCACCTTGATACTTGTAAAAAGAAAACAGAACTGGATAAGAATATAGGCTGTGATAATTTACTCATTCTTCAGAGTTAAAACAACTGGCAATTGTGAAGTAAAATACCAGCATAAAATATCCACAGCAGAAGCGGTGAAAGTTATTTTTTAGTATCGCTAAATTAACACAATATTCAGACACTATATAATATAGGAGGAACAAGAAACTGACTGAAAGCCCATGAAATATTAACTGATTCATTTTTTAATATGATACAGTCTAGACTAGTGAAAACCTCACAAAATTAAAAATAGAAGTATTCTTGTTATTCAGGCTAGCTTTCCACATTTTTCAGTTCTATCTTCCGTTCTACTGGTTATGTAAGGATTACATTTAAGCTAAGTATTTTACGATTGCCCAGATTTAATATTTTCATTTATACCGGAATTAAAATGGGTAGCTATAAGTTTTGATTTCTATTTTTTCTTCAGGCTAAATGATTTGATTTTGTAAGTCAGCAGAATTTTCAAGATAGCCGGCCTTCTATACTGTAGTCATGCATCTAAATGGAATATAAAGATAAACCTGAAAGATTTATTATACGTTGTAAATATGTCACTAATGCAGAATTACTGGACAATACACATACAACTGGTGCCAAAAAAGCTTTTAGCTTTGTTGCTGAACTGGATTCTTTACTGCTGAGAAAATGAATTAATGGAGGACTTGGAAGGGGGAGGGGGGCTTTTTCCCGTCTTTGCTAGTAAATCAACCACACTATACTTTTAGAGTCATACAAAAGTAAGAAAAGGCAGCCTGAGAGATTAACATGATTCCAAGTATTTATAAGAAAAAAATGCCATACTGGAAGTTATAAATTATTATCAGACATGTAACATTTTTCCATTTAACAGATACAAGTGAAAAACTGCTCTGTTCAGAATCCAGTTCTCAAACAAAGGTGAAGAAAAGATGACACCATTCATCTTCTTGTTCTTTTCTAATTTCAGCAGACTCTACAGCTTTGCTTTAGACAGTACTGTTTGGAACTAAAAATATTACTTTCTTAATTTAGAGAGCCCAGCAGGGCATATGAACAGTTATAAAACACCATGTAGCATATGCCTGCTATTATGGCAACATATCAATTTTAAATGTAGATATAAACATTTTTTTTTTATTTTTATATGAGTTAACTGTCCTGAGCAAGTAAGATATTGCAGTGCATGCAGTGTAAGAATCTTACCAGTTCTTGTTTCACTGGATGTTCCTTTGGATTGATTCCCTGAGTAGCCAAGTACACTGCAAGAAAAACACTTTTTGTTTTTTGAAACTGAAGGCTGTCATGACTGAGGACCCAATTAATAAGTCACATAGGAACACAGTAGTTTCCACATGAAACCATTAATAAGAATTTGAGTTAACAGTGTTAAGTACCTGACAAATTATTATCACCATATACTGCAGCTAAAAAAAGAAAAAAATACATCTAACACGGTTAAACTTTCTGTTCTTAAAAAGACAGAAGAGGTTGCCACGGAAAAGCAGAAAGAAACATCCTCATGCATGTACAAAGTCAGCTTTTGCAAATGCCAATTTTTGATTTGGAGTATCAACATCATTTATCCTACGGATGGCAATAACTTGGGTCCTCAGGGTAATTACAAGTTTCTAATGATTTGGCTATGAAATATTATTATTTAATATTTGCAGCTGTCTAGGTGTTCAAATAGCAATTATAAACACTAGTTTTTCCTCCTACCACATACTTACCCCAGAACATTGAATTTAACGTGTACACCGAAACCAAATCCAGCTTTGCTTGCTCAAGAGGCTCTAACTAGAATCAAAACAAACCACATTGCATATTTTTAGGCAAGATGTGCACAGTTTTTAGTAATATGCATGTTTTATAATTGTGAATATATTCATTAAAAAAACCCACACTGAACGAGCATGCTTCTGCACCACAAGTTCACTGAGACCATGTCTATGGCTATTTTCATGCCACCACAAAACCATTCTCTCCTCTGCAAGCATTCATGTAAATTTTCCCAGTTTGATGTTCAATGCCACAGTCCCATACGGCCAAAAGCACAAAAACCCCTTGGCACGTAGCTCTTAAGACTACTGTTCCTGTAGTCAGAGATAAGTCTCTATTTTTCTACAGAAACTTAATTCGAAATAGTTGTTGCTATCAATGGGAGAAAAAAAAAAAAAGTCTCAATATTTCTGAAGCTCAAATGAGAATATAGTATGCTACAATCAGTGAACTGCACTACACATGGTAGACTGTATGTTCAATGCATGCTGGAATACTTAGGGCTGTAAAGCAAAGGAAGAATAAAGGTAATGAATGTTTTTTTTCCTTGACTGTCAAAGTCAATTTATTATTTTAGTCCTATAGGATTTCCAGAAACTCTGATAACATCATTGTACAGCTCACTAGTTCTAACATGGATACTGTCAAAAGATTGGTGCTGTCAAGACTGTTTTCTTCATAATTTATTTGTGCTAGAAATCCTCAGAGGATAAAGAAGTTCCCTCATGTGCCGGCTTTTTCTTGCCCTACAGAAAGAACTTACATGTTAGGCTTTAAATGTTAAAAGATGGAAAGGATTGTATGAAGTCTTTGGGCAGTACCTTGCTCTGTCTTTATGCCCCAATAAAAACCCACATTTTACGACTTATAATGTAGCCAGAGGAGACAGCACCAGGTTCTTCAAGTCTAGACTTCCAGAATCAGATCAATTCTTACTCTTGTCAATTCACCTTTACATCCTTCTGGGTATACTAAGTTCCATTAACTTTGTTGTGAAAAGGTCTCAGACAAAAATGTGAACGACCTCTCTATTATGAAAAAGCGCTCAGCATGCACTTTAAGGAAGGTCAGGAATAAGCCAGAATGTCCCCTACCTAAATGACTCACTGGTAAGATCATCACTTTTCAGCTTAGAAGACCATATATTTCACTGTTTAGTTTGTAAGGCTGTCTGGATATCTTAGAAATGTAAGAATTTCACTATTAGGTATCAAGGGTAGGTAGCGTCATATTTGTTATTTCTCTGTGCGGTGGCTTTTATTTCAGTTTGGGCTCCCAGGTGTTCTTGTATTAATAACAAAAAGATTGTCAAAAGGGAAGTTACCTTTTGGAGAAGCTCACTCCTAGAAACTGACATCATTGTCTTCAGCATCTCATCTACAGAACCAAGAGATTTTTCAAATGCTGCAAGATACTCATGAATTTCAGTGGGGTATTCTTCTGTATTAATATCATCTTCTGACATTTCCATCTGGAAAGAGGAAACAAAACTAATAATCCTTTTCATTAAGTCCCTACAGAGTCAGAAGACTGTATTTTACAATCCAAAGCATTAGCATTCATTCAATAAACATTATAAGAAATGCTTACTTCTGAAGAGTTCTAGCAGGTAATGTCAATAGTGACACAGTTAAAGGTCCTGTAATTTCAGGGATATCTCCTAACCACCGTGCAAAATGGCATGAAGGAGCATTACAAATTACATGACTGTAGTACCTATTCTTGTAACAGTCCCAAACCAGTATTTAGCTTTTATGGTCTGTGATAGAAAGAAATTATTTGCTTGTTTAAAAGAAGTGCTCTATAAATCACAGTATATAAAGAGCTACACCAAGCAACAGGCAGGACACTAAAAAAAAGAAAAAACACCACCAGAGATACAGCTTCGGCCTGTCTTAGGAACAGACATTACTTCAGCTTTAAAGCAGTTATGCAGCACCGGTTATGTCAGGGTCAGTTACATCTTCCAATGCTAAATTTAGGAGTTGGTCCAAGAAATTCTTCTTGTGAACCCTGAATGTAGTCCTCTGAATTCTCAATGGAGTATTATAATCTGCGATATAACTCTACCAGTAACAAAGCTGAGTTGATTTGGGGATTTCAGAATACTCTGGAAATCTCGTACACACATCCATACACAGCAACTGAAAGAGAATCAAAGATGTGAAAAATCCCAAAGCACTCCCTTTTCTGATCCCAGTGATCACGGTAACATGGCACAGCTACTGCCAAGCCATCTGGCTGCTGGCTTACAATCAATATCTTTAATTCCTCTCAAATCATAGATCACATATTATCATCTTGGGGAGTTAATGTTACTTAAAGCTATGTTATTTTCTACAACTTCTACTGATTGAGCAACAACTTTTGGAATGTTATAAGGAAAGAAGAGAAGAAATAGATTATTTTCCTGCCCATTTGGTGAGCTGCATCAAGAGCAGTGGGAGCACCTGGATCACTGCAGTCCTTCCGACTCAGGATCAGCATGATAATCCCACTACCCAACTGCTGAGTACAGAGGGCAGGAACATAAATTGGAGAAACTCAACTTTATCTATGAACACCAAGCCACACAGCCAGTGCAAACAGCAAAGGAAACAGCACACAGCTGTCACATCACTGGAGTTTGTTTTAGATAACAATTCGATCTTTCCCTTTTCCTGGCAAAAGCATGGTATGTGTGAGAGAGGTTTCTTTTTATTTATGTCTCCTGGAGGCCAAACAGGAGGAAGACTGGGAGGAAAAACCGTGTGGAGCTACTCAAGCTTGTCTGCAACTCCAGTTTTAACCGCACCAGTGTAATTCCAGAAACATGATCAGCCAGTTAACAAGCTCAGTTTCACTGCTGTTGTTTGCATAGTTTAGAATTATAATCCTACTCAGCTGCATGACTTTTCATCCTGGTCAGAGCCATTTTTCAGATTGAGTACAGAATCACAGTGCTAACCATGACATATTGAAGGTCCCCTCCCTACCACAGCATGTAACTCACACATGTAAATACCGTTTCAGCCAGCTGCAGCAAACCTAAGCGAGAAAGTGGAGCTAGACCTACAAGATGCTGACCACAGAAAGGCAAAATACCAATACAGTTATTTCTGCCATTTACAATAGTTTGTATTTCGCTCTGATCTAGCCACCTGCATTATAATCACCTTTCTTAGGTTGATTAAAGGAGCCCAGAAACAACGTTTGCTGTTAACTTTTAGTCATATCATACAGCATAAAAAACACTCAAAGCTACAGAAGAATCTAGATTTCCCCAGCTGTTAATACAGATAAGCTTTGTTAGAAGGTGTCTGTCAATACACATTTACTGTACTTACACATAGAGGGAGAGAGGTGTAATCCAATCCAACAAATCATCTACAGAGTTTACCATCACTACAATACTTAATCTACTATGGTCTTAATTTGACAGACAGGCATGAACGTAGTGATAAATTCCAACTTTTCTGCCTCCCTTTATCAGGGCATCCAGCAGCAACAACTGCAGGAATAAAAAACTCACCAACAAAAACCTGTAGCAGGAATGTGTTATCAATCAAAACTAACTCAAGCTGTTTTCCAGACTTGCGAGGATAAACAGTCACTAAAGCCTATATGATGTTCTTTCCAATATCCCAAGCTACACCTAAAGAATGAGACAGAGAAAGAATGGGAAGATAGAAGGAAAGACAACAGATACAGTCCAAAATATATTTTTCTGTAACTGCTATCTCATGAACCAGAAAGAATTAAGTTTCCCCTCGTATCACAAAGTATTTACTTTACACGCAATTAGCAAGGAAAGGGAAAAAAAATGCACCAGCCTTCAATGGAACAAGGCTGCACATTAGCCCGTGTACAGTACCCTTCATTGATAAGTCCACTCCTGCCCAGGGAGGGGGAAGAATTTGTTGAACTTGTGTTTTCTGTTCATTTCAACAGGAACTAGCAAGCTCCTACTCCTGCTGCGTAGGGACCTCTCTCTTTTCATTAGACTGTTGTTTCAGCAGTAGTAATCTCTAAGCAGGATATGTTACAGTGTTGGCACATGCCAACAATAAGGCAGCAGTCAACAGCCTAAAATAGTTTTGATAACATTAAATCAACAAGAGCCAACTTACACTACATTAGAAAACATGTACACCGGAAACTCCACAAAATTTTTTCTGCCAAAATCAACACACAGACTGCACAGTCACACCTGCAGAATGACAAAGCCAAGGATGGGAGGAACCAAGACCACATTGGTGATTCTCTAAACATACCTAAAGTCTATACTGCCCTCAGTAGTTACATTTCAGTTATTAAACCACAAACACAATTTTCCTCAAAATTTTACAAGTGTTTATATATTTTGAACAAGTCGATGTTTACTACACAGGTTTTCACTGTTGAATTTGCTGACTTTCAAACAAATTTAGCACAGAGATCCCGCTTAAAAAAAATAAGGTCAGCACAAATGCTGGGTAAGCTTGTGAATAATGGGAAAGTCTAAGGATAAGACAGCATTTTCATTATCAAGTAATAACATTTATGATGCAGAACACAAAATCGGTGGTTGTGTGCACAATGAGAATACTTTATAAGATCTTTATATATATATAATATATATATATATATAAATCTTATATATAAGATTATGAGAACGCAAAGAAAAGTTCACAATCCCTAAATATGAAGTAGAAGAGGAAACACCTACTTTGACTCAGGACACAGGCAAACAAATAGCAATGAAAAATGCAGTATGACTTCATAACATCGGTCTACCAGAAATAACTTTCCCTTTTAACCCTGAGCTCAAAAGCTGCCGTGTAGTTTTTGGGAAAACAGCATCAACGAGAAATATACTGAGGAAGAAAAGGACTTGGAATCACAAAAGCAAACCATTTTCATGAGAAAACTTACTCATTGCTCTTAAGTCTGATCAAACAGAACAAGCTTCCACAGGTGGAAAATTTCTGAGTATTCTGAAAATGTCTGAAGTGTCTGGAATTTCTGAAAATTTCTGACTATAGTTATGCAAAATTCTGCAAGGAAACAAGGAACAGCTTGTTTTCTCTCCAATCAACATAGTCTAAACCTCAGCAAGTAATACACTCAACCTGCAAAAAGGGAAGAGAGGGAAATATCAGGCATTATGAACCACATAAAAGACACAAATATGGAAAGGACAAAGCAAGAGCAAATACGTCATCTTCTGCAGACTGTATAAAAAAGACTAAACAGGTGTCAATCAGATGCAGTTTGCCATAGTGCTAATGTGGCTATTGATTGAAGATCCAACTGAGTTAAATGCTGTATTAAGGAAGTTTAAATAAAAACAACAAACAAAATACAGATAATTGTGCACTATACAACCAGCAAAATCATCCATCTTCATATTTATCTTTTAGGAGAATAAAGAGAAGTATCCAGCAGACTCCTTTCAAGAAAAACACACCCATGACTGGCATACAAAGGTAAGAAAAGGAAAAAAGGAAACTGCAGACAATTTGCAGGTGGCTTTTAAGAATAATCTTTGAATATATCTGGTGCTTTAGCACAAGCCTTAGAAAATAATTGCCAGCTGTCTTAAAAAGCAAAACCAAACCTCCTTTCCTACCTACCCCCTCAGCAAAACTGTATCTGTCATACTGAAAGATATAAACTCTAATTAGGCCCTGGGTACCTCTATGAGAGATTCTGCTGAAGATGCATGGTGAAAATAACAGAAGCTACATGCATATATCAACATGGCAATAGGAAACCCCAGAAGAGAGAATTAAAAAATGCTCGGTGTTAGTGTCACGCACATGGTTTTCAACTGGAATTAAAACTGCAAGTTCAGGTTAAAAATTGTGTATTTGAAATATTTTGTAACATGCAAACAGAAGACAAAAGTAATTCAGCATCCTTCATTCTGCTTAATATTGCAACTCACTTCATGTTAATTCTTACCTATTTCCTAAGTGCTAGAAGGCCTTGTCTTCATACTGAGCTCAACTCTTTTATTTTTTCAGGTTATTCATCTAACAAAAATCAGATTAGACTTTCCTTCTTTTCATGGATATTTACAGATTATACAGAAAAAGCCAAAACAAACCCAAAACCTTTTGGTCAGGGCATATAAAAATGCACTCAAATTCAAAACAAATGCATTAACAACATCAATATGACAAACCATCTCTGTCAGCTCCTAAAAACTAACACTGTTCTCCCTCCTGTGAGTTCTGACTCACAACCTGCAGTGAATGTAGCTGATGTCCCTTCTGCTCTAACGCTGTAGTTCTCTGTGGCTACAGGACAACAAAGTAACGAGGAACAAACATCTTAAATTTAAAGCTACCAGAGATCATGACTAAGATCTCTGATCACAAACCTCTGCTGGGCAGAGAAACCCACTTCATTCCATGTTTGCAAAACTCTAAGTACAACAGGCTCTAATTTGTGACAGACACTCCTCAGCATTACTGCTGCATAATAAATAATCAGTTGCCCGCTAGTCATCACTGTGCCCACAGATCTGCTTTGCTACTAATGCCTTTCAAGTCAGCTCAGGGCAGCTGGAGAGCACATCCAGTACAATTAGTCAGAGCACTCTTGCAACGCCAACTCACAATCTTGTTTGCAAGAAAGATTTCCATTGCAAAAGTAATTAAGCCTACCATGAAATACCAAGTATGCACGAACAGGCTTACCTTGATCCCCTTAAAAATATCCCAACTCAACCCATGGTAGTTACCCAATGCACAGTTTGCACTATATTACAAACAGGCAACAGCCGAGCAATCATTTTTAGCCCTGCCTTCGAAGTTAGGCTCCAGTCAGCATCTCAATTTGTAGGGTGCACTGAACCCTACAAAACAGCTCACAACCATCAGGCCCTTGATGATGCCACTGAGATAAAGTCTCTTGAGCCTGAAAGAATCTGCAAAGTTTATTCTGATCCATCTTAAACAAAAATTTAAATTTAAAGGGAGGGAATAGTAGTTTTGACACTCACTTACACTTCAGCCCATGGTAGATATCACATGAGAAATCAGGTATCTCAGCGTGGCTTAAACCCATATTCACAGTAGCCCCATCCATTCCCATACCAACCAACTTTGACATAAACCTTGAACTTGACCTGCATGATTCATAAATTATTTTTATTCTCTGTAATCAACCGTCCTAGATTCCATGTGTTCGATGACAGTTGTTTCCTCTTTTGTATAAATCCAACATACTCTGGCTCTTGTTCAGCTCCAACCTGTCAGGACACCCATCAGTAAGTACAATGATAAAACCAACTTTCTTTAGGTATGTCTGGAACACTTCTCAGTGAGAGGTTTTCATAAAAGCTCTCACACTATGCTACCACAGCTTAGTTCAAGACTGAGGCTTTAACGTGATGTTAGATTTGTACGTCTTGAACTGGTGGCACTGAACCTAGCAAGAACTTGTACAGAAAAATACTGTCTCCTTGCACAAAACAGTTTATACACAGTGGGTTTTTGTTCATGACATCAATCAATACTGAATACTTCTATCCTGCCAAATTTGCAGCCAACAGGGAATAACCTGCCTCCAGTCTATAGCTCCTGTACACTCTAAAAACATGGGAGTTTACTGCCTCTTCTAAAATTTGCTGCCACTCTCCACTGGTATCAGCACCATGAATATCCAGAATCAAAGCCAAGGAATTTCTTAATCCTTTTAAACTGCTGACCTCCTTTGTTTCCTTTAGCCACTAGTTCCACAATGCGTGAAAAAGTACTTCCTTTTATCAGAATTCAATTTCCTGTATTTGCACTTCATGCACTAGCTTTCTCTACTGTTTAGAACAGCGACCCCAATCTATTTTTGGCTGTCCATTATTTCACTGTGCTAACAAGGCTCTGTTCAACTATTAGAACCATATTTACCCATATTTTTATTGGTTGAATATAAAGCAGTAACTGTGGGATGTTGTGTTCTAACCATCAATCTTATTGAAGCAGGAGAAAAACAGGGAAAACATTTTCTAACTATTCCCTAAATGGAATTTAAGAGCTGATAACCTGACAAAAAGGAGACCAACTAATAGCAGGAAAGAAAATAAAAGGGATGTGCAAAATCACAGAACTGAGGGAGTAATGAGGAAAACTCATGTGGGAACATGGAGCTTTCACAGGGTTTGAAATAGATGAAATAAAACATTGTAGCATGGAGAATAGATAGATGCACCCTGGTCTGGCACAGGAAGAAAGGGCACGGCAGTAACCACAGCCTGACACAGAAGGGAGAATAAAGAACCTGGAGAATAGAGGAAGAAGAGAAACAGGAACCTGAGTAATTTCCCAGCACAGAAAAAAGGAGCTTCTACAGAACAGCATACATGGGGAACACTGCCTGCATGAAGAGGTAGCTAGAAGTGGTGTGTGTCCCAAGGCCCAGCAGAATGCCTCACTGCAAGCCTGGGTGGAAAAAAGCAAATAGTGAACGGAGAGCTCAAACAAAGGTAATAAAGTCTGCAATCTCAAAGCTTTCATAGTCTGTTACCACATCCCCTTAGCATCACATCTGAAGTTAACAATATCAGCCTTCGCTCTCTTTTTTACGCCTCAGTCAAACACCTTAGTTTCTTATTTCTGTGCTACCTTTTCCAGCTCTGGTTCTGCAACATCCACCTGGAGCTGTGGCGACCACTGGTACCATGCAGTACCGTTCCAGTGCAGTTTACTTATTTAAAGGAATTGATGTTTTTCTCAGTTCACCATTCCATTCCATACACATCCTACAATTTTGTACTGCTGCCATTAAAAACAATCAATCTTTACTAAATGCAGGCAGTTTACATGAAAAGCAGACCAACTGGGCACAGATAAAAACTGATTCTAAAAATCTTAACCCACTTAAAAGAGAACGGCACTTATTAGAAAGGTTTGTGTGACTTTTGCACCACATTTCTGACAGGAAGCCTAAGAATTCTATCACTTTCAAGTTTCTCACGTTCTGGGATATAGCTTTTGTGTTAAGTGCTTTCCAATTTCTTCAGCAAGGGTCATACTGCCACAGGATTAGGAATATCCAAGTATTTTAGATTGGAACGGTTCTTTTCTATTTCTAAAGCCAAGAAACGTGCCAGACACCTTTCAATTTTGATTTATTTTACAATCAAGTCTTTCCATTTTTGTCTCAAAAATGAGGCCTTTTAATTAGCATAATCTAAAGTTTAATTTGCAAGTCAAAGTCCCTTCGAAGTTGCTAGCAGCAACTATGCTTGCTGTCAGAAAGCTGTGACAAAGTGTAAGGAAGGGGCTATCTTCACATTTGCAGCAACATGAGAGAACTCTAACAAGATCTACTTTATTACAAAGTGCTTGAGCTTAGTAATTTTAAGTATCACCTACCCTTCTGCTAAGGGAAGAGTGCTGCTGAACTATTTTAACCATGGCCTGTATGTGCAAACTTTATTTTCTCTCCGAAAAACATCCTCTTCTTACAACAATTAACAGGTTCTCAAGGCTCCTTGAGTCGCAACACTATTTTATTGGCTTTTAATAGGAACATAACCGTTTACTGCCTGCAGTACAGCTTTCCCTAGGTACAACGATCCTCAAGCATGACTCCAGCAGAAAAGCCATATTCTCTTTTTCATTGGTAACTAAAGCCATGCATTAAACTGCTCACTAACAAAATCGGCACTGCACACAACTCCACCCTCGGTTCTGGGAAGTTATTTGGGGCAGTGACAACAGAACAACTTGGACTGTTTAACACTGACTTATAGCTCCCCTGGAAGCCAAGTTTAGCTCTTGGGCCACACACAGGTTCCTTGATACACTTGCATACCAGGTAAAACAGATATGCATGCAAACCGAGGCTTTCCCAACAGTTTATAATCAAAACCCCCTGCCCTAACACCTCTTTGTGAAAGATGACATGGTAAAATGGGGCTTTAGCATCTGATTCGAGTTCCCGAATGGTCACAGGATTTCCTAAAGGAGCGGGCTGTACCCTCGCAGGCCCGCAGAGGCCTGCTGCGCAAAGCACAGCACAGCACACCGCCCCGCTTTGGCGCCTTTTCTGCCGGCCTCACCTCCGCGTCTCTCAACAGACTGAAAACCTACGGGGCCGAGAAAACCCCCTTGCGAACAGACTCTCCTCTTTTTCAAACGTTTTCTGAGAAACCCCAAGGCCCCACGAAGCCATGCGACCGCCTTCCCCAACTCGCGCCCCACCGGCAGGCCGCCATTTCCCTACGCCGGGCCCACAGCCCCCGACCCGCACCACCCGCCGGCGGGGTGGGGGGGGAAGGCGGGCAGGCCCATCTCGGTGGGGGTGTGGGAATGTGAAGCGCCTCTTCGGCCCCACGCGCGGGGCAAGGACACAGGCAGCAGCCGCTCTTACCTCGGGGCAGGCGGCCTCACCCCGCGCGTGGGGCGGGGGAGAGCGACGGCGGGGTGGGGCCTCCTCCGGCGCGCCGCGGCTACGTCAGCGCCAGGGGCGGCCACTGGGCGTCAGGGGCGGCCGCTGTCACACGAGTGTCCGGCGTGGGGCGGCTCCGGGTGACGGAATGCGGAGGGGAGGGCAGCGTGTACCGCGCCCCTCCGCGTGGGGCAGCCGCCTCCGGCCCGAGCTAAGAAGAATCGGGCCCGCGCTTTTAGGGCAGAAAAGGGGGTTTTCGGCGGCCACGTCGGCTAAGGGGAGGGGGTGGGCAGCCGGTGTGTCTCCGGCTGTTCTCAAACACTCCCAGCTGCTCCCCGGAAAAAGGGAAAACCCCTGGTTTTAGATCCCTTGGTGCTAGAGATCCCTTGTCTGCAGGGGATCAGGGCGGGGGGGGGGAGCTCCATCTCATCCTCCAGTGGGTTCCACTTCTAACTGCGTTATGGGCTGCAATTCCCACCGCGTTCCTCAGTGGGAGACATCGGCCTGTCAGCCTTGCACAGCCTGTGAGAAGCAGCTAGGCTTTGAAGAAAAACAGGCTTTGGAAGAAAGATAAGAAACTGCTCAGTTGTACCAAGGTGGCAGGAAAAAACAACGGACACCTGCAACATTAAACTGTGGAAAACCTCAATTACTGGGTTCAGTTTTGGGCCCCTCACTACGAAAAGGACATTGAATGACTCGAGCGTGTCCAGAGGAGGGCAACGGAGCTGGTGCAGGGTCTGGAGCACAGGTCTGATGGGGAGCGGCTGAGGGAACTGGGGGGGTTTAGTCTGGAGAAGAGGAGGCTGAGGGGAGACCTCATCGCCCTCTACAGCTACCTGAAAGGAGGGTGTAGAAAGCTGGGGGTGAGTCTCTTGAACCAAGTAACAAGCAATAGTACAAGAGGGAATGGCCTCAAGTTGCTCCAGGGAAAGTTTAAACTAGATATTAGGAATCATTTCTTTCCAGAAGGGGTTGTGGGGGTTGGAATGGGCTGCCCAGGGCAGGGGTGGAGTCCCCATCCCTGGAGGGGTTTAAGAGTCGAGTTGACCCTGCGCTGAGGGATCTGGTGGTGTTGGGAACGATCAGTGTGAGGTTAATGGTTGGACTGGATGATCTTCAAGGTCCTTTCCAACCACGATGATTCTGTGAAAGGACTAAACTGTGAGAAGTTACCGCTGCGTGAACAGCGCATGATCAAGAAGGTGATTGGTCTGCACAGCACATGTTAGAGTAGTCTTATGCTGATAGGAGGAAAGGTTGATAGCTGTCTAATTGCTGATTTGCTAATTATGAAGTAAGAACTTTACTGACAGCATGCGAGAGCATCAGTATGTACCATTGTAACAATAAACTCTCTCTTTCCTTCTGCACTTCACGGAGAGTCCATGTCTCAGTTGCCACATTCCTCCTCATGATTGCAGCAAATAAATCCGGGTTCAAAAGGTGGCAGATTAGTATTTCCCTGCTCCGAGAGCTTTCTGGCTGGACGACTGTTACAAACATATCCACAGTGCCTGAAGATCAGGTCGCATTTTACAGATTGACGTTCTGACAAGTAGTAAAACAGAAGTCGGTATCCACACCCAAAGTCTTGCCATGACCAGCCAAGGACCTTTTTCACCTCCTTTCTGTTTACAATCTCATCTGAAGCTTATCAGAAGTAAAGCCCGCAGCCTAGCCCCTCCAAGGCAGGTCAAGAAAGGATCACTGGATCCTGCAGTGCAGTTGAAGAGGGCCTGTGCTCAACTACCGGGGATGGAGGAGTGTATGTGGTTGATTAAGTCGTGGCTGGTTGCCTGAATGGAATGTGCTGAGCTGGCTTACTCAGCGGCAGGGTTTCTAGAGGAAGAGAAAAACTGGTCCAGTCTGAAGAAGGACAAGGTCAAGGCTGGGGAAGGTGGAAGAATGTATTCATAGGGGGAACAGGACTAGAAGTTTGGGGTCTTATCTAGCTTCAGTGCACTTCCCTGTGCCTTCAGAGGAATTTAAAATATTGCAAAAGTGAGCATCCTTTTAATAAATTGGTTTACATCAAAGTTCTATGTCTATTCTAATTAAACCAGTATGAATTGCAAATGAGAGTCTTTCTCCCTACTCCTGGTTGGAAACATATCTAAAGATCTTCAAATGGAGGAGTTACTTGTTTACCTCTTGACATCTCCTTTTCCTCCAGGATATTTAGAGGTTTAGGTTTTCATTTTCAACCAAAATTGGCTGCAAAAGCAATACAAATATTTTTTTTTAAATAACAGTATTTATGAAAGCAGCAAACACAAGGATTCTTTAAGAGCCTTTCAGCTGTGTGGGATGCACATATGGATAGTAGAACCACTGGGTTAAGGAATGACATCCCCACTGCCTGCTAATATTTTAGTTTAATGTTTCACTGAATTTTCATAACCATTTATTTTCAAAAAACAGTCTTAATTATTTTACCTTGTTCATTTTTACTAGCATAACTACAGAATTATGCACTTTAAGTAAAAGGGAATTTAGGACATTTTTTTTTCAGAAAATTCAGAAATGCAGCAGTCTGAAGGGGAGCAGAGAAACAGCAAGACCTGCACTCCTAAATAAAATAATACTTTGCACAGTGTGTCAAGTGTCTACAAGGATCTCAGAACACTTGACATGTGTTTAGTTCATTCTTACCTCAGTATTCACATCTCACAGGTTGTGAAATACAGAGAGGAAAGTTGATTGATAGACTAATAGATTTACCAAATGTTAGGCAGAAGTTTCTGCCAGAGTCATATTTCCTAAACCCAATATTTTGTTTCAATTACAGGATCAAAGGAGAATGCAACACATGCTGATCAATGTTCAGATTCAGCCAACTCGGTTTGTAGAATATTGTAAGCACGAATAGCATTAATGCAGCGCAGGTTGTAGTGAGTATTTCATGATCATACAGTGTGGCTCTCTGTCTCCTTCTAGTGGTTTACACTTGTTACAGATTTGCTACTGGGTCCAAACTACTACAGATTTATATTTTTGTTCGGTTAACGGGAGTTTCTATACTGAATGCCATAAGTCTTGAAATTTCTTGAGGCAGTTCACTCAGAGGATTACTAGGCATACAAGCACTCATTTTCTGCTTTACATGGCTGAGTTGCTTGGTTGGTTTTCAAGAGCAGGGAGTAAGGAGTTAAGGATTTACATTTATCCCAGCCAAAATCTGATTGAGATACAGCTCATATAATTCAATTGGTTTATGCTGGTGCCACTCTAAAAATATATTATGATTTTATATATGGATATCTATACAAAAATCTATCCAAGTAAAGCTATACTGCTGTCCAGTACTTAATGGAAGCCATTTCATTTGAGAGGCCTGTGAATGATTACTGATTTTTCTCCATCATTCCCAAAACAACAGAAAACAATCCTGAGTATTTTCTCCAAATCAGTCAAAGTGACAGACATCTTTAATGTGATTGGTCCTTTATTATGATGTATCTCATTCATTGTACATACTATATATTGACTCCTGCAGAGTCAACATTCTTTGTGGAGCAGACGTAGAGGCCAAATCCTGTTGTCCTAACCTCACTGGAAACATTACGTTACAGCCTGGGTCATGCAAAGCACCACAGCAGCTCCAGCTCCCAGGAACAGTGCCACTGAAAAAGCTTCTGGAAATGCTCATATAGAAGACAGGACAAAAAACCAGCCTCGATTCTTCTGCTGTGAATACAGTGGGAATACAGAGAAGGATGCTAGAAGCTACTTGTACAAAGCCCTTTAACAAAGGGGTTAATAAATCATCAGCAAGATAAAAATACAGATGCTAAAATCAGACCAAAAGCAGAAGGTGGTTGTAACAGGCATCTATAGTCATCCTAAGCGAGAACATAAAGCAACAGAATTGCTTTGTCTGGAAGTCAAGCTTCTTCTGACACTAATTGCTCTTTTTGGCCTTTTAATGCAAGTCGTAATGACAGCAGCTGAGATACTTCATTAAATAATTCAGCCTTTCTAAGTAGACACTTTTATCAGGTGTCCACTATAAGCCCTTTCTAGCAATTACCGGAAAGCCTGTACATCCAAACACAGAGAACATTCCCTTTTATTCTGTCTCTGTCTTAAACCTCTGGAGATTCAGTAGTTGTGCTGAAAATGCGAAACCAATGCAGATTTAAATGAGATTAAATCAATGAGAGTACAGCTACTCTGTGTTGAAACTAAACTGAGAAATTTTGTTACCTCTGGTCAGTCTGTTACTTGAGTTTCAAATGTGTTTGTCTCAACTTGTGCAACATCACATTTTAAACTATTTCAAGACTGAGTTAGTCTGCACCTGCATTACTTGCGCTGCAGACCACTTCACGACAGTTCCTGTCCCAGCATGTTTAAAGTCAAGTTATGGACAAAGTCATTAAAAAGCAGAGTATAAGGCGGTACCTTTTAAAATCCCAGGTTGGAGCAAGCAGACCAGTTTGGGAGGTACCTCTGTAGTACACTTGTGGCTGTAGGGCCACAGCCACACTGGGCGTTTCTGGGATAGGCATTTTGTGGTTGTGAGGCTGTTTCCTCGCGGTGTAATCTAATGAATTTGCAATCACCTGATGTGTGGGCAGACCAGCAAGTTACCAGAAGAGGGTGTAGCAGCAGTAAGCTGAAGCATGAACATCCATCTGCTTGCCAGTACCTGCCTGCCTACGAGCACTTACCACTCAGTGGAAGAGGGGTGAGTACCTGATGTTCCCTCTGGTAAATCAGAAGACAAATATTCATAAAAGGAGAGTTAAAGGCAGCTGCCTGGCTCAATAGCATCTTTATGGCAACTTACATCTCTGCCTGTTTTCTACAGAGACCAGATACAGGCAGAGAGCAGAGAGGCAGGGCAGGAATAGAGATTTTACAGTGCTTTATTACAAGGCAGATGGTGAGTCCAGAAAGAGAGCTCAGGTTTGCACCCAAGCCACTAGATAGGGTAAGAAGGGGAACAGAGTCTTGAGGCTAACCCACAGGGATGCCTTACATCTTTAGGAATAAAAAAACCTGTAGCAGTGACACTTAGGACAGCGAAAAAAAGTGTAGCTTCCAAAATTTTTTACGTTGTGATACAGTTTGCTGGATTTGTGGACAGCATAGGTGGCAGCCTAAGCCCAGGTGAACTGAGACTCACCTTTCAGTTAAAATGCTTTGGAAGTGTCCTTTTTTTCTGCAGTCAAATTAAATTAGAATGACTTTAAACCTGCTAAACACAGACTCTTTTCCCTTTTGAAAACATAACATTTCTAATCAAAATACAGATGTAAAAGTACATGGAAAAAAGGAAACTGAGCTTGATGTAGCTTTGTTTTAGGGAGGAAAAAGAATATAATTCAATAAGACTAGCTTAAACCCTCTGATTAAAGCTTATTTAACATAACTGATAGGGAGGATGAGATGTACACTAAGATAAAGATAGTTAGTACAGATCAAAAGAGCTTGTGTTCATGCCAACTAGATTAAATGACAGGATGTGGTAGAGTGCTGGGTACCTTATCTGGTTACTTTACATACAAAGCTTTATTCGCTGAATGTAGATATATCTATTAGGTTATATGCATTTATATATGGAAACAGTAGAAATAAATTGAAAGCAATCTACCATGTGTAGAGTATTTGGTCTGATACTGTTCTAAGATTGCATTTCTTCCAATTAGTATGTAAAGCTGGAATTTTTTATAGCTGTCTCTCTCACTAAGATGGTGGAAGTAAATTGTATTAGAAACTGAGGTTTATTTCTAAATGCATTAGCATTCTACCATTCTCACTTGTTAGCTTCTGTGCATATATTCAATAGAACCATATATTTCATACTCCAACTTCATTTTAGCAGGAAGCCTAGGACAACTAGTAAATTAAACTTAGGACCCAAATTGCAGTTGTCATTTTAAAGCGTTTTTTTAATATTTCTTTATCTGCACATGGCCCCTGAAGAGGTGGGATACAGGACTGGAAGGCTGTTTGGTCTAACCCAGTGTGGCTGCTCTTATGTTTCTCATACACCCTGCGACAGCAGGATGTGGGAGGAAGGGAACATGAATGTGAGGAAGGAAAAACACTGCCGGATATGAAGATGCCACAGGCCTGTGCTACTGTGCACTTCTGCAAGGCAGCAGGAAGAGTCTGTCCCCCACATCTGCTGAACAGGCCACGAAGTCCTGCCCCGTCGAGCCACGACAGAAAGAAACATGAAGGAAAGATTCTGTCATTTCTGCAGGAAGATTGATGCCTCAGAAAATAAAAGGTTTAGCATGGGATGCATCTGAACAGAACAGATTTCATTAGCTGCACCTACATTTAATTGTTATTTTTCATTGTTTCTGCAGCGTTGCCTAGACACTTGAGCTTGACAGTGCTCCAAGCTGGAAACACTCATAAGAAGATTGTCTCTGTCTCAGGAATCTTAAACAGTAAGCAAAAGACAAAAGATTAAGTGAGCAGGAGGAAAAAGCCTTTAGTACACAGAGGTCATGGCTAGTGTTAGATTATTTCTGGAGGACAGATGCAGGACAGGCTGGAGCAACATCCCAGCATAACCTGAGCCAGAAGCAGCTACAACTGCAGCAGGAAGAGGTGCATGGTTCTGTTATGATCAGTGATGCAGGGAAGGGAGCAAGAAGTTGCAGCTCCCTTAGCTCTCCCAGCAAATCCACAAATCAGAACAACTGAAGGCTTTGCGACACACGTAGTCATTCACATTGGTGCAAAGTGAGGATAAAGGAGCATTTCTGTGCTGATGGAAATGTTAATGAAAAAAACTCAGGTCCTTGTTATTTTATGAAACACAAATATTGCCAGTGGTGGATTTTAATGTAAGCAGCCCCTGCCTGTAAGAGAAGAAACTGGAAGCAGCTGGGACTTGGAGACTTAAACAGTAATTTACTTGAAAGAAAGAGTAGTTTCAACGGCAAGGCTGTAACAGTCAGTCTAACAGTGGGCAACTGATACCATGCAATCTGGTAAACAGGCTGAGCTACTATTTCTGAATCACTGCCACATAAAAAGGTCCCATCAGGTCTCAACTGCTGTGCAGTTCTGTGGGCCTTACTGCCATTCTGCAACTCATGTCTCTGCCTTCAGAGAATGTCTTAAATGTTTCATAACTTTAAAATCCCAAGCAACCTCGGAGAGCTTTCCTCTGCTTGTTTTATTTATGTTGCGGATGGATTTTTCATAGTGATGAAAAACATTCAGCTTCACTGCCATGCTTAAGAAGGTCAGGGTGTAAAGTTCTGATCAGGACTGAGAGGCTGGCAACCTTGGGTGGCCTCTTGCACGCTGACAAGAGAGGAAGAAGCCATTGGTCTGCAAAGGTAATCCTGATTTGTGCAATCAGCACAGGCTGTTTTCACTGCCAAGCTCAACAGAGGAGGGAACTTAGAGGTGCCTCCACGTGGTTCTGCAGCTCCACGCTCTCTACTTGTCCTCAAACATGGAGGTTTACTAAAGATTTACTAACATTGTGGAGGTAGGGAGTATAAACAGGAGGGAAGGAGATCTCTTGGAAGCAGGGAAAACTGGAGCAGACTCATCTGTCCCAGAGGCTGTAGCTGTACTACTGAGCTAAACAGCAATGGGCTTGTTCGCTGGCTCGGAGACCAGTTGGCACAGCTTGTGACCATACTGTTAAATTGAGCTGGTCTCCAAAGTCAGGCTGCCACACAGCCTACTCAGAGCAGCCCCTGCTCACGCTACAGTCCTGAATCACACCAGCAAATTATTGGGCCACTTGCTAGTTGACCCAGATCAACTATTTAAGAGTTTAACACTGAAGAGTATGACAGGGAAGAGATATTCTGCTGTGATCCCCTTTACTGCAGGGTTCTACTAAATATCTCTGCCTCTTTGCTGGCAATTGCCTTATTGGTGGCTGAGGAAAAGGAAGGTGAGAGCACATGGCAGCTCTCATTGCCCTTGAGACCCAAGATACTCCTGCAGCCATCAAGCAACACGGATCCACTTCCAGCATCCTCTGCAGTCAGTGCTGTGCAACTGCAAGGGCAGGCTGTGCAGTGAGAAGCAGATCTTCCCAAAAAGGCCAGCAAGGAATGGAAACCTTTTACAGCCAAGGCTAGAACTGGCCACATCACCAAATAGCTCTGGCCCAGTTCCACAGAAATCCCATCTGGTCGTTCCTCTGTGATGCCACAGGCAGTGCCACAGCCCTGCTTTACACTGCACACAAAAGGACTCATCTCTCAGCTCCTGCCTGAGTGAACAGCTGCCCCTGCTCAAAGTACTGGGACTTGTGCTCGCTACTACAAAATATCTTGCATGCACAAAGGCTTTAAATACACTCTAGACATACAGACTGTAATTTGGAGACTGAGGATCAGGCAGTTGTTCTGGTCAGAGTGCTTACTACTGAAAATACAGCAGCAACGGCATCAGGAGCAAGAAAATGCAGGCTTAATAACTGAAAAAAAAAAAAAAGTAGTAAATCGATGTATTTCCTATCATTTTGTCGATATCAACTTTACAGTTAGACAACTTTATTACAGTGATGAATATGCAGGCCACAAGTTAGTAGCTCCTTACTTATAAATCAGCCAGTTTAGCCAAACAGTCCCTATTTGCTACTGAATATATTTGATGGCAATAATTTAGGGAAGATGAACTGAACTGTATTGGCAAGCTGTATCCGCTGTGTCTGAAGTTATCAGTGGAGGTCAGATGTCCTTTTTCCATGCAATCCCGTTTTCCATCTGTGCACCAGTTCCATGATGTCCCTATCAGTCCCAGTGGTTGTGAAGGGGCAAGGGCACATGCACTTCTAAATGTCAGTATATGCTGTGCACCTCACAGGTTTGCCATTTATTCCCTGCTTCAGCTCTGTCCGTCAGAGTTACAGCTGCTATCTTGGAGGGCACAAGCAATAAGTTATAATAAACTAATACAGTTCACTCATGAGCCATTCTAACTTCATAGGGTAAATTATCAAATGCTGGCATGCTACTTAACTTTTCCTCAGTCCATTCTTCTGTCATGGCTCTTCTGTTGCTGATTTTGGTTTTTAATACCTTCTATATCACAGCTGAACTTTGGAAAAATCAGACAACAGGTGATGTTTCTCCCACCTTGACAGCACACTGAACTGTAGCTTCCCATACAGAACCATAACTTGCCATACTTTGCTTAAAATTCAATCCAAGTCATGGCTAAGCTGTAAATATTTTTTTTTTTTTTGTGATAAAAACTATATACTGGAGGCCAAATATAGACTACCTGCACAGAAACCTTGGAGGCTGTAATGTCCAAGGATCTGTACAAATGGTGAAAGTCAAAGTAACGATATAGATGTGAAAGAAAAAACCCTGACTTGTAATAGCTGGGGATTGGGGCAACACCTGGTAAAAAACCCAAACCCACTATGTAACACATACCTATATTCTGGCTGCAGTCATGCCCATAAACAGGTATTTCTGTTCCGTGAGCATACAGGGATGGTTTACACAGGAAACAAGAGAGAGCTGCCAAGCAGATATACTGGTTAAATGCGATCACTGGTGGTAGAGCCACCGAACTCGGTAGCACATTCCATTCCCTGGCGCTGGGCAAGGCAGGGGTTTTCCAGAGCATGCCTTAGTGCTGCGTCAGAGAGGATCTGGCCCTGTGCATTTCATCTCTGATGCATTATGATTTATTTAGAACACGCTTTAGTTCTTCAACTTCCAGGCTGCAGAGGCAAGGTGCCAGTCTCCAGCAAGAGGGGGAAGGAGTATAAATAGAGCAGGCTAAGCTGCCACAGGCAGCTTTTGGTCTGCTTAAGTTTCTTGTTTAGCCTGGAAGCAGAAATCCAACCTGCTGAGGAGATACGTCATAGTACAGGCACTACGAACAGGTCTTCTCTCCAGCCAGTAACTATCTTCCATTTTTTGGGTACACAGATACAGCCACTTCCCTTCCCTGAACAAGGACAGCACTACCAGTCATCTGTACTTCCCTCCAGCTCGCTTTGCTTTTTGCAAACTCACGCCATGCAAACCATCACATATTTTAAAATACATTAAACCAGCTACTCGTGAGGGAAACGCACTCCTGCATTTTCAAAACAAGTAAAATGAATCTCAAAATTAAGTACCCAGAAGTAATGTCACACATTTAATCTTTTGGAGGCCCCCTGGAGCTTTAAGAAGTGTTTTTCACTGGTTCTTGCTCTAATTTGTCTCACCATCATGTAGGCTCACTAGGAGTTCTCCCTTGAATTGTTTATATAGGGAAAGGACATTTTTACTGCAAGCCAAGTACATAATAGAAATACCACCAAGAGCCCAGTCCTGCTCTCAAGAGTTCTGTTTTCCCTCACAGGTACCTATGCCAAAAGCTTTTTCTTCCCTTACTCTGTGCTTGACTCTTAGAGAAACCATATTCCCATGAATTTCTGTTGCCCAACATACCTTTCAGTGAGTAAATTCTATTTACAGCACAAAGCTAGTGGAGGCCATCTCCAAACAGTGCGTTTTAGACTCAAAGCACTAGAATGGATTCTTTGAACTCCATACGCCCAGCTTTTCAAAGCAAGCTGCAGCCGAGATTGCACAGCAGTAGTTCCCCCTATTCCCACCTGCTGGGATGCACCCCAAGAGGGACAACATTTAAAATAATTTCAGAATATGCTCTCAGTATTACGCTATGCACATAACCAGATGGGATTACTTGTGTCAAAAAAGAAAAAAAAAAAATCAGTCTAAATGTTACACTTGAAAGCAAACCATCAGGTCTTAAGGAAGACAGCTGGATCTCATAAATCTTTACCTTCCATCAAATATTTAGCCTACATGCCTCCAAAGAGCACTTGCAGGCCTACGTGCATCTAACATGCTACCCAACGTGCCATTTGCTTCCCAAGCCAAAGTGAACCTGGATGCCCACCTGCACCAGTGGTTAGCCCGGCACAGTTTTGACAGATGGACAGACCTCACTAGCCCTTGCTCAGTGATCCTGAAATTTTGGGCTCAGCCTTAGCAGCTTCGGTGCTGGCGCACAGCACTGGGAACCCACCTCACCAGGGCATCCCCACGGTTCTGGCCATGCTGAGGCACCTTCCCAGTGCCAAGCCGTAGAGCAAGATGCCTCCTTCATGGAGGGATGGATTCCTGCTGGTCAAACATAAGGGCTGCTTTACTGGAAGTAAGCTTTTGTTAGTTACAGATACCTCCCCAGTTGTTACTATTCCTTTCATCCATCCTGGCTCTTGTTAAACCCGAGATACAAGAGACTGAATTTGAAGGCTAGAGCTATCACTGACCTGCTAAAATCATGGACTTCTACAGACACATTGGGTTTATGGTTGATTGCAGTTCTCCTGCTGGCCCCTCTCTGCTACACAGGCATTAATGATTTCTACATTCCACATGCTGTGAGCCTTCTCTACCCACAAGTGCCTGCTCTCTTTTCCCTCAGCTGGTTTAATCAATGAAGATAGCCAGGAGTTAGTAAGGACAGTTTTATTTCGCTTGTATTTAGCTGGAATCTGAGAGAAAAAGTCCATAGTCTATGAGTCCAAAGCTTGTCATCATGTGCTCTTCAAAACAGACCTGACTGACAATACACAGGTGAATTCGCATCCCATTTCCCTCTTACGTTTGTGATCTAGCTATCCCAATATCATTTCTCTGACACAAGCTGTTACTTGGGGGCGCAATGTTTCTAGATTTTGGGAAGCTGGTGGGACACTAATTTCTTATTATAAATAACTGTAACACAGTGGTAGCATAGCAAGGTCCAGTTTGGATCCATCATCACGTTCAGATCTTTTAGACCCACCTCACCCTCTAAGGATGTGACTTGCTGCAGTAGAGAACTCATCAGCCCCCAGCAAACTGAAGGGACAGGCAGCTTTGGAAAAGGTCTCAGAGCTACTGCTCAGCAGCCCGAGGACATCATGTAGCGCCAGGTCAGCGAGGGACGGCAAACACACGATCTGTCTCTTAGCATATTGCACCTCAGTGCCACCCTTCTGCTACAGCTCCTCACCTCCCCTTTCAATCCAGCTTCCCCTTCTACTTCCAGCAGCCTCCAACTTCCCCACTGCTTCCCCCACCTTAACCTTCAGTATCTGGCCCCTGCCTCTTCCTCCTGCATCTCACTGGTTGGTGGCAGGACCTGGTCAGACATAAGGCCCTGGCCCCTCTCTCTCCGCAGACCAGCCTCTGGTTTTCCAGAGCAGTGGCTTCGCGGGACACAGGTGACTCACTGGAATTTGCCAGATACCAATTCCTCATTCTGAAGTCAGAAAACAGAGCTGCTTTGCCAACGGCCACACAGGGACTCTTTTTTTGTTAACCTGGACAAAGCAGACATTTTCCCATCACAACCTGGTTTCAGGTAAAAGTATTTAGCTGTTTCTGAAACTTGCATACACACATAAAATTCAGCTGAAAGCTAATACCAAAGAAGTGACAAATGAAATCATTAGAGCTTACTAATATTAGGAAAGCCCCCACCATACTTCCGCAAACAGAGGACAGTAACTGGATGTGCCTGCTAAAAAGAACTGGCACCAGCACACACTGGTAAAAATGAGAAAAGAAACAGGCTGGAGACAAGGGGAGTTATAAAGAGAAGTTCAAGTGAAACTACAGTAACAAAGTTACTCTGTCATGTCCGGTTTTGAAGAAATACTGAATCTGTTAAAAAAAGAAAAAAGAAAGACACTGTACTTTGGCTACCTTAAAGTTTTTCACAACGGAGGTAAGTTTTAGTGACTTCTGCTGCAAAATGTGTTAAGTTTTACCCAAGTACTGCACACTGTTCCTGTAAATCTATACAAGTACATTCCTTCTCTAAATCTCTGGATGTTTGAATAATATACTTTGTTCATATTAAGACAACAGTCCATGTAATTTTATTTGTAGAATACCAAGTTGCAAACAGACATAGAAACAACAGTACACAGAAACTTGTTATGAAACCAAACTAAAATAATAAAACAGTGCATTTTGCCCAATAGTTTAATTTCAATATGATTTTCAGTAAAAAGCTCACTCCATTAAACCTGAATATTTCAGCATTCACTGTAGTTTCTCTAGTGTATTGAAGAATCCTAAGTCACTTTGACAAACACTCTAATTAATATATCCAATGACACAAAGGGTTTCTGTGAGGGAGTATACAGTAATTTCCACTGCATGAATGCATATGGACAATACTATATATAAAAAAGCCAAACCATTTAACAAGTGTGAACAGATGTGCGCTGTGATTAAACTGAACACAAACAATTTAAAGCGATTTCTAAAATTACAGGTTGCGCTAACACAAAGGCACATTTTAAATGTAAATTCACATTTCTAGAAGGTAAAAGTTATGTGCCCAGGCACAATCAAACAACTCTAGCTGCACATATCTGAACTTTCAATAGAAAGATCTGGTTTCTATTTCTTTAATCCAGTTTTAATAAGGAAGAAATTAAATTAGAAACAGGAGGGCTCTCCCTCCCATATTTACAGACTGTAAACTATACTGCCTTCTCATCAGAAATTCTAGTTTTCCTGTCAAACTTTGTTAAGCTTCGTAACTATCAGCACCCTCACGGTTTGGTCAAAGGCACCACAGACACACAGTCCCTTTTTGTCAGGGCTCCAGTCTAGGCTAGAAATCGGCTGCGTTGACAGAGTCACATTCTGCAAGAGACTGACAGAACCTGCCACCCCCATCTCAGCTCCTTCAGAATCCTTCTTCGAGCGCTGAGCTGGGTACTCACTGGCAATAAGAGAAGTACAACAAAAACACATGCTTAGAATTTACTGATACAAACACATCATTATCCTCTTTATTTTCAAAAGAAGGGTTTCCTCTGTTCTATAGATAAGGCAAATAAATGTCTTGCAAATAACAAATAATCATATCCAGCCATATCCACACTGCATACTTAGTAAATATTTCATGAAAGAAAAAATGAGGCAGGAAGTTTTGAATCCTGACATCTCTCCAACAGCCCTTCATTTTTTTAATTGTTTGGCTTTTGCCACAGAAAATTTAATCTCAGCTATTCCTCTGAAACTTAATGCACCTACTTCACTGCATGTAGGAGGATTACTGTGCCTTGTGATGTAAGAAGATGTAGACGTAAGAATCCTTAAAAGTTCAGGCTTTCAATATTCTTCCATTTATCACCTTGTTAATCAAGGATATAATTAGACCTTGATTATGTTAAGAAAACTGACCAGAGCAAAATTCACCTGTGCTGTTGTCACATTCTTTTAGGGATTAATTCAAGATTCCAGATCAAGTACTGACACCGAAATCGCCCTTTCTACTGCATTTGTAAGCAATAATTTCAACTAGATATTCTGAGGTTGGAAGCAGGACCCCACTCATCATTTTCAGGGAAATTCTTTCTTAAGACATTAAATGGTTTGTTTCTTATTCCCTGTTGCAGGCTGGAAACAATCACTTACTATTTCCAGAGATGAAGGCTCCCAGCTCCTCCACTCGTCATAAATATATCCCTGTTCTGTGGTAGGTGCCGAACCTGCCATATGGTTGATTTTTGTGCCTAATAAAAAAAAAAAAAAAAAAAAAAAATTAGTGTTGTATAGAAATCAGTTACGGATGAGCTTCACAAGAAAGGATGCAGAATCTTAAAACAGCAATGGCTCATATGAAGAGAATCTGCCTGCTGAGGGTGGATACCAGAATATTTGTTCTGGGGTACCATTCCTCCCCCCAGCCTTGTGACCTGTGGCCACAGGAGTGGCCGGTGCCCGCGCCGGAAAAGCCAAGCCAGGCCTCCAGCGCATCCTGCTCTTCTGCAGGGATACAGCAGCAGCCCCACCAAGGCTTCCACTCACTAGTGCTTCAGCTCCTTCAGGGCTGGCTATGTGAGCAAGGTTGAAGACAGGTAAGGCAGCTGAGTAAGCATGGCTTCTGGAACTGCTCTAGAACTGCAGGATTCCCAGGCTCTCTGGTGACACGGTCACCACAATGTTAATTTCACAGACTGACGTCCCTTAAAATCATTACTGGAAGGGAATATACAAGCACTGTGCAAACACAACAAACAATCTACAAATTTAAATCTCAGCCAGGGCATGGCAAGCTCACATAGCAATAGAAATCTCTTAGGGAAAAACCCCAGCACACACACTCTGACTTATTGTGTATCTGTCTGCAAATGTCCAAAAGGAAAACCTGAAATGCAGCAAATGAAAGGTAAGAAATTCCATTTTTGCATTCCAATACAAACACCAATTCAGTAAATATTTTTGTGTTATCTAACCAAAGTACTTCTAACACCTGTTTTGAAAGGTGGTATGGAAAATATTAATTTAAAGGTATTAGGTTGAAACTCAGCTTTCTCTAATTTAGGCAGCCTTGGAGAACTTCACCATAAAAGTTCCTTTTCTCTAGTTACCATCAGATTTTGTTCACCGAAAAAAAAATACTGTTCTATTAAGAACTTAAGCTAATCAACACAGTGGTCACAGATGGAAGACAAAAAGGTGTACTGGGTCTGGCTGAACTGGAATCAGTTTTCCCCTATAGCAGCCCTTACGGTGCTGTGGTTTATGCTGGGAGCTGCAGGGTGTTGATAGCACCCTGGTGTTGTGGCTGCTGCTGAGCAGGGCTTACACAGCACCAAGGCTCTTTCCGATATTTCCCCCAGTGGGACGGGGTGGGCAAGATCTTGGGAGGGGACACAGCCAGGACAGCTGACCTGAACCGACCAAAGGGATATTCCAGACCATATGACGTCTGCTCAGTATAAAGCTGGGAGAAAGGAGGAAGGGGGTGGGGTCACCCTTGGTCCTCCGAGGCAACCACTACGAGTATTGGAGCCCTGCTTCCTGAGAAGGCCCGACATCGCCCATCCATGGGAAGTAGAGAATAAATGTGTTTGCTTTTGCTTCCGCTCGCGGACCTTTGCTTCGCTTTGCTTATATTAAAACTGCTTTTGTTTCACCCACAAGGGTTAGTTTATCTTCTTTCCCCTCTTTACCCTGTTGAGAAAACAAGGGCAAAGGGGGGGGGGGGGGAAGTGATAGAGCGACTTGGTGGATACCTGGCATTTAGCCAGAGTCAAACCATCACAAAAGGTTATAAGAGTTCTCCATATTTAACAGCCTTCAGGCCACTAAGTCTCTCCTATATATCCTTTCACTCACTCTCAATATCCTAATCCAAGAATGTTTGTTTCTGAAGAAAAATAATGATTTCTGTGTCTCATAAGAGGTCTGGTGACTGCAGGATGAGAAGTGTTTGCAGAGAGCTCATTTGATTTTGGGATATATTTAAGATTCGTATCTGCATGCTCATGACAATTTAATATGGCCTCCGATAAACATGACTCACAGACTAGGAGCACAGCTGAGCACACAGAGGTGCAGCTGCAACAGAACCCAAAGACCAGAGAAGCCCAAATATCAGGTTTTAAAAGGGAGGAAACCCAGGTGAGTGCTGGCAGCTGGATGGCCAGGAGCCAGGACTTGTGCCCCAGTAACATGGGCATTTACTTGCCTATCAAAGACAATCGTTTTAGACCTGTAGTACATTGATCAGTGTACATTCAAAAAGTTTGTCTGTTGTTAAGAATTTCTCTGTCTCCCCAATACCTTCTCTGAAACAGAAGCAAAACCTTTGGTTGGATGCTGAGTCCTCATATCAAAAACATGAAATTTTCCCTCAAGCGATGTGGCCACTAGCTTGTTCATATTTACATCTTTCCTGTCAAACTCCACACTGCAAACCTGGAAAAATAAAAAAAAAAACATTCAGCCCTGAAATTTAGCCACTGCTAAAAAAAAAAAAAAAGGGGGAGCTTTTCAATTTGTCAATATGCATTAATGATTCTTACTTTTTACAATGACATCACCACCAATTTGGGAATAACAAAATCATCTGAAAACATGAGTCTGCTGAAAAATACCCCATGCTATCCAGACCAAGAATTTGAGGGGTACAATCTGCTGAACTTAAAAGATTCCTTGGTACAATCTCAGCAGAAATGTCTTCTGGATCAATTTCAGATAGACAGAATCCTGTTAATTTTTCCACCCCGCACAGGAGCCGGAATGAAAAATACTTTTATGGTTTCCTTACCCCATTCTTAATGTTGGTCTCCCATCGTAGAGACATGGTTTTTAAGTCAAACAATTTAATGTCCCCATTGTCATATCCAGCACACACCACACGTTCCTCTTGATTGTAAGCATTGCCTGGACACAGAGGAAGGATTAATTGGAATACAGAAACCCTCTTTAGTCTGTAACTTTCAGACCTCCTAAGTGTGCAATTTCAATTTATATTTATGGCAGAAAAATATTACTACTGGGATATTAAGATTTAATGAACCTGGTGGTTTTCATACCTAAAGGGTATAGAAATATCTATATAGCTTCAAAATTGGCTGTCTGTTTCTTTTAAAAATATGAACAAAATTAATCTTCCCCCTGCCAAGTCCTGCCTAAACCACAGACTAAAGTACTGCACACTGTTCTTGTCAACCTACACAAATACATTCCTTCTCTTAAATCTTCATCTGCTATGAACAGCACCACAGCACCGGAGCAGAAAGCAGTCGGGCTGTTCCTTAACCAGATTCTCAAGCATGGAGCATTAGCAGGACAAGAAGACTTTTCTGTAGATGCAGACTTGCAGGGAGGCTCCGGTGTTACTTTGGCCATCAGTGGACAGATGCTGACAGCCCGCCTCCAAAAATTCTCAGCTGACAGGATCAAGAAAGCACATCCTTGTCTGGAAGAAGTTAGTTCAAGATGAACCTGGCCTTGGCTCAAGCTTCAGTATCTCCAAAGAAAACTGAAAAAAATATGAGGATGCTTTTCCCTCCGTTCGCCAAAGCAGAAGACAATGATCAATAGTGGTGAGCATTACAGCTGCACCTTCTTGCCAGGAAATGTCATCTCCTTACTATCAATTTCGTTATTATAATCCATGCACTTATTAGCAGTTTGTAAAACTTACTCCCTGACTGTAGAGGCATAAAAGGAGCTAATCCAGAGCTACCAGCCTGTGTAGGACACAAGCAGCTTGTTCCCTCCAAAAGAAAAATGCAGAGCACACATCGAGCGTCACTGTTGTCTTTAATTAGCCCTTAGCTTCAAGGATCTTCTCTTCAATTAATGTCTTAATGGTTGATACTTGGAACTACACCACAAGAGCAACTGGTTCGTTGTGCACTGCAACATTTTCACTCCTTCAGGTCAATGCAGCTGGAGAGACTGTTTTTACATTCCTAGGCACAGAAATAAAGCTTGCACAGCTTATCTGTGAAATCACAGAATCATTTAGGTTGGAAAAAACCTTTTAAGATCATTGAGCCCAACTACAAATTATGACCAAAGGTGGTAAGACAATGAGTCCAAAACCCAATTTATCACAAAATCGGCTTCTTTGGAAAAAAACATTAAAAACACATAAATTTGACAAAGTTGAAAAGCAAAGCCTGCTACTTATGCATCCATACAAAACAAACTATTCCATAACATCATGAAATTATAATTATCAAAGAACAGTCATATTAGAGGGAGGAAGTTATAAATTACCAAATGCTACTGTCCAGCAGTCTCTTTTGCTCTCCCCTTGTACAGGTTCCATATTAGCAACAGGAGTATCTTTCTGTCTCGGGTCCCACACCTTCACAGTTCCTGTGAAAGGAAGACAATGGATTTTGTATTATGGGTACACTGTCACGTGACATTCATTTTCCCAGGGAAGGCCTTTGTTTTTCACCCTGATCATTCAAAACACAGGAGCATCTCTTTCAATTCCAGACAGCCAGACTGCATTTAGTGGATAGAAAAAACCCCCACACACAACTACCAACAAAACCACCAAACCAAAAATAAAAGAAGTATTTAAGGGTGCATTTTCTCTAGCTGATACTTTGCATTTGTTCTGCTTTGTATTCTTTCTGTCCCATGCTCAGTAAAAACAGTATCTTTTGCTTGTCTGTAGCTTCTAAAAGAACTAGAGAAAATTTGTCCCAAGCAAGATTCAAAAGACAGCATATGAAGAACTAGTTGCAACAGACTTGTAACTAGTTCAGATGGCAGACTGCACCTTGCCATCAAAGCTTGCAGGCTACTTTCTCCAAGTAACTGAAAAGACTTGCAGAGTTCTCTAACTCACCATCTCGACTGCCAGTCACAATTTCTGGTGCACCTTCCCCAATTCCTAAGCCACCTACACCATCTATACTGTTTATGATTTCCTTATGACCTTTGACAGAATATACTGGTATTTCAGGAGCTTCTAAATTCCTAGGCAAGAAAGAAAAAGAACAGATAACATGGCATTTTTCTTGACACTCAGGATTTGTATAAAAGTGAGAGGAAACTTGAGCACAGACTATATAAACTCAGATTAGCAGTGGGAACAAAATACAGATATTGCCATTAAGAACCGTGAGTCTTTGTGGGATTCCTTCTTTGGCTACTGCTTTAGACTAGGCTGGAAGTTTTTGCTCAGTTCTGGACCTCCCTGTTTGTAAAGGCAGTTGTGGGATTCACTACAGCAACCCTTAAGAACCAATTTTTATGTTGGGCTCAAAATGAATCGTGTTACGGATCAAAACAGCTTTACTTTCAGTAAGTATATACAACAACTTTATTCACTGATCCCCACCTAGCTCTGACTGCTGCTCTTCAACTTCAAATGAAAGCTGCATTTCACTGGGTTTCACAGTTCTTTCTCACCGATTCTCATCCTTTGAGAATCCTTCAGAATTTTATTTTAAATTTCAACTAGTGACTAATCCATGTCATTCTTTTTTATTTAAAAAAAAAAAAAATCATTCCTTGGCAAGAGAATAATAATTATTATATTATTATAGTAATAGATATATTAATAACAACCACCCCCTTTCTGATCCTATAACTTTACTTGCATAATTAATCTGTGTAGGTAAATTGATGGTCAAATCATTCAGAGACCTGAAAAAACATTTGAAACTTCAAGATTAAAAATACATCTTTAATCTAGAAATCAAATTTAGATCAAACACAACCTCTTGTTTGTACTCGCGCATCCATTCAAAAGCCTCGTTTCAGGACGAGGACCTAGAAGAACTTTAACTTTTTGTGGCTGCACACAGAAGATGCAAGTGAGACAGCACTGAATTAAACCATCACGTTGTCTTTACAAAGCAGGCCTGTTCCAGTGCAGTAGCCAGCGAAGCTTACGACTGGGTCCCGACCACATGCAGGACAGGGAGCATCTTCTACAAAAGCCAGCCACATACAGAAACATGAAACATCGATTCAACGACATGTACAACATCAAATATGAACACTTCAAGAGAATATGTGTGCTTACCATATATTCAGGTTTCCACCAAAGTCTCCTGTAGCTAAATATCTCTGCTGCAGAGATGTAGCACCAAAAGTTCCACATTTTATAGGTTTAGCCTTTTCAATCTTTTAAAGAAAGGATACGTTCTGTGTCAGCACATGGGAAAAAGCAACACAACCGCAGACTGCGGCACTCTCGAGAGTCCGCAGGTGGCAGATTGAGTGAAACGTACACAGGATATTCGTCGTAAAATACAATTAAAATGCCATCAAAGGCAAATTACACTTAGTAGTTGGTTTCTTTGCGCACATAAAAGCAGGGATTTCAGTTTAATGATCTTAAACCTCTCCCCTCGGCTGGCTAACGATACTCGGGAGACTGCTGCCTCTACTGACGTGCAAATACAACGCAGAGGGAAGCCCAGCTCTGCCCCGAGCCCCGCCGGGGGAGAGAGAATTATATTATAACTCGTTATCCCTTTCGCAGGTCCGCGGCAGCACCTCGGCCCTACACAACTACATTAACCGTGAAGTTGCGGCCCTGCGGATCTTCACGCACCCGAGGCGCTGTTACCCCTGAAAATTAACGAATCCTCAAAGCTCAGCCTGCGTTAAACAAAACCAAACCCCAGCAACCCAAACACAACCGGAGCCCAGAGTCTCCGCCTTTCTAATTCCTAAACAGATGATATATAAGAAAATTAACACGGAAATTCTCGTTTCAAATGTTAAGGAGAATACTAAGCCAAGACAATGTTTTTCAGATGATCCTTAAATTTAGGCTATATAAGGACTTCTGTAATCCATTTTTAAATTTGCGATTTATAAATGTACTTTTCATTCTCTTAGGTCCTATTTAAAATAGTATTACCAAGTGGTATAATCTCTGTATATCGTATTTCACCTCTGCCTTATTGAAATTGTTAAGCCGCGCACTTTGGGCACTTTTATATCCTTCCCTGTAAGGCGAACCGTGACAACGAGCCGGACGAACGCGAGGGAACGCGGCGACACCAGTTACGGGATTACCGAACGGAACGGCCACACCAGGCCAAATACCGCGGTTTTCTTCTCATTTTCTTCCCGCCGCCGAGTCCCGCTGGCTCCGGACAAGCACCTGGGTGCGTGTCGTCCCCTGCCCCCGCCTTCCCGAGGGGGCTGCGATCACCGGGCAAGGCCTAGCGGGCCTCGGCTTGTACCAGGGGCTCGGTTTGCGTCGTGTGTCCCCCCCCACCCCACCCCGGGTCTCCCGCCCCGCCGCCGGCGCTCACCTCCCTCAGCAGCGCCAGGCGCCCGCCCCGCAGCTCGTAGAGCTGGAGGAGGCCGGTGCCGCGGGCGGCGCTGCCCAGGCAGAGGAGCCGGGCGCTGCGGGGCACCCACTTGCAGTCGAACAGGGTGTAGCTCAGCGCCTGCTGCACGTGCGCCACCACCTGCGGCCGCTCCAGCCCCGACGACATCCCACCGCCACCCCACCGGGGCTGCCCGCCCCGCCGCCTGAGCCCCGCGCTCCGGCACCGCCGCGGACACCACGGGAAGCGGGCGGCAGAGCGGAAGTGGGAGGCGGGGCCCTTCCGGCGGCACGTGAGGTCGCGCTCACGCCGTGGGTGTGCGTGTGTCCCGTCTAATGGCGTCCCTGGGCGCCGCCACGGAGAGCGGGGCGGCGGCAGGGGGCGAGGGCGACGGCGGCTTCACCAGCGTCCTCTCCAGGCGGAGCCGGCGGAAGCGGCGAGCGGCTGCCGGCAGGGAAGAGCTGCCGGCGGGGACCGCCATGGACACGTCGGAGCCGCGGCCCAGCAAGAGACCGGCCTTCCCGCCCGTGGCCGCCGAGGCGCTGGGGGTACGCGGGGTGGGAAAGCACCGGCCTGGCCGCGGTGCCGGGAGGAACCGAGTGCCCGGGGGCTGCCGCTCCGGGGAAGCCGCGGGGGGTAGCTGAGCGGTGTCCGGCTTCTCCTGGCTTCAGTGCCTCTCGCTTCTCCCCGCTAGGTCGGAAAAGGCGAAATGAGGAAGGTTCCCGTGCCCGCCAACAGGTACACTCCGCTGAAAGAAAACTGGATGAAAATCTTCACGCCGATCGTGGAGCACCTGCAACTTCAAATCAGGTTTAATTTGAAAACGAGGAACGTGGAAATCAAGGTAAAGAGGGCTCCTTCTCCTCTGCTTTCCTACCGGTAACGCAGTGCCTCTCCTCAAAGGTATTCTTGTTCTGCGTGTTAGAGACGAGTGAAGCGTCCTAAGTCCATAGAAAAGTGGAAACTGTAGTTGCACCCAACCAGAAAACCTTCGCTGAGGTTCAAAATAAAATCTGTCAGTTATTGCTTAGAAGCAAGTAACTAATACAAATAAAATTCAAAAGTGTTGTTCTCTTCAGGAGAGGGCCAGCGTAAACAGGTGTGTTGGGGTGGTTTTTTTCAATTTTTATAGGAGAAAAGTAGGTACTTGAGAATTAAGGACGAGCCTTAGTCTGTGTGTTAGGTATGATTTTGGGATGCAGTTTCCCAGCAATTGAAGGCTACCACGTACTTATGTGACAATTTGGAGTTAACAAGTGTCTTTTGAGGGGGCCACCAAATCTTCTGTTATTTTTTGTTTGTAGTTTAATAGCTTGTGATTTTTTCTTTAATGTGTTGTGATGAAATAGCTCAGGGTGCAAATACTAATAAATAATTGTAAACCTTGTAGATTTTCATTCTTACTCTTTCTCAAGAATATTCTGAGTAGCTGCTTTTAAGTGCATGTCCAAAGCTCACGCCAAGGCTCTGACATACGACTGACTGCATTAGCAGTGTTGACGTACAAGATCTTCTAATGTAATAGCAAAAATACAGACATGAACAGTAATTTTGCTTCCTAACCTTGAAACCTTATTACAGCTTCAATGGTAGCAACTAGAGGGGAGGTGACAGAACTGCCCCTTATTTACGCTTCCTAGAAATAACTTGAAGGAAAAGGTAGGTAAGAGCAGGAACTCTTGCACTTCCACCGAATAACTCTGCAGGTGAAGAACCTGGGATTTTAACTCTGCTTTTTGATACAAAACTGTGTCTGATTGAAAAGCAAGGTAGCTCTGTTCTTGATCAAGCCGAGTTCATTTTGCCTGTATCACAAATACAGAATGACTAGAAATTTTGAAATGAGTTTGTCATTTCATTGATGTGGCGTGGAAGCTGTAAATGACACTTTCAGAGTACCTTGCGTGTATTCCAGGCCTTAACATATTTATCCTCACTGAATATTGTTTCCTGCTTTTCTTTTTGTACAGCTTCACAGACTGCTTTTCTCTGAGCCGTGCCTGTTAGGATCTGTAAATGCAGATGTGCACAGACATTTCCACTGGTAGCAGAGTGGTGCTTTGGCCCAGTTTTAGAACATGAACTGAACAAATGCCCCCTGGCAGCAAATCCTGTGGCCTCTGCTGGCAGTGGGGAAAAAAAAAAAAGTATAAAACTTTAAACACTTCCAACACTTGCTGCTTTGTCTGATTGATTTGTTCCTGTTCCAAATATCTTGTTAATCTTGTCCCATATGTTTTATTGAACCTGTCTGGGTTTCTATTCACCTGCTAAAGCATCTTTAGAATATTGGTACTGGAATAACTTTCTCTCCTCAAACTTCCTCCCACCATTGTCCTTCTCTCTTTTTCTGCAGTTCTGTGTTGCGGTTTACTTTGTGGGTTGTTTTTTTTTTTTTTCCCCATAAAAAGGGTTCTCCTCCATCAGTGGTGGTGGGGATTTGCAGCAGCTTCTCTTTTCTCTCCCCTCCAAACACAGGCTGTGGTAGCTGGTGCATTCTTGTTGTCGAGTCAACATTATTAAAGAAGCACGAAACGGATTACTTGCATCTTTCAGTAACACAATATAGGAGCCTTACCTGAATGTGGCTTTTTTATGGTTAGACTGTATTTCTTAGATTTTTCAAGTCCTGATCCTGCTTGCATGGTCTTAATTTGCAAATATAACTTCTTGTCTTGCAGACTTGTCAAGAGACAAAGGATCTCAGCGCTCTAACAAAAGCGGCTGATTTTGTAAAAGCATTTATACTTGGGTTTCAAGTAGAGGTGAGTCTCCCAACAGCTAGGCTGTGAGATTGCTTGCATGATGTCTTTGGTCTCTCTGCAAATTACAGTGAGAAAGGATAAAAATCCTTAGGTGGTTTTCTAGGAATAAATTTGTTTGAAATTGTGACTGGTAGTCTAGTTTCTTAATCTAATGCAGGATAAAAAAAGTAACCTTCAAAACAGCACATTAAAATTACAAGATAAAGAACATATTTGAGACACAAGCACGAGGCAATAATGTGGTTCTGAGGTGCTCTGCACATATAGTGACTGTTCGTTTTGCTTTAGTCCAAGCCAGTAACCTTCAGTCTCTTCAAAACTCACTGTACTTGGAGAACACAGAACTGCGTTTTGCAGTATTGTATGGGCTGCTCACTGCTGCAGGCCAGTACTGACTGCGCTAGTACTGGTGGGCCTGGGGTGAATGGGGTGCGTAAGCATGCATAGGGTTCTCTACACAGAAATAAGAATTGATACTGCTATTGAAAAGGTAGTCGATCTAACTTTAGGTGACTGTTGTTTGATATATTAAGTAGAGAAATACTAATGTCATCCGTTTATATGTATAAAGAAAACATCAGCTTTCACCTCTCTTGTGGTGCTGTAACACTCATGCTGATAACAAATCTCTTCCTATTTCAGGACGCTCTTGCTCTCATCAGACTAGATGATCTTTTTCTAGAATCATTTGAAGTTACAGATGGTAAGTAGTTTCTGCTTCAGTATTCAAGTAGTTGTGCGCACCATCTGCAAGGATGGTTTTTTCCTCCCCCCCACTCCACTTGTATCACTCTGGAATCAGGAAAACCTTTATGCCATTACACAAAATTGTCTGGGTACAGGCAGCTTGAAAGAGTTGTCATTTTTCTAAGATGTCCCTACAAAACTCCCTAAACCTTCAGCCTCAAAAGTATGTCACTTGGCCAGTGATTTGCTTTGTATTGTCACACTATAAAATGTTTTAAACTCAAGAGATGACATGGAGTGTCATTAGATTTTTAAACAGGACTGGGCTTTGTTCCTCCTACTATCCCAACAGTGAGGGGGGTAGTAGATAGCAGAAATGTCCCAGTAAAAGGAGTCCCATTCAGAGCAGCATCTAAATCCAACCCATTTCATTTCTAGCAGGGTGAATTGTGTGCGCTTTGGTTCAGTTTCTTTCCTCAATCTCAATTGCTCAGGAATGAAAGGAATGCCTCCCACTGCAGTTCTGTATGAGAATTCTCAGCTGTCAAGAGACCTCACAGTCATGTAGGACTGGATGAGATTTTCAATTCTAGTCACCTAAGGTGAAATACATGTGTATCTATATTCACCACAGTAAAGTTGCTTTCGTGTTGCTTAGAATGAGTTGTTTCCAGTATCTTGAACAAGGAAAGCAGTGCAGAAACGTGCACCACTGCTGTTACACTGAGCATGTTATTCTCGTTTTAGTCAAACCTTTGAAAGGAGATCATCTGTCAAGAGCAATAGGGAGAATAGCAGGGAAGGGCGGAAAAACAAAATTCACTATAGAAAACGTAACCAGGACACGAATTGTTCTTGCTGACGCGTAAGTACTGATTTCCTTCTGGACAAAGCATAATCCCTAAATTAATCCATGTCCTCTACCAGCAAAAAAGGTAACTTGATTTTTTGAAACGTTTGTAGAGCAGTATTAAGACAAAATAGTTTAAGTTCTATTTTTAATGAATGCTATTTGAGTATTTGATCTTCTGTTATGAGAACAATGACAGTGTCACCATCACATCTAGAATTAACTCCCCACAGCATAATAATTCCTTTTTAGGAATAATCAAAATTGGACCAACAAACCGTGCCACAAGGCTTTTCCTCCTAAAACTGCTACACTTACAATTTGTAAATTGTAAAATCTCTTTTTAAAAAGGATTTAGAAGAGCACAGGTTTTACACTGTAGGTTTTCTGAGTTTGAGGTGGGTTTTTATTTACAAGCATGGAAAATAAACTACTAGACTGATCTGAAATTCCATTTTCATCTCTAACCTCCATTAACTATGTAATCAGTTTTTTCTTCCATTAAACTAATGCTACTTCGACTGCTTTCTACAGGAAAATTCATATTTTGGGATCTTTTCAGAACATTAAAATGGCACGAACAGCAATTTGCAATCTAATTTTAGGTAAGCCCTGCTAGTTAATCTCTGTTACATACAAATAGATGTTGCAGTTGGAAACTGCTTTCTGGGGGTCTTCCCTTCTTCCCTGGTGTGTCCACACCTGCACTTGGAGCAGGTAGCAGGTATCTGGTTTGCCCTTAAGAGAAGGGTTTGGGAAGGAGGGAGCGCATAGGGCTTGGTTTCTAGCTCCAAAATCCTATCCACAATGCAGAAGGAAGATCTTCTGCTCTGATACAGCTGGAGCATTTGCTGAGGGGCTGTCTAGAAAGCCAAAGGGGGCAACCGACAGCAGAAGTTGTAACTCTGCACTTGCAGTAACAGACAAGGTGGTTAACCTTGACCATCCTTCTCACGCATCGGCTTCTTTGTCCACTTTAATGCAGAAATGAACAAAACCTCCAGTTTTGTGACATACATTATCTTGTTCGCTGACTGAGTTTGTGCTTTCTTCTGCAGGAAGTCCCCCATCAAAAGTTTATGGCAATATTCGGGCTGTGGCCAGCAGAGCAGCTGAAAGATTCTGAGCAGCAGCATGGCTGCACCACCAGTGACTGGGAGTCATGGTTTCTATATGTATGAGAGGCTGGGAGCTACACAATCACCTGGTCCTCTGCCTGATTTGGAAGCCCAGAAGAAAACTGGGACTGTTTGTGCAGCCTAATTTCAAAATCAGACGTGCTGTCCCACTGAAACACACTTAGTATTTTGTCATAGTCATTAAAAGTTATTTTAAAGTGGTTGTGTCTGTAGCAGAAGTATTGGGTACCTGATTTTAGTTAAAAACATGCTTCATTACCAACTTCCTGAGTGAAGTATGAAGAGACTGCTGTCAACTTCAGAAGGCCTTTGTGCTTAATGTTTTGAGCCTAGAGGAATCGGCACAGCTCATAACCACGTCATGGATTAGTATCTTTCTGGAAAAAGGGAAGAGTCAACAGAAAGGGCAAGTTCACTGCCACACTGCCCAACAAGTCTCTGCTGCTGGTGGAACAAGGTACCACACAAACATGGTAAGAGGTAAATAGTATTTATAAACTTAATCCTGGAATCTGCACATATATAGACTTCTATTTTTTTATTCTCTCAGAAATGATCTGTAAGGGCAGCCCAGTGAAACAGAGAGCCTCCAGGTAAAGTACTTAACCAGTGTACAAACAGCTGTGAAGGGCTGTTGCTCCTTAAAATGCTGCACATTTGCATGGGGCAGAGATGACAGCCCAGCTACAGTCCCAGTTTGACTTAAACACAGGCCCTTTTTCTCCAGCCCCTGCCAGTCTAACTTGTTACCAAGTCTCTTGCAAAACAATCAATTCAGTTTAGGTTTGTGAACAAAAAAAATTGAAATGAGATCATCAAAACCCCTAGCAAATGGAATAAGCATTTCTCTCAATGTCCAAGTTGCCAGTGCAGTGTTCTGTAGTATGGAATTACTACTAGAGCCAAATTCATTCAAATCACTAAGATTTAAGACTTGCTGAGTTACCTAAATGGTACAGCTCTCAGCAGTCTGAGCAACACAGGGGAGAGCATGGCCATTCTGAGAAGCTCAAGGTAAAACTGTGCATGTGCCTGGTGAGCACATTTTCTGCTCATCAGCTGCTTACGTCATTTATCTCAATTTGCTTGGAAAATGAGAGGGGAGAGTGAGGCAAGGGCACACAGAAGTAATCTAAACTTTATCCTAAAGCAGGTGCATACCAATACAGACAAAAAGCAGCAGAGGGCAGCCCAGGGAAGGCCCAGACAGCTGCACCATAGACAATGACAGCAAACAGCTGTAAAGGATGTTCCTGCTGCAGGGAACTCTTCACCAGCACAGGTCTCCAACCTTCCCTTGAGAAAGCAGCTGCCTTTCATTCCCCACCTACATTAAGGTTAGGGTTTTTTGTTTTTTAAAACCATCTTCCACTTATCACAATCATCCTGAATTTAGCAGGATTTAATCCAATTTGGACATTTAGCAAAGAGGAGCAGATGTGCCTTTAAGAAAAAAAACCATGTAAGTGCATCTTGAAACACTGAAATGAAACCTGGGAGTATTCAGGGGATTTTCTGCACCCTGAACACTTTTTCAACAAATCTTTCTAATACAAGAGGGGACAAAAACCACAAACAGCAAGTTTTCTTTAGAGCAGGGTGCAGAGCTGCTCTAAACTGAACAGGAAAGGTCAAGGTAGGTACTGAAGCACCCCAGCCAAGGTTCAAATATTTTATTTTGTATTCATATAGTATGAAGGTTCTTATAGTTCCCACAACATATGATGTAGCATGCAGAGGAAAAACTAAACATTCAACATAAATCATTTTTCCCCACACAAACTAAAAAAAAAACCATCCCTCCCCTTTCAGTCCCCCTAAGGAAATAACATTAGCACTAATTTCTATAATGCCAGCCAAGATATGCACAAGCAAGTAAGAGAAATCGAAAGCATTTGCTAAAATGTTTGTAACAAATACTTATGTACAAAAAATTCACAAAAGACTAGTTCCCCCTTGAAGCAGAGCACATGGCAGTTGACACTGGAACAGATACAACCACTGGCTGGGATTATAAACCACGTACTGATCCAGAGGAAGAAAAGTTACATGTAGTGGAGATTTTTGTTTTGAACATTAACATTTACCAAAGTTTGGCAGCATTATCTTTTAAATTATGCAAATTATGTAAACAAGAGGAGCATTTCAAATCGATCTACATGCAAAACTTCATGTCATGCAAGGACACCAAGCACCTGGATTTCTCTCTCACAGACAGAGCCCATGATGTGCAGCACTCAGTTGAAGGAACAGCTATGGCAGACAGGTGCTCGATTGAAGTAGGTTCAGACAACCTGCACTTTCCACTGCTGATTATAAAACAATTTTTAATAGAAAAACTACTATACAGGAAAGATGTACTGTCCTAAAAAATCTAGCAAATGTTTTTCTTCCAGCCAATAGTACCATTGCAGAAAAGGGAAGGGATGATATAAAGTTGTAAAACATGGCTCACTACTTTTATATCACACAAATACATCAAGTTACCATCCATTAAAAATTATGATATGGACAAATCTAGAAAAGAAAAAATTCTCCAGGCAAAGGACTGGAGAACCACAAGAGGTATAAATTTAGATAGTGTGAAGTTTTCCTCCTCTATGGCATAGGTTAATAAGATTTTCCCCCTGTATGAATCCTATATACATATATATATATAAAATATTACCAGTTATTTATGCTACCTGTAGTATTCTTTAAATGCAGAGGGGAAACTATCATGGTTGAAACAACAGAATTTAAATGGCAAGAACATTTTATAATCTAAGTACTGTATAAAATAAGTAGATGGGAATCCTGCACAGTTAAGTTGATCCTAATTTCATTAAGCTAAGCGCAAGAGAAAATCATGAATGTGTCTAACACCTTAAGGAGCCATATCTAAAGTGAATCCAAACAGCAGATTTGCCTTAACTTCAGGACAGCTGTAACTGCTCCCAGTTCCTAGGTGACAAAATCTAGCGGCCAAAGCATTCTGCAGTTACTATATGCACACAAGGGCTAGATCTTGGCAGTAGCATTAAACGATATTCTCATATTAAGTAAAACTGTACTAAGTTATTTAGCAAAGAGACACAGTCCCTGGTAAATATATTAACAGGTATAAATAAACTTAGTCTCCTGTGTTACAAAAAATGTAATTAAGGTGAATTAATAAGAAGCAATGCTTTGTCAGCCAGTCAATATATAGAAACATCTGAACAGTCACAGGAAGAGTTGACCTAACACCCAGTTAAAATTTTACATTCTTCTACTATATATATAAAACTGTGTGAAATAAAAGTAAGGATGTATATCCATATATTGAACTGTTAATATTCTGCTTGGCACTTTGTATTCTAGTTTTGTTTCTGAATCAAGTATATTAAATTAAAGCCCACCTAGCTACTACATATAGAAAGCTACATATATATCTATATATAAATACACACACACATATATATATATATAGATAGATATTTCCTTGTTATAAAAGATGAAGAAAAATAAATTAAAAAGCCAACCCCTTCCCTTTCTCCACCACACTGATATGCTCTTTCCATCTTTGCTGTCCTTCAGACTTTAAAGTGCTACACTGAGTTATTGAGAGAATAAAAGTTCAATAACACTTAGTTGGCTTCATGAGGCTCATGTTGGAAAATGTGGCTTCACAGAGAAAAATACTTCCATTTAAATACACAGAGAGCATTGCTGGACGTCTTGAGCAGATCTTCAGAGATGGAGAAGAAAGCAAAAGTGTTGGGTGGTGCCCTACTGAGTCACACGTCTACGACCATCTTTTTGTGGATATCTAGGCCGCCTACAACCTGGGGGGGGGGGAAAAAAAGTGTTCAGAGACAGATGAGAATTGAATGTTAGCAATATACAAAGAAAACACTTTATTCAGAAGATGCATTCAGGTTGATCATAATTCCACCATTTCCCTGGCCTCTCCAAACTAATTTACATTTCACAAGTACTGCAAGATACGCGAATGAATTATTTTTTACCCAAGGTAATTATATTGGTACAATTTACACACTCAATGGCCTGAAAAACAGTGTAAAGTACACTATTTTGGCTTTCCTCCCCCATCTCATTTTCTGTCCTTGTATTATGCTTCTGAATGTTAAATGAAATGCTAACTTGACTTCTAAAACACCCTCTAAAACTGCGCACCTTTACATGGGAGGCAAAGGACCTTAGGAAAAGCAACAGGTTTCTGATAAAACCACATGCACCCAAAAAAGAACTAGTGTTCAAAGGCGTGACTCACACAGAAAGGAAGAGAAAAGGTGCAGTGTCAGAGGAACTTTTTATAATGCGGAAATAAAATTCAAAGGCCAAATAGTATGGCTAAATGCCATGAACAGAAAAGTACTTTTGTAGATAGATGGCACCAAATTCAAAGAAGGTAAAACACAAGAACAAGAGGGTAAGAAATTGTAGGAATGAAAGAGGTCAAGAAGTCAACAAAACTGAAGAAATTAAAAGGAAGAGGAAAATCAGTAGTACGAGACAGGAAGTCTGGGCAGAAGCCCAAGGACAAAAGAAAAGGCAACATCATATTCCATGGATAGCTAGAAGACAACAGTCCAGGGCAAGCAATGAACAGGTTTTTCACTAATTTGGGTGTTTGCAGGCTGCAACTCATTCCCAATTCTCTGCAGATGACCATGCATTTTCACCTTGATGCCATGAAGATAACTAAAATCTACCAAAAAAACCCACACAGGCAGCAGAACATTTTTACTTTAACAGTTTGGGGGAGGGCAGATTTTTTAAAACTTTTTTTAGAACTTTCATTGAGCAGTATGAGGTATGTTTGACATGAAGTTGTAAATTCAAAGAGTAGGAAACAAAAGCAATGCCTGAGTGCCTGTCAACTCAAACTGTGCTACCTAGGTGTATGTTCATTCACAGACCATTTAAAATTAATGTGTAAATGCTCATTATTGTAATTTTGAAGTTTCAATGTATCATTTACTTTTTTTTAAAGAGAAAATGTAAAACTTGCTGTCAACTACTTAAACAAAAATATGAGGGAAAAAAAATCAACCTTTTCAATTCTCAAGTGCTATATTCAATCATTCTGCTCGGTAAAACCCAAAGTTTTTTAAATGCACCTTTCAACTGTCCTTTGTCAAGAGCAGCACTTGAGGAGTTACTCTCCCTGTAACTGACACAAATCCCATCCCGTGTTCTGCAGATGGTGATAATCTCCCCAGGCTCTCCACACTCTGCAAAGATAAACCTTTCTAAAGGGTGACTTGGAGCAGACACCTAGTTCAGAGACTGGGAGATTAACCTAAAGTTCACCTCTGTGGAACGCACCTCTCCCCTCCACGCACCACCCTGACAGCAACACTTTCTGAACAAGAGGTCTGCTATGACGTATTCTGGTTTTACAGCTTTGGGAGGTTTGAGGTATATTTCCCCGCCCCCCCATCAGCAGACTGTACATGCCTGCCCACCATGCTTTCTTTTTTTTTTTTTTTTTTTTTCACTCAGTGTATTCTGTTAAGCAGCTAGAGAAATTTAAAATGACTGAGAGTGCTGTTTCTTTTTTAATCAAACTGTTGGAAACAAGGAAAACCAGCCTCCTACGACAAGCCAATCACTCACAACTCATCTTTAAAGCTGCTATTTTCTACCAGTGCAGAGACTGGAATCCAATATATGGCTTCATATCAGGCTAGCAGTTTTGTCTATACACAAAAATAATTAGGACTGGTCTTCTGTTTAGTATGTCATAAAATGACACAAATTACTTTTGTAGAAGTTGCTGCGCTCTGAACAAAACACCCTCTTCTTCAGGCAACTAGATCCAAAAGGAAAGCCTGCATCCTGAAGGAACTGACTCATGGTGTACCAACAAGTCGTAAGACACGTTGCTCTACTGGAAGCCCCAAGACAATGATACCATCTATAATAAAAGCTGTGTCAAAGGGTGACTACTGCCAGGTCAGAAGCAGCAGTCTGCTTCTATATCTCTATAATCTTACCCTTTATACGGTTTGCCATTTTTCCTCGTTTTTTAAAAAAAATTCTAATTATCAAAGTTTTCTTTACAAGTTACTTACAGCACAGAATTCTTCAAAGGATATTCTTCCATCACCATCCTTATCTGCATTAATTATGGTTTTATCTACAATCTGCTGTAACTGAGTGTCTTTGAGATTGTTCCCAACCATCATCTTCAGCACCTGGAAGAGCTCTCCATTTGAGATATAGCCATCTTTGTCCATATCGTAAATGCGAAAAGCAACTGCAGAAGTACAATATATGTAAAACCTTCAGTAACAAATGTGGTCAGAAAAGAGAAATATACATTCATGTGCTTTGTATTAACAAGTGATGACACAATCCTGCATAAACTGCATTTTAAGTGAGATTTCTAACAGCCTTCATGTTTCATTCTGAAAAACATGAAACAGCAGAAACAATACAATGAATGTTGCTACTACTGAATTTAAAATCACATTAGAAATGTCACTGAAATTAAATTACTTTAGCACCAGCAGTAAAAGAACTCTATAACTGAACTGGAAAGTCTTCACTACCACACATAAAGCACCACAGTAGCAGTTCATTTGCAGCACAAAAAAATTACAACCTTCCAGGGAACAGATAAATCAAAATCCCACCTGGTTACTTTGCTGCAAACAATCTGGCATTAAAACTGAATTTACTTTTAAACATTTCAGTCTTAGTTATTGAAACCTACATCCATGACTGAACCTGTCCTCTCCTCACTCCAAAAGCCTAGGTCACGCTGAAGTCCTGAGATGCGGTTCGCAAACAAGAATTCAGTGCTATTCTACCGTAGCAGCAAATACTTTAATATTCTTCTTATGCTCCCATAAAGCAAAGCACATTGCTATGCAGTTTTGTGCACTACATATTCTTACATATTTTTTTTTTCCAACAGGACACAACTGAAGATGTTCAAAAGGCAACCTCCTCTAACCTTCCCTGCAGAAAAGAACACTGGCGAATTCTTCACACAAATTACAATGTGTGCAAAAAGCTTACAACCTACCTTCATTATTTCCCGCTTTTTGAATTTTTTAAATTTCAATTTGCTGGTTTCTCAATGTTAGCCAACAAAAGTCTATTTCTGAGGATCAAGACACTTTTGTTAAGGAAAATCAAAATACTTACACCTCAACTTCTGTTCCTTATCTCCTTTGACACTGAACTGGGAGACTCCTTCTATAAATTCTGAAGAATACAAGAAAAACATTATTTAAAAGTGTATTTTTTTAATAAACCCAGGAAATCAACATTCAGAAATTTAAAAAAAATGTAAAAAGAATCTAAGTTACCCTAAAAACTTTAAAATATTGCCTACCTTGTGACACCTAACGATCTACATGCTTTGATACTTTAATGTTCTTTAGCAGGAAGTACTTCAAATGCAATACTGTTCACACCAGTATTTAAGTATTTTTATTGCTAGACTTTCACAAGAATTTGATATAAAACCCCATCAAGATCTCTGCTGAAGCTACTCCAGTGCATATTCTAATCACACAGCTCCTCTTTAAGATTAGTTTCACAATATAAATCAAGAATTACATTAAAATTGAAAACGGCTCTAAAACAAATTCCTAAGAGTAATATTTTTCTATAAGAAATAGGGGGAAAATTTTACACTGTTTAACAATGAAGTCATTGTCCCAGGAGTAAATTCTTGAGTTGCCAAAGAAACAACCCCCTGGGATGCAATCCTGTAATGACACTTTACGGGTTTTGGGTGGTAAAAATGACAACGGTTCAAAAGCGCAAGCTAAACTACAGTCCTACTACAGTTGCAATCAGTTTTGTGATATTAAAACAATTCCTATGATTTATCAATAAAACACTTGACTGATAACACGATTTTTTTTTTTTTTTTAACCTTTTTACCATTGTGCTTCATCTAAAAAATCGTTTAGGTCTTTCAGCAAAAGAATGCAAGTTTCCTCACACTAGCAGTTTCCTTTTTCATAGCATCACCCAATGGTTTGGGTTGGAAGGGACCTTAAAGATCATCCAGTCCCAATTCCCCGTCATGGGCAGGGACACCTTCCACTAGCCCAGGCTGCCCAAAGCCTCGTCCAACCTGGCCTTGAACCCTGCCAGGGAGGGGGCAGCCACAGCTTCTCTGGGAAACCTGTGCCATTGCCTCACCAACCACATCATAAAAAACGTCTTCCTTATGTCCAACCTCAACCTACCCTCTTTCACTCTAAAACCTTTCCTTCGAGCTTCCCTCTGAGACAGAAATAAAAAATTTATATTAATCAAACATGGCCAGATGACAACAACAGAATTCACTACCACTTACTGTATCATTTCACTCTACAAAATCGATTTTTACAACTTCCTTTTCCCACCCAAGAACAGCAGCTCCTGGTAATTATATTAATCACAGCTCAATGTCATAAACAATATACCATAATCTTTCACCACTCCCTATTTTTCACAAGTGAATTTTGGACAGTTACATACAATATTTAGTGCTTTGGAAACTGATACCAATAAAGTCTCATACTCAACGTTCCAGTTACACTGTAGTTCTCCCTACAGGAATTTAAGGGCTTTTGTGAAGGTTACCAGCTTTTGTATGTTGACATTTTATTTAAAATGTCAGCCTGTCAATACAAATGAGATTTAATAACTTGATCCAATTAAAAAAACCCTCAGGAAAAACAATTAACCTTTTCTAGTCATGAGCAGTAAGAAATAATTATCAGCTTGAAAAGAAGAGTTACAGACATTATCACTTCTAAGGGTCAGAGACTGTTTTAATATAAACCAGTAATGAAGATATTTAACCCGCCATCCCTTTTAATCATGAATATTTAAAATAGGTCTAAAATTTTGGAGGAATGTAATAAATTACAACTTGTTTTTCACTTGAAGTGTCTACCCAAGATCATAAAAAGAACCCTACAAAGGAAGTACTAAAAGTAAAACATGGACTCCTTTCACAATTTCAAAAACTATTTTCAAAATACTCCAAAAAACAGGTCTCATAACATTTGGATAAATACAACTTATGCACAGACACACTGCTTACACAATCTACCCCACTTCTTCCAGTCTCTTCAGCCAAATAATATATTTCAGATAGCACCACAATTAAAGAGTCTGATTTAGTGTACTTCAAGAGATACTTAACGAGTAGTCCTAAATTGTGTGACCTGGAAAGCTATTACTAAACAATCTGCTCTTTTATGCATTTATTTCAGGAGCACATTGCCCTAATGTGCCACAGAAACTAGTTTTACTGGTACTCAGTTTCACTAGAAATTAGAACCTTATTTTGATTACAGAGTTTTTTTCACCCTTCCTTTCTCAGCTGAAGCAAAACTTGAATTCCAAGGCTCCAGGAATTCCAATAAAATGACACCACCTACCACGAAGCATTGTCGTCTTACCTTTGAAGTCCACTTCTCCATTTCCATCTGTGTCAAATATATCTATTACTCGCTGTACTAAAGGGTTCTGTTGCAATTCAGGTAAAGACATGAACTCTTCCACACTCAAAGAACCAGAGTTGTCCAAATCAAGCTTCTTGAATCTCTTTCCTAGTCGTTTTATCTCATCAGCATCAACTGAAAGGAAAAAAGCCACAACTATTCTTAGAAATGCTTCAGTAAACCCTTTGCCAGCTAAACACAATGCATGTTTCTTCATTGGTTTCCTTCCAGAATTTCTCCTACTTTATTACAACTGTTAAACCCTCTTATGGAAGATTATAAAGATAGCATCAAATTCTGAGGAGAAGCACAAGCCTTTTCATTTTATTTTAAATAAACCTTACCTTTTTTCCTCCCCGCACCAGCCATAATAGTTAGCCTTGTGACTCACTGAATACCACACGCTGACACAACATTTTTAAGGATTGAGGATGCTTAGCTAGTTCTTAGTCTGACAGCTCTTACAAATACCAGGTATGAAGAAACTAAAGAAGAGACCGAGTTTTCTTTGAAGGAGATAGCATTATGTTTACACAAGACTAACATAAGCCAGAAAGACAATTATATTAGTAAACCTACTAGTAAAACTACAGCACACCAAATCTATGAGATTTCCTGGGATACGTGCCAAGTTAAGCAGGTTAACACAGTCCCACTGTTGACCAGTTATTACTCACCTACTCAAAACATCACCCAGACAGACCCAAAATTAATTTTTTTTTTTCCCCCTCCACCTAAAACAAGAAATAGAGATACCCATAGCCATGACCTGTATACATCTACTTTTTGGTCACAACAATTAAAACAGATTCAGGTTCTGCATCAGTACCACTTCATCTATCCTCTTCAAATTTAAAGAGAATCTCAATTAAAGCATATACCTCATACCCTACTTTACACCTCTGACTTTGCCAGGAATAGCCTAAATCTGTGAATCCATAAATACCACTAAAAAACCCTTGTGCTCTGTTACTGCTGAAAAGCTTGAAAATTTTTTAACAACCTGAAAATTCCCTATCAGCAGCTTGATTTATGAGAACAAAGTAACACCATAAATGGCTCACCATGTTTGGGTATGAAGAAGGAACTGAGGTTCTTCGGAAGTCCTAGAAAGGGGCCAGCATATTGAAAACACATCTTATAGAACCTAAGATTTCAAACTCCCCACATCAGTTTCTTCCCTAATGTGAACAGTCTCCTTAACACTTCTTAGCTCCATTCACTGCATTTGCTCCAGTAGTAAAAGAAATTGTTTCTTAACTTCTACAAGGTACATACATACCATCTGATCCACTTTACATCACATTAATACCTTCTTAGGCTTTTTAAAAAGTGCAGCATGAAAACAAATAACACTTAAGTCTTTCCAATATGTAAGGTCAGACAACATGTAGAGCTTTACGTCAACATGTAGAGCTTTATGTTTGGAAACCGTAGGCAATTCAGAGACCTGACCCTCTACCAAAGCAGTAACAAACTTCCACTTAAATTTCTTGATGTCCTTGTCTAAAAACCAGACACAAATCCAGATACACACACAACTGCAGTATTTCAGAACAAAAGGAAAAGAGCATGCCAGAAGCCCAAGATGATTTTCTGTCAAGACTTACTTTGCCTGAATAGTAAATTCTGACATTCTGCAGTTGGTCCTGGTAACTGCTTGCAACTACAGAGGCAGGGGGCAAAAAAAGGGTCAGTACACCCAGAAAAATCTTCCCTTTGCTGTGCCAGCAAGCAACAGATCTGATTCTGCTTCTAGGACTATAAAACAACGCTAAAAAGCATTTGCAGAAGCTTCAAGTAGTTTCCTCAGTTACCAGTATGCAATTTGGCATTTCAATTAACAAGGCTCTCAACTGCAATAAAATTGCATTCCTTCTTCCACCAGTTTACACAGAAACCTAGAACGTGATTGAAAGCGTGCCCCTAACAGCACATCATTGCACCGCAGCGTCAAGAGCACACTACTATCAGCACAGCTACACAGAAACCCCTCTGGATCCTGCAAAAGGACCCATATCACCATATAGTAAGCTCTATGTAGAGCATAATTGTGAGACCAAAAGACAACAGTATTGGAAGAGAATGGCAAAGCAGAGCTCCACTGGCAACTAGCCCAAATAGCTGCTTATGAGTTCCAGCAGCACAAACTGCTTCTCCTCAGCAATACACTGATGATATTTGTCAACTCTTGCTTCTGTCCACAAAAACTCATTCGTTTCAATTTTTTTCAAAATCTTAAAAACTGTAAATGAAGTCAGTCTTTGAAATGGCAGGCACTATCCACCCTTGCTCCCTGCCCTGCCACCCTGAAGTTACTGGACCTATTAAAGTTTAATGCAGAGCCAGCACCTTAGCAAGATGTTAACACGGGAGCCTCATTTTTACTGCAAACTCTACTCCAGACTTGCAACTCACATAGAAAGTTAACATCCTAAAAAAATCCTCACAGCACAAGCATTTCAAAAAACACAAAAACATGAAGTTTGACTTGTCATACTACACATGTAAACACATTTTCCAATGTAAAAATTAATGTATAGATAGACATAATTTATATCACAATAATGTATATAAGGACTTCTCCAGCCATGACATCAGTCTCTGTACTTTCATTAGTAATGTTTAAAACAATGTCCTGGTCCAACCACAACTCTCCTGCTTCCTTACCTGGACTCAGAAATTGCAGTATCTTTCAAGTAACTGGTCAAGACAAATCCCTCACAAATGATCTATTTTTGAAATCAGAAGTTTGCAATTCCATCTAAAACTCATGCTAGGAAACCTTGAAATAAGTTCTACGAAGGTTACTGTTAGAACTATTTCCTACTGGAAAAAACAAGAATAAAAAGGTACATGTTATTTATTTCCTTAAAAAAAAAAAAACACCTTCACTTTAAAACAACTAAGCAGCAAAGTGAAAGTATTACCTAGTGTATACAATGCACTTTTCATCCTTTTACCAGATCAGTGAAATCTCACTTCCAGTATTAATAGAAAAACTATCAGTGACTAAAATCTAAATATTAAAGCCTCCTAAGCAACATGAAATATTTCATAGTTCTGTAACTTCACAAAATCACAATGGAGAAAAGTGAAGGAAGCATTAACATAGCTGGATCTCTTCTCCCTTGCCACACAAACTCATGAATTAATGAATTGCAAGTTTTTAAACATTTATAACTTACCCTTAAGAAAACCCTAAGTATGAAAACACAGCAATGACAATTTTACAAATCAGGATGTAAAGTGATGCTTGAGGCAAGACTGAAGACCAGCAGTCATCAGACAGCATCATTTTCTCAGAACCCAGAGGCAGCATTAAGCAAAGCCTTATTTCATTACTCCAGCTCCCAAATCAGGAAATGGACTGAAGTCCATGATATTTTTCCTTACTACAAGCAAAGACTGAAAGTGAAACCTAGAGTTTTGTAAGTGTTCTGCTATGAAGTGGCACTAATTACCATGTATGTAAGTCAGTCAAACACTGCTACATAGCTTTAAATTATTACAGCTGGCAAAAAAGACAGATCACACTGACATCACATTGGTCTGCTCCCGTAGAAACTATCTCTATCAAGACCTACCAATATGAATTTAAAAGAATATTTTTTATTGGGACATTCAGAAACTGATCCCTAGCACAAAATGTTAAGCAGTGATGCTTGGTCCGCCATCACCTGCTGGTCATAAGACCCACTGTTAGTTAACCAGCCTTGCATTTGTAATTAGCCAGATACTTAAACTTACAAACCAGCAGTTCTTAAGAGAAGATAAATCACCAATTTATTTTTCTTTTAAAGGCTGTAGTCAAGGAGGTCAAGATTATGGATGATAAAGACAGGACTCAGATGATGGGAATAGGAAGATGTTGCAGACATATGTAAGAATATTTCTCAAGAACGTTTGTGTTTTGCTGAGCTGCAGCAAAGCAACTGCCTAAATTATGAAAATAAGAGTGTCCTCATACTTCTAAAATGTTCATTACTCTTTCACCACACATGCACACATCCAGCTTCATATCTCATATGGTCATTTGCAGTTCACCTGCAATACAGATTCCAGGTACAGATGCTGAACAGCAGTTTCTACTAGAAATGGGTATTACAAATTTCTCATTCCTAACCTTGAAACATTCAAGCAAAGGGTTTGCCCGCATTGGAGAGCTGAGGTTCTACTCCTGGGGGAAAAAACAAGTCAAAGAACATTACTGAAGAAGTTAGTATCTCTGCCAAAAGCTGATCAAATATCAATCTCGTCCAACTTTTTGTTTCTGGCAACGGACACAGCATGGATGACAGTACTTGGAGGAGAACATGATGAAAAATCAATGTAATTACTGGAATAGGAAAATTTCCTTTAGTAGTTCACAAGCATAAAGGCCTCTGTTTATAGTGAACATATATGGATAAAAAAACATCTGCAGATCAGTGTTTCATAACCAACTGTATGAGAATTTCATATCAGAACAATTTAATTTTTTTTCCTTAAATACATGGCAAGGACCTCACCTACCTTTAAGTTCCTTTCCATAAGCTGGAATTTAAGAAGCTTATACACTTTAAAAAAATCATTTCAGTAACATCTTTGTCTTCATAAAATAGCTTTAAAAAAAAAATAGTAAGAATATAAAATAAGGGATGAATGCATTACAGTATAATCCTTATTTTAAATTTACATAGTTTTTGTCTGTTCTTTCTTTAATTCACAGTCATCACTTCCTCTGATTCTCTCTGCCTGGGCTGAGCTTGCTTAAAATTCATGTAGGTTTTCTGGGTTTGTGTTTTTTTTGTTGGTTTGGGGGGGTTTTCTAAATTTTTCTTTTGAATTTTTAAAGGGAAACAGCACATATTTATTGTAGAACAGCAAATTTCAAAAACACCCTATTTATTTTTTGTTCAAATTTCCTCCACAAATGTGGACAAACAGTCCTTCCTCACCTATGACAGATGTGCCCCTATTACAAGACCCCTTTTTCTTCGGTATTTCGCACCTTTCCTGCAACTCTGAAGGCTCGGTAATTACAGGCAACACAGTGCCCACACAACAACCCCGAAGCTATCCTGGAAATGCAAGGCACAGGATAGTTCAGATACAGTGAAGATTTCTGAGCTGGAAGGACTGATGGTGGCAGTAGTAGATAGAATTTTACAAGACTCAAACCACCAGGATAGAGGTGAAAACACTAGGAAATCCAAAGGAGGTCTAAGTCCACAATAGTGTAAACAGGGTAATAACATCACTGAGCAAAACAAGGAGGATCAAGCTTTGTTTACATCATTTGAGGCAGAGTTTGCCTGTGACTCATCACAGTGGACTGAGCTTCCTTAAACTCTGGCCGCAGTGAGCGTTCCTCTAACCTCAAACTCAAGTTAGCCTTTTTTGTGCTTTGCTTACCAACTGACATGAGGTCTATGCATCCCATACTCTTCAGCAGAATTGAAAAGTATCTCATCCACTTGGCACAGATGCCTGAGCTTACAAACTTACTAACTGGCTAGAAATAACACTTGTTAAATGTTTTTCTTTAAAAGGCTTTGCTGGGGAGCCTGCAGAAACATCAAATTATTCACTGTTCTAAAGCACAGTTATTTTTATTTAATAATGCATTTTGAATTTCATTTACCTCGCAACTAATGTGAGATAGGTTTTTTTAAGCAGTTCCAGTATTAAGGATTTTTGGTTAAATAACTATCAGTATTTTCAAGATTCCTCTTTCATTCAAGTATCAAAACTCTAGAGCCAAAATACCTGCTTCATACCTTGAATACATCTGCGTGCATCTAAAAATGTGATGAATCAGGTTAAAATGTAAGAACTTCATGCTTCCAAGAAACCACATGCAAATGCTTTCTTTAACTCCGATTTTAGTACAGTAGTTTTATATTTCAAGCTGAACATTAGTATGTTGATACTATTACTGAATACCCTACTCCTTTCCCCCAATACAGAGGATGATCTGTGATGTTTTAAAATGCTTGTTTCAAGCTGTCACATAACTGATGCTCAGACAGTATTGTAAAAAGCATTCAAGGGGCAACTAAAAAAGCTTAATTAAAAGCTAATTTCTGCAGTACAATATGCTCTACATTGAAAAGTGTAATTTCAGAAAATTTGTTTTAATGATATTTTTTCTAGTCTAAAGGTGCATGGCTAGTTGGCTATTAATAATGGTCAAAAGTAAAGAATGCTTTAAAAATACAGATCTCAAATCCACTACATTCAGTGATTTTTAACAGGAAAATTGATTATGTATTCAGAAGCACTATACATCCATTGCTGCAAAGTACAAAACTTACACAGCTGTCAGCAAAGTGTACAAACCTTAGAAAAGTTGTACATCAGCACCAGATGCTGGGCACTTCTGAAATCTAAGTGTTTACCTAAATATTTAAACCTGTAATTAAAAGGTTGGCTTTTCAGGTACTCTTCAAATACTGACTCAAAGTTATGACTAACAAAAAACATACCAGAGGGTGGTCCCAAATTGCCTAGTTTACACATATTTTTCAAATACGAAATCATTATAAAGAAGAATATTGCTAAAGTATTAAAAAAAGAGTTTGTAAATAAAACATGTTCTGAAATTTATTTTAAATGTTTCCAGGTTAAAAAATTCCCCCCCCCCCCCAAAAAAAAAAAAAAAAGAATGGATTGCAGAGATCTCCAAATAAAACAGACCTTCAGCAAAAGCTCTCACCTCTATCTACAGTCTTGTCTGATTCACGAATATAATGTTTCAGAGTGGCAACCAAGACAGCCATTTCAGTCTTGGGAGATCAGATTTCAAAAAGATGACGCCCTTGAGAACACATTCAACCACTTGTCTTGTATATGCTTACACACAGCTGGCCTAATCCTTTTCATGACTTCAGATGTGTCAATTACAATCTCCTAAATTAGAAGAGATACTAGGCTCCTTATCCTAAAAACAAAACATACTATAAAATACTGTTTATACTATGAAATACTATACTAAAACCTACTTTCCACTATAAAATACTGTACTATAAAGTATTGATTACTATACTATAAAATAGTTTTATTCACAGCTTTTTGCTATGATAAATTTTTCTTACAGATAATTTAACATAGTTTGGCTTACATCAAATTTTCACCATTTAAGACAGCACTACATTTTCAGTAATTTTTCAGACAACACAGCTGAGAAACAAATCCACACTGTTCTAAGGAATCCAATCTTGGAGCACTAGCTCACCCACTGAAAAGAATAAATGTTCTAAAATGAAAGGTAAAAAGAATATTCTTGACTATTTAATGGTGTACATGCTCTGCACAGTATCCTGAATTTGCTACTTGTAACTGCCAACTTTAAAACAAAATTCTTATAAAACAAGATTCCAAAATAGCAACTGCAGCACCAGCCAAAGGTTATGTCTCAATACCAATCCAGCAGACAGCAGAAATACATTATTGATAGCTGACAGTCTACCAAAAGTCTAACCATTCAAAATTATTATCAAATTACCTTCAAAAACATTTTATAGAATTGCACTGAAAAGCTTTTGTCCTGTCACTGACAACCACTTGGAAGCAGCATGGACATTTAACATTTGAAGAACAAGGTGAATACCTAACTTAGTGGACTTCTTCAGACATGCTACTGTATGCATCTGTTTCCCCAAAGAACCCTGCTCTTTGAGGATATTCAGGCATCCAGAATTTTTAAGCACAGGCAGTGATAAGGCACAATCAAGCAAAGGGAGATCTGTGATAACTGCATCTTCCCCAGTGTATGCAGTTATGTTGCCCAGAGAAGCAGCTCACTGATGCTGTGAGAAGGGCCAAAGCAGAAAAAGCTTTAATAATGCAAAACTTTAGATTTACACAATATCCTCAACATACAGTTTAACCACAGAACTTAATGTGGAAATCTTATCTTTCTTTGCAATAAAAAAGGGGCAAACAAGCTCAGTAATAAACCTTTAGGTTGGCAGTTGCTCCCACTGAATACAGCTTGTCCTAGAATCAAAAGTTAAGGATGGCAACACACTGCTTACAACTCTGGCAAAGACCTATTTAGTTTAAATAAAAAAAAAAAAAAAAAATCTTCAGAAGCCACTTTGTCCCCAGAAAAAACTGACCAATGGAGTACTAACCTAAGATTGATATATATGATTCAGGAAAAGACTACTGAAGTCACCAAATATGAAACTTCCACCCACATACCCATATTTAACAAAATACACACCGAAAGCATAACACAGCAAAGCAGTGCTGCGGGTAAGATTCTCAAGTGTTTACACACTGATGAGTCAAAACTGTAATTCATGTGGACATGTGTATTAGGCATAGAAGACTTGCAAATTACTGGCTAAAGCCTCATTTTTCTGAAAAACATTTAGAAAAAGATTCCTCCATGTTTATTTCTATCACTGTTTTGACTTTGAGCTGGAATTAAGTTGTGACTAGCATTGTGAAAGCAACCTAGAAGACAGTCTCTATCTTGAAGAATTTATTATCCTGTTTAAAAACAAGATTTGATTCAGATGAGGAATTTTATCAAGCAGTCCATACACACATACTCAGGTCTACACATGATTTAGTGCTGAAGGAAAATGTCCAAGGAGAAAAGCAGTTAAAAATAAGTACATTTAGCATAACACCCCAGGGATATTTCATAAGACAACCCTTTCTCTGGTTGACTTTAGGCAAGAAATACTTTATTTTTACCAGGTAGACTAACCTCATGAGACGGAGCAATGAAATTCATGCTCACGTGGCCAAAAGTGAACACCACCAAGTGGCTTCTCACCTAGATGTCTGGCTGCAAGCATACAGAGGAAAAAAAATGCTCTTTTAGCCTCAACCTCCCTTTCCTCTAAGGGTGCAAAGACAGCTTAAGCAGTATACTCCCCTCCTCATGCAGCACACGCTGCAGCACAAGCTGTTCCACATCTCTGAGGAGCTGGTGCTGTGACTGAAAAAGCCCCACCAGTTGAACTACCAGTTATAATGCTTCGCTGTACAGACAACAAATCTATCATGTTTGTTTCATATGCTAAAAGAAAAATTTAAAAAAATATCTTAAAGGTTTTTTCAAAAGCTGGACTGATTTTTGATTTTATAATCTAAATGCAAAAGCTACATTTTTTCCAGAGGTAATCTTTCACCTTGTAATTTTACTCTTTTGGTTAGTATATAAACTGTGTATTTTTTCAAACAGTAAATTCTGTAAATTCATTCATGGAAGTTGTACACATTGATCTCCAAGATCAACCTCTCTAACAATATAATGTAGCAAAAAAAAAAAAAAAAACAACTTACAGTGCGAGCACATTTCCAAAGGGTAGCTTGCCTCATTTCCCTGAAACACAAAAAAAGAACAAAGTTGCAATTATTCCCGATTTAGTTTAGAGGAACTATTTTAAAGTTTCAGTACTGTAAAAATCTCGGGCAATACAAGTTACATGGTTATTTTTAAATATATGTTTTTATATATATATATATATATATATATATATATATATATATATATATATATAACACAACAACCATGGAGACTGTTTTATTTGGATAGGTCTATGTTGCCAAAACATACGAAGAAATATAAAACCACCAAGTGGTCTCTGATGGGAATTCCCATGAAAATATCAGCAGTCCACACAACAATAAGAACTTCAATCCCATATTCTAAACTCCAGAACTCAAACTCACTACTTAAATATTATGCAAATGCTCTTTTTCAAGTTAAAATAATAATTAATTTCAAGGCTTCACAGAATCTACTTTACCATTTTATACGCAGAAACAGACATGCCCTCATAAATTACCATGACAAACCTTACTCAATTAGCATCCTTTCTCCACAAAGCCACCTGCCCACTCCCCCCAAAAGGATTCACATAGGATGCCAAAAAGTGGTTTACATAACCACACCTTCAGACGTTACAGCTTTACATTTAAGTTTTTGTAATGTACTATGTCAATATGTTCCTGTTTTGTAACGGAATGGAAAGTTAAACTAAGATTTTAAATCCTTGCTGCACTACAACACAGTCATAGCAAGAAAAATTAAAACCTTGAGGGTACAGTCACTTTAAACTCACACACACTTAGATCTGTAACTACTGCAATATGAACACCAAAAGACACTAAAATTATAAGTTGCTATTTTTCCCCCCAAATGCCTCCCTCACTTTGAGTCAGAGAAGATCACAATACAACGCATGCTTAATATTTTTTTGGAATCAGTAAAAGAAGCAACCAGATCACTGAAGAGATTCATAACCAAACATTTTCAAAAAGTTATTTTTAAGGGAGTGTTTTATACAAGAAAACAAAACATTTAAGGTTAGTCTAAGACACATTCTATTCAGCAGTATTTCTCTTATGGTGTGTAGTGTAAGGGATTCCATAGCTGAGCACTTGCACAGAAAGACTCAAAATTATACAGAATTGAACAGAAATACAGATATTATTTGACAGAAGGAAAAAAAAAAAAAGGAAGAACTACATTTAGCCTGGAAGCATGCAACTGCCTTTCCTAATAAGGACAAAAAGGGGCAGAACAAACATTTCATGAATCTAAACATGTCTGAAGAAGAGATGTGTTGCTGGGGGCGTTGTTTGCCTTTTTTTTTACCTCTAGAACATATTCACTTTGCTTATGCCCCCCAAACCACAAGCATTCTTGCTTCTTTAAAAAGATAATCCATTTACTTTGTAAGTAGAGTAGCAAAAAATAGAGCCTGAACTTCTTCCCCAATGTCTATTTATAGCAAGACAAAGTAGCAGAATAGAAATGTGGACAAGGACCATCAGGTCCCTAAAACCTCAAAAGCATCACTGAGATGTTCTACAAGAGAAACATATTCCATTGTGGCAGGGAATCCAGGAGAACAGTGCCACTTGGGAAATCTTGGACGGAACCCAATTGAAGTCTTAGAAACAACACGAAGACCAAAACAGGTAGTAAAAGCCTAGTGTATGTATATGAATATAAAAGGGTGGGGGATTTAAAATTGAGGAAAGCAGAATTTTGAAACAAGAAGAAACAGGAACCAGGGGATCCAGCTAGGCTGCTCAAGACACGAGGTCATGAAGAGGCAAGAAAAACACCAGACTGGAAGGCTGCAAATTAAAGGAGAAAGTTGAATTAAAACCAGTGCACTTATGCACATGCACACACAAATATACAATCATAACTACATTAGAAGACTGTTCTGGGCACATACATCCTTGTTGAGGTGTTGGGAGAAAGTTAATTCTACTATAGGCTACTTAAATCAATCTGCCTATAAAAAGCACAAAATGCTTCTGAAAATTGAGCAGGAAAAAATTTTTAAAATGATAACAACTTTCTTCATTTCATGAACTAAGTGTAATGTTTATAAGGAGTCTTATTACGCATCTAGATGCACATACTAAGCCATAATCTATGTAACTAATCTAGTTATCTAAATGAAGTAGCCTAACAAAAACCATTTGGAGAGTAGAGGAAAAAAGTGAATAAACTTCAGTTTAGTTTCTCTGTAAAACAGTAGCTGCTAAAAAGAAGTGTTAAGAGTACTTACCTATCCAGGACTGGAACTTGAATATCTACAAAAAAATTAGAAAAATCTAGTGAGCAACAAAGTAAAAGTTGCATGATTACTCAAGTTTTTGCTACACAGTATTTGAAAAAGGTATTTTAAAAAGTAGTTACCTGCTACTGATGTGCTGAGTGTTCATCTTCACAGGAGAATCCAAAAGTCTCCCAAGTTTTAAAAAGATTTTAATCCTTTTTTTTTTCCATACAAATAAATGTTAAAGCTAGTCATGCCAAGAATCCTGTTTGCACAGCTGTGACCTGGACAAACACAAAGGTGTTCCTCTATACCAAAGACTTGATTCTCAGAGATGAAGATTAATGATTTGGCTTTGGCAGCAGGCATTCTTCATCATATTCTGAACAGCAATACAAAAAGGTCACTTATTTTTGCCCATATACAATCAGTATGTGTACATATGCTCTCTGAGATAGAAGTCCTGAAACTCAAGTGCTAAATAGGTTGAGTACTTTCTTGCTGTTTAAGAATAGATAGGTAGTAAGATGGAAGGTCTAGAGCTATATCCACATTAATGTGTTATGAAAAAAAGCACAGCTATGAGACTTCATAAAGTATCAAATGAGCCCTTTAAGAAAAAGGAAAAAAATCAGGTACACATTTCCATCTGTACAGTTTTAATGCAAAGAATTACCAAAGTTTAACACCAGGACTAGGTAGCACTCTAAAGAATGCTGGAAATATTACTTTGTGATTGAATGCACTAACAGAAAATTTGACAGCTATTGCAAAAAATCACTGTAATTATAAACCTTATTCAGCAAAATGAGACACATTTTTTAATAGTTTTAAGATGATGCTCATTTATAAAGACAAAAGAAACTGTAAAATCTCCAAACAGCATGTCATTTAATCTCTGATGCAGAAAAGTTGATTTATACAAATAAATGTATCGAGTAACAAGGTTAAGATTGCCAGCTTAAACTCATTATAACATTAGTATTTCCTACCAGCTATATATTTAGCATACCTCACATGAAGTGAGAGTATCCTCTCACACACACCATATTGGCACATTTAGAAACGAGTGACACATGGTTTGTTGAAGAAACACAGCTTGTACAGCGTCAACACTCCACAAGAAGTTTACTTGGCACCTATGCCTAGTAAAAAACGTGCTTTCCTCAGCTGCATCTGGGTATACTACCCTACTGCTGGAGTTCAACTCTCTTCTCTCGAGTCACATGATTAGAACAAGTGGCTGGAATACAATGGATATTTTGAATAGCCTTATCATTTTAGAATCATCTTGACATTTTCTTGAATGCTGTTAGATCCCTGTAAATTCCCGATTAAACAGCAGCAAAATGACTTACAGACAGAAATAATTACATGATCAAGGAACAGACCAGAGTCTACTAACAGAAGGCTGACCAAACTTTGAACACTGCAGAGGTATCAATTTACTAGAGAGAAGTCAAAACATGTCACTACAGTATATCAGTTTATATGACATGTGATTTTTCCTTTAAGAAATATTCATTGCAACTTATTTTTTTTTCCTTTCAGCAGCTGTGCCTTTTTACTGATTAAGGACAACCTTTTGAGTGACTTCAGCCTTCATATCTGCTTAGATTGTCCACAAAAATGTGTTTCTTGATTTCTTTTTCTGTGGCAGTTACTCCAAATACTAATCACTCCCCCTTCTTAAGATCAGTTTTGTACAAGCTCCTTCAAGATAGGATAGTTAAGGGCAATTATCTTGACAAGTTTCATCTTAGCGAAGGACATGAAGAGCTGTGGATAGAAAATAAAAAAGGAAGTTTGCCATTAGCAAAATTAACAAGAGAATCTAAATTCTTAGCTGAAGTTATTTACACAAAACAGCTTGTACACTGTAAGACATCAGACTGCAAAACAGTTCTTCAGCATATATTAGTAGAATAAGCTTTCTAGATCTGTTTCATTGTATGTTACTTTTCTGCATGATTTTCTAAGTATTTCAGACACTTAACTTAGTGTCAGCCTTTAATTAGTTTTCTGCTTTTATAAAAGCAGAAAATGTGTTTAAATGCCAGCAAGACACAATGTCAGTTTAGGACTCATCTCAAATTTAGTCCTAAAAGGTGGTTTATGTGAGATTGTTTCAAATCTTTTGACTTTTTTCCATAGCCAGACAACGAATTAATTCAACAAGTGGCAAAAGATGCCTCCTAAAATCTCTTTAGTACATGCAGAGTAGTTGTCAGATTTACAACGATTTCTGCAGGAACATAAAGTAGGGTAATAAACTCATCCTTGCTGTAAATGGCCTCAAACATGCAAACTGCCTTGACGCTGCAGTTGGCTGTCACACCTGTGCATCAAAGCTTCCCACAGAAACAGAACACTACCCATGTTTCTGTATTTGCATTTTTGATATGTGGGCACCTCATGGAGTGCTGGCAACACGTTGTATGTTGTGCTTCCTGCATGTGCTCCTGCACCTTCTACATTACTAATTGTCTTTGTTATTACAAGAAAGAAACTACAGTACGCAAAAGTGGAACAGTTAACCAAGCCATGTCAGCTGGGGGTCAGAACTAGGGATTATCAAGACAATGAACTTCAATTCTCAAGTTACACAAAAAGATTACTTCCTTCATCCACTACAACTAGAAAAGTAGTGTTAAGTAGAAAGATGGCAGAAGCTGACAGTCAGCATTTTAAAAGAGCCTACTCAAAAGACCCTTCTTCCACAAACACACAAAATGCTTCTTTCTCATTCTTCTCCATATCACCAAAATTAATGATTAATGAAAATTACCTGTTGCAGAGATGTCCTCCTCTAGGTCCTCCTTCGAGCTCATTTTCCATGTATTGCCATTTTCACAAGGCTTTAGCAATGAAGAACTGCCAGCTTGGTGAAAAGAAGCTTGGGTTTGTTTGGGTTTTTTCTTTGGTAAATGACCATCGTTTAACAAGTTACAAGAGCTTTGGCTGTCATGGGTTGGCACTGTATTCTTCACCAACAAACACCAGGCAAGCTGGCAAACTAAAAAGACCCTAATTTTTGCATGAACAGAACACACCACACAGACACGTCCACAGTGGTTTAAGTATTTGTTGAAATGAATTTCAGACAAAGTCCATGAGGCTTTAAGCCACTCAAATATTAGAATTTCTGAATTAAATGTTGGTCACAAAATATGGAAGATCTCACCTAATATAATTTGTACATTTCATGTGATTTATCAGAGCAATTAAAGCCTAAAAGGAGTTTACCAAAGCACAGCTGAAAGACATGCCCAAAGTTTCTGTAGATACCACAAGACAAACAGGAGTAAGGTTTGAGAGGAAAAAGGCAGCAAGAAAAACACTTTCATCTACCCCATTCAGAAACTGTGAATATACTTTGCCTTTTTTGCTTACATCTGATTAAAAACAAAAAAACCCAAACACCCTTAAACTACTCAATAAAGAAGAGCTGTGTCTTATCCTGAGATAAGTCCAAGAATCAAGAAAAAATGTCTTACTGATTATCTTCCAGTATATTCAACAGGAATATCTAATTTGTACACTACAAAATGGAACTTGTGAAGATGTCTTAGATAAGATCGCTAGGGAATCTGGCATTTGTGTTTGACTCGTAGCAATTAAGTCAACTTTTAGGCTTTTCCTTGCAGCCACTAAAAGAAATCTACTTAAAACCAGGATATCACAACAAGGCAGTTACCCAAAACCAAGACTGGACTTAATGTAAGAGCTGATAATAGTGAAGACTAACTGCAAAGATTTACAAATTAACATTTAAAACAACTTGGTGACTTTTACACTGTTTTATGCAAAGCAACTACTAGGTACTTGCTTTGCATGAAAGTATCACAGGCACACAGTGCAACTCCACTAAATCCTAGCTCCTCAGAACTAGCATCTCTCTTCTACTCAAATATTAAGAGAATAAATTTACCTCTGAGGTTCTTATGATCATATTAATGTTGAGTCAGATATTGTGATGCAAAAGAATCAAGCAAAACCAAGAAATTAGAAACCATGTAGAAGATTGAGCAATATAAGAGCAGTGACAGTTTCACTGCTGACTCCAAATGCTCAGCCTAGTTTCTGAAACTATGACCCACAGATGGAACTAAAGAAACACATAAAAATGCCTGACACCAGCCTCACATTCAGTAGGTTCCAAAATTAAATATATTCTAGCAGTATCCTGTACTACACTTCCTAATCTGACATTATTTTACCTAGTCATCAACAAATCCATTCACTCTTCTGAGGGACAGCCTAATTCCTTGCCCCTCTAATCCCAAAGCTAAAACAGTATGCCAGCAGTTTAAGATTCAAGACTTCCAAACTGAATCCAACTAAGATGCAAATTTACTGAACGTTCACAATTACACAATTTTCACAACTTCAGCTCTGCTTATGCATTTTTGTAATCAAAGCTGTGGAAGAGTCCCACCACATATTTTGTAGCCATCACCTTCTGTCCAGAAGTCCAGTATAGTACCTGAAAGCTGGAAACCATTTCATTTCTGGCATTTGGACTGTCAGATCTGGGCACCTTGTGAGTGAACACTCAGTTGTCCACATAAGCAACAGAAGGAATTAAACAGGTTACAAACAAGAAAGCAATTTTTATACATTATCCAGAAAAGCAAGGGTTGACAGCAAAAAAATAAGAAAAGGCAAAGAACACAGAAGCAGCAGTAACAGTACCAGCTAAGTGGCACAGACCACAGGTGTGACAGTAAAGGACTCAGCCATTCAGTTGGAATTTCAGTTGTGCTATCCTGCTTTTCTAGTCAAATTTCTTATTAAAAAATCTGTAATTTCTAATTATTAAAATTCCAACAGCTAGAACTGCCATTATATTCAATTCACAGAAGGCATGGGTCATGAAAGTAACACAGAACGTGGTCTTTACCAAATAAATTTTGCAATGATATGTTAGCAAGAACAAACAGTATTTTTATGGGAGAGTACCCACCATTTGTTTCCTTAATTCTTTAGTCAGCCAGAAACCAGGTGCATATTATAGCAATGGCTTATAGTTATTTTCTTCTGAACCTCTGAACACAAGATACATCTACAGAAGCAAACTATGAAATTTATGTATTGACCTTAAATCTTGGTATTTAGTTAGCATTTCCTACAAGATGTTGCACCTTAATGCAAAAACGTACACATTTTTCAACTCTAAATTTGCCAAGGGATTGCTAACATGTTCTCCCCTACTTTTTATTCACATACACAAATATATTCAAATGTAAATTCTACAAGAGCTGAAAAAAAAACCTGAGAAGCATGTTTTTAATGGCCCAGATAATGTAATATCTGAAGTGGCAAATGCTTTAGAAAGTCTAATAATCTTTTCTAATACTTTAATAATCTGTAAGAGCTAGAGAAAACAGATGAGTTTCATTTGGGGTTAAAATTATGTTTTACAGCTATATTTAGTTAACACTTAGCTGTCCAATCAATTTATGGTTTCCTTCTGAGGAGGTAGAGACGTTTTCCACTTTCTGGCAGCCACAGTTTTCAAGAGGATACAACTATTCAGCATGATACATCCACAACTCCTCAGCATCCCTGTTACAATTCCACCTAGCTGTTTAAGACCAACAAGATAAGCCGCCAACATACTCTTCCATTCCACCTTCATCTTTGGTTACAGTCTCCATTCTGGGACTACAGTATAAACCGTGCTCTCTACTACACCTGTTGACAAGTGTAATTATCATCCCTTGAAGCTTTGGTAAAATTTGCCCCCAACACTTTGTTACACTTTTTGGAAGTTTTACTAGAATTCTGATAAACCACTGAACTTGACTCAGTGCTCAGTTTTTATGTATGATCTTAACTGAAAGGCAAAACTACACAGGTACAAGGCACAGGTCTTACAGCTGTTAAAATTCTAAATTAATCTCATCTGCATGCTAATCAACAGCAAACATCAAGAAAGGCTACAAACATTTTGTACTCAAAAAGGGCACTGCTAGGGGAAAAAAAAAAAGCTTGTTTTAACTTACCTTTGTAAAGAGAAGATTTAAAGTTTTAAATGTGCTATCTCCAAAGTAGCCTAAATTTTTTAATCCCAACTCTAAAGAAAACACTGTGACCTTCAGAACTGAAGGAACTCAAAAAAGATTAATACCTAATTCTTCAATATGGCATTTAAATTGCAGACATCAGAGATAATGAACCAAGGCAAAGGGGATTGCAGGATTTGGGATTACAGCAGAGATCAAGTCAGGTTAAAGCTGTTGCAGCATTCCAGCACTGTTGTACTTCACAAGTATGCAGAGTTAAGTGTTACACTTCCCTTTGCCACACTTAAATAAAAAGCCTTATTACAAAAACCTTATTTTAGATACATTTATTCAACTTGTTTATAACAAAAGTAGTGATGATTCTTTAGAAGATTCTTCCCTCTCAGATGTACATCAGGTTCTACCACATCCCCCTTCAGGATGCATGAGGCAAAAAAGACTATACAAATCTTAGGAAAAGCCTGCAGTTTACTCCTTAGTCACCACCTAATCCAGTCATGGCACTGCTCAAGCTCTGTCAGTCATTTTAAGGGAAGCCACTTGTCCTCTGGCTGGCAGTTGGCCAGTCACTTCTGCTATGCTTTATTTAAATCCTCCACTGTCCACGGGTCTCCTCCAAAATGAGATATTAATGGCTTGAGGCCATCACAGTCAAGTGGCTATTCTAGGATATCACAGGGAAGCCCTAAACCAACTAAGCAAGAAGCAAACCTGAAATTAGAGATAGCTACTGTTGCCAAAGCCTCTACCAGACAGGAAAACTGAAGGAATAAAGAGCGTAATTGTAAGAGGATTCAGCCTTTAGCTTTAATAAGCCTTTGGCTTTATTAGTATTAAAGGAAATGGAAATAAAAAGTCGCTAGTCAAGCAGATTAAAAACATTCATTTTAAATTTTAATATTTTGTATTTGAAGTGTTCAGGACTGAAAATCAATCCTTGAAGTCTGTCCAGTTATAGCAGGGATTATATTAGTTATATTCATATACATAAATGCCATAGCTTTTCCTATTTGAACTCAGTTACAACTGCTGAGCTTTCAGCAAACATCTAAACTCGCATGATCCTGAAGGTATGATAGAAGTACTTGGCTTAATCACACATCTATACATACAGACACACAACACTGTTTACTCATCTGCAGATAAACTAAAGGGTCTCCAAGAAAAAAAGTTGTCACCTAAATCAGAATGAGAGATAAGGACCCAGCAGAAACACAAAAAAAAACAGTTTATAAAACTGCTTAAGAACACATGATCAAAGATGGAAAACAGTTTTACTGCAAAGTCCTCTTCCTGAATTTGGAAGAGAAAGGAGCCATCAAGTCAGAGTACACTGATAATACCATTCCCTAGGTATATGTCTATCACCACAAATCATCTTACACAAGTTTGATGTAGACATACTAAAAACCTAAAGGATAACTGGATTGCTTTAAACAACATAATTCAATTGTTATATTTGTCATGTGCAAATATTAAAGTTTTCTCTTCTATTTTATGACTTCCCTGACAGAGTTTGCAACATCAGGTAGGAAGATTATTAACAGTGCTAGAGACAAGCATAGTGAAGTTTTCACAACAAGGTGAGACAGAGGAAAAGACTGTATACCACATTTAGAAAACTTACTAACTATATTGTTACATGAAGGAGGAACACAAAGCCTCATATGTACAAGAAACCATAAGCTCTCATACAAAAAAGAGATCTCACTGCAAAAACTTGCATAAGCAATCTGTAAATAAAACTTGAGAGAAAAACAGTCACAGGAACAAAAGTATTAATTTTATGAGCTAAGGTACAATTCCCTGTGTGGTATTAGAAAATTGCACTTTTGGCAGCTCACAGCTATTACTCTTTAGAGGCAACAACCCAGTCTACTTACGCAATCACTACAGAGTTGTCATTTCTAAAGCTTGCATCACTCTTGAAAATCCTCAGAACCCTGTAATTTTAAGTGCATAAATGAATAATGAACTCTCCATAAGCCAAGGAGAGGAGTTTCCCAGAAAGATTCTGAAGCAACTCAACCTTTAGTAGGGGAACAATAAAGTTCTGCCACCACTAAATCAAAGTAAGTTCTGATGCAATTAAGAGTTCACATTTGGAAGTCTTTGGGGTAAGACAGGTTGGTCCTCCATTCCTTCTGGAAGAGTCACAAAAAAAATTGCAAGACACTAATTTATTTGTTCCACTTAGGTTAACACTGGTTTCACCTACAAAACCTCTTACTAGGTTTACTACATAAGCCTCTTCACTGAAGTTTATTCAGTTCCCTTAGCTAAAAAAGCCACAGCAGCCTTCCTTCTCAATTTTAAAGTTAACTGCAATAAAGTTTCCCAATTAATCCACGCCAGGACTGTGCCATTACACTCACAAAATTTCATACTAGTGAAAATGAAAAAAAGACCATGTTGTCCAACCAGAAAGTTTGTAATCAAAGCACAGCACAAGGTAGAAGATAGAGAAGACTGCAACAGACTAAATGACAATTTTTTAAAAAAAACCATAACATAAATCTTTGCGCATAACAAAAGTGGCATTGAAGAGTTTTAGAGAACATTTCAAAGAATGCAGTTTTGTTTGTAAGTATATACTGCAAAAGTTTATAATAAACAGTATGGAAGAAAGCATAAAACATGACTGAAGATTATAATAAGTGACTAAGGTGTCATGGGATTATCAAGAGTTAAGGGTCAACATCTTAACAGAAATTACATCAACTCACACTTAATAGGATACAACAGGGAAACAAAAAGTCTATTACAATGACTTTGTTCTTCAGGACACTGATGGACATAAATTGGGTATCAGATACTTATGACCTTCTCTGATTTAATCACTTCATTAATAAACAGGAATTGTTTCCCTTCACTGGTGAATATGAAGATAGAAAATCCAAGAAACTGCAGACTGTAAATTGTGTCATGCTGGTATGAAAGAACAACTTCAGATCCGGAAAAGTAAAGTAACATATAGAACAAAGGAAACAAAACTTCACTCAAAACACTAAGCCAAAGTATGCAAGCATCACTGAGAACCTGGAGGGACTATGAACAAAGTCACACAGTTTTCACCAGTAATTAAAACAGATTATACTATTATTCAGTGAGATTATACTATTATTCAGTGTTTGTCAAATGAAGAAAGACAAAACTACCCAAGAGTCAAAACACATATTTTACAGATAACATATTTAATAAGCCATTAAAGCTCTTTCAGCTTCTCCTTTTCTCTGCAACGATTTGGAGATAAAATAGTTTTTATCCCAAGTACCTTCCCAGAAAACAGACAATGTTCAAAACTTCCACTCCAACACAAAGCAATAAAACAGCGGTCCAGCAGAACTAAGGATTAATCACTGGCTGACCTACACAGAAATAGGAACAGAACAGTTACTTTACAAGATACTAACTTGACCTAAAGCCATACTGAAATGTACTTTGGTATATATAGGTATACTCTTCTCATGAGGCCGCTTTCAGTTACACCAATTTAATTCTCGGCACTTCCAGGTACTATAAAACCAAAAAGAACTAGGGAGCTTCAGCGAACAGCTCTCTGGAACAATCCCAGTAAAAACTCTGCCAAGTTAGTCAGCAATACCTCCCTGCAAAATTAACAGTCAAAAAAACTAGTGATATTCTCTGTAATACTTCAGTCAAGCACTCTTGCCACTAGATTGATAAGGGGTGTCAAAGGTAGGCTTTCTTTTCTCTGTACTGTTTTTTAAACATGCTTTAGTATGTTGTGGAAATTACTGTCACTTAAAGGTATAGTACTTGTGCTTGCAAAATTAAACTTACTTTTGAAGTAACTTTCAAAAAGCTAAAGGCAAGTGTTATCAACATCTACAGAATCAAAAACTCTACCTCTTAAAAATATTACTTGTAACACTCCAAATACAAAGAAGTGAGTGAAACTGAGGGTGGCCCAGTCTTCCGAAATTTCTGAACTTCCTGATTTTGCTTGTACCAAGATCAGATATAATACTGAAAGTCCTAACTCTACAGGCAGGAAGAAAACCAATAATCATTAGATCAGCTTCACACTACTACTCTTCAGCAACACTATAAGCATTAGAAAGGAGTAATAATACTTCTCTTCACAAAGGGTTTTCCAAAAGCAGAAAAGGAGCTATAGTAGTCACAGAACCCTCAGCTGAGAAAACAAACCCCCCCCCTAACTTCTGCAAGAAATGGCTACAGGCCTGCTTGTGACTGATCAGATATATCTCACATACATATCAGGCTGAGGCAAATATGAAAGATGAGAACCTAGCTACAAATGAAATGGAGCATGCTATCCTCCGACAGCAACCGACAAACATACAAATTAATGTATTTGTTACCAGCATATCTGGTAAAGGTCTCTCACCACAAACTGTTCACCAACTTGTGCAAGCAAAGAATAGGAGATCACTATCAGTTAGAAACTAAGTTTAGAAGGTTTCATATTTTCAGGGAGTTTAGACATAGCAGATTCACTGTACTGCTGCAAGTGGTATTTGTGGAAGGGAAAGAAAATAGCAAAGATACTTTCTAGAAACGAAGAAATTAAGGTAGCAAATGATACTGCATCATGTAACAGTATTATACTACTTAATGTAAAAGACTATACTACAATTGAGCATAATTCCCTATTCACAGGAGTAGGTTGGAAATACTCAAGAACAATGTGACCAGCTCATCTTTCTCTACCAACTGATTATACTCAGTTTTTAGATTTTAATAGTATATTTCAGCGATGGGTTAACCATAATGCTTAAGCCTTTGGGAACAGTTGCACAGATAGTTTTAAATAGAAATGAGAAGTCCTGGAGGAAAAAGAAAGCTGATGCAGCTCTACTGTATACAACAGTCTACTAACAGAGTTAAGACTCAAACAGGGAAGTTTAAGTACCAATTCAAAGAATATCACCAATTCACATAGACTATACCACAAGGACTTAAAAGATTCAGGAAAGTCACATAGGTCAGTGTCCAGTACTTGATAAAATGATCTAAAAGTACAGAAACAGGTTGCATAAATGGGAAGAAAGGCTGGTGACAGCATCTATTTAAGAAATTTATAAACAGTTTAATACACAGTGCAAAAAAGGGAAATCTGAGTTTGAAAGAAGGGAGATAAACATCTTACAGCTGCCCAACAAGAGAGAAAATGGAAGCAATACAGTGAAAAAAAAAAAAAAGTAGCAGCCAATTACTAAAACATCACTCAGGATCTATCCCAAAAGAGGATGAAGAACATTTGCAAAGAATTGTGTAAAGGACTGATAAAAGAAAAGGTAGTTCAAAAAATGGGATTTGATTTCACAAACTGACAAGAGCAGAAAATAATTAAGGAGGCAAAGATGCAGAACTGGGCAATGTGCAAATCAAACGAATAAGCAGACCATGACAAAGGGGAACTGCTGCATAGATACAGAATCTAAAAAATAAAGATTGCATTCCAGTATTCTTAACCATCTGTAATAGTTAATGCTAATCTTATTACTTAGTTCTGTTTTGTTTTTTCAAAAGGAAAATAACTTCATCAGAACTTAGGCCTGTCAGCTATTAAACTGAGACATTTTAACAAGCTCTGGTTTAGTTTATACCACTCAAGGACTCATCAAGAATTCAGTAACCAATAAAGATGAGTCATACAGTTTGAAAACAGACCCTACCATCACTGTGATCCAACACAGGGGGATCAAACCCACTGTAATTAAAGTATCAAGAATTTTACAAAACATTGAACAGGTCTGGGCATTACCGTTTTCCATTCCAAGTGAATACTTAGAATTTCCAGCACTCTAGAATTCCCAGAGAATTAGGAATTTATTTGCTGAAAAAGATGCACTACAGATTTCCAGTTTTCCAATTATCACTAATATAGACTTCCTGATCAAAGGAAGTCAAAATGAAACAGTAAACACAGAAAAATACCACACTACTTTCAATTAAGGTTCTCACTGCTAAGAAATATTCTAAAACCTTGAAACACTTTTTTTTTATGACCTGTGGCATGGAGAAAATACTGGGTTGTTTTTTTTTTTTTAAATCATAACACTGAAGTAATGTTCATTCAGGAGTTGGTTATATGACATAATATTCAAATGCAGTTAAAAACATTAATATTTTAGGTTAAGTTCTTCAGGAAAGAAACTAACTTGTTTCTTATATTTATGTACAGGAATGCAAATATTTACATTCAGTATCAAACAGAGACATCTAGCACTTGCTACAAACTAATAAAGGATACTCAAAAGATTAAATTAGAATTTAAACCCAGTTTCAGTATCTTATAAACAATCATATGTCAAATGTTTGAAGAATTATCCAAAATCTCATTTACTTACAGACGTTAGCATTATTTTTGGTAAAGATTAACAGCACTTGCTAAAGAAAAGATTCCTTTATCCTATCAGAAATCAAAGCTTGTTAATTGCTGTAACTAGCAATACAACTGAAAACAGCTGTCCTGAAGAGCTGTAAATTTTCCTAAGTTGTAAATGTACATAAAAGCAACCATAAAAGTACACACAAAGCAGCATTAGAAAAATTACTGCTATTTATAGGGTCCATGGGTTCCAAAATAAGTCAAGTAGATACACCCCTGCAGAGCCCCAGTGACTTCCAGTAATAATTACCAGTTGCTCTGGAGGCTCACAACCAAGAATCTAGTCATCCTAGTCCAAGGCACAGTACAAGTAACTGCATCCATCCCCCAAAGACTGACAAACATGTATGTATACACAATTTGCCCATAGAACCACAGGTTACCATCTTTCTGCTACTTCCCATCTTACCTCTTCATAGGCTATACTTCCAAAAATGTACTGCTTGCACACCTTAAAGGCAGCACATAATACGTATACATTTGTACGCCAGTCTGTAATATGAACTGCAAATCAAAGAACACTTCTAATTTTAAAGTGTTTTAACTGCTCTTTGTGAGATGCTAGGTAACATGGATTGACTTCACAAAACATTTATGATACCGCACAATATATTTGAGAAAGTAGCCAACAAAACTATAGCTAAACGCCTCCCACTCACTAACTCTTACCAATTCTTCTGGAATCTTTAGCTGCTCTGCCCCCTGCATCACAGGATATCATTACATAGAATGCCTAAACCATAAACCACCACCTTCTACTTCCCCTCAATTTTATTCCCTTTTACTCATGAGACTTTTTGTCTTCTCACCAAGAAAGGGAATTTGGCCACCTTCTAGCTCACTGCTCATTTTTTCAAGGGCCTCTCAAAAGAGAATTTTCCAGAACTGAACTCTGGCAAACTCAGCTGCACCAACACTAGGGTCACACTCCAACATTCAAAACTACACATGATTAAAACGTATTAACCTTTCCTATTTTATAAGTTACATTTGTCACTAATCTGATTTTTCAACGCACTGAAATAAAAAAATGACACCAGCAGTACCCAGTGCAAATGCTTTGATCTTATTAGTAAAATAACCAAACCTAGTGTTTTGAATAAAATATTTCAGGAAAGCTAATATTTTTATGAGAAACCCTGAAAAAGTTTATGTAAGGAACAGGTATTTTGCTAGATACCCCTATGAAGAACTGTAATTAGAGTGCTAAGATAATCAACTATAAAAATCAAGTCTATTATTCATAAAGCATTTGTTGTTGCTGCTGTTTAGAAGTTCCCCTTTTGTTGTGATTTTTTTCCTAGACTTGTTAGCAGATCTACATGCAAATCAAGCTTTTATCCGAGAAATGTGTGAAGTGTTCCTTCAGTATTAATAACAAAATTGACCCATGACTGCTCAGATACCAAGGTGCTAAGCCTGTTAAGCAGTGGCTCAATACTAAATTAAACTTCCCCAAGGGAACATCATTAGTTACACAACACCAAAAAAACTGCTCGGACATCATGCTTACAAGGTACATGAAACATTCTTCATAAGCTCAGGCCTAAAGTCATATCCATGGAGTTTATTTTACAAAAAAACTCCTTTTAAAGTCCTCTCTGCTAGCCACAGTACCATTCAGCAGTGGGAACTCAAGAGACTATTTTCAACTTCAGTGATGCTATTCAGAACCCACACAGTCAGCAGTGAATCAGCAGTTGTTTTGTTTTTCACTACCTATTACAAAAAAAACCAAAACACCTGATAAATGAACACAGAAGCTATTTACAGGGTGACAATGAAGAAGGGGTAGAAAATGAGGAGTACTGTAGCTGAGGTGTTCCTTCCAAAAGTTTCCAGCTGCTTAAAAAAAAGAGTAAAAAGCTTCCATGTTTGTCACAGATATACAAGCAGAGGAAAATAAGTTCCACAGCATTTAAAGATGATCCTAAGATGATAGTCTTGTGAGAATTGCAGCCAAATCCACTTTTCTAATAGATGGGTTTCTTCCCAGAAACATATTAACCCTGGCCTTCATTTCTGGGCTTCCTATCTGTTACTCCATCACTGCTACTCCTGCCCCTCCCAAATTCTGACTGAAGTTCTTCAACAGATGTCTTACTATATTTTTTAATTCCTACTTTACCTAACTTAGACAATGATATATAAAGTGTTTGTGAACTTCAAGCTGACTATGTAAGCTTTTTAAAGTAGGCACAGTATCAGCTTACTGGGGGAGTTCCGGTTCTTTGCCTTAACAGTCTGCTTAAAAATGTCCATCAACATAGACTTCACAAATATCCACCTGAGTGTATAACAACTGGCACAACCTGTTTACAGCTTGGAAGCCAAGATTTTTATTGGCAGTTCATGAGCAATGCTGTCCTTTAATCCAAAGCATTTAAAGGGTTTCTGAGACTTCTTTAATGCAGTTAAAGATTATTATTTATATCGCATGGGATTCTTCCTTAATTGTGGAACAGAGTATCAATAGCAGGGCCAACCGACTGTCATGTTACAAACAAGTCAGATATAGTCTCCAGCCTGTTTTACACCATCTACATAGTTTTCCCAATCAGTTAAAGTAACAACGTGCTTGTGGCTATGCTAGGTACAATCTAAAAAGCAATATATAAAACATTTTAATGATATTTCTGCTTGTGGAAAAGGCCTAATAAAGTACAGTTGCCAAATTAAAATTTTCAAGCTACACATTTAGTAAATTAAATAAGTCAAGATTAAATTACCCTATTTAAAAGAACTATCACTCCAAAAATTACTTCACTTGAAAGATGTGGGTTTTATTTTTAGACACACCTGAAACTTTTAACAAAAAAAAAAAACACCTCTCCACAGACTTCTGCCATTCAAACTATATAGAACAAACCTGAATAGGAAGACAAGCCATAATTTAACCCTGGTTAAATTTACCTCAATATTCAGTATTACTAAGGAAATACAGTAATTCACAGAGTGACCAAAATAATCCAGTTATGTCATACATCAAGCAGAATATATTGCTTCTCGCCCTGTACTTAAATCACTACGAAATCATGAATTTCAAGTCATTTAAGCTCCCTGATCACTGATCCATGGAAATGGCGTGAAAACATTCCCAAAATACTTCAACTGCTATACTGAAATATCTATTCAAGATTAAAAGATGTTGGTCCATATCCAAAGTCTGTCCCACTTCATTCAGCACATTAAGGCAATCTTTGTAGCAGATCTTTCCCAAACTGTTGATGTCAAGATTACTATAGGCCACTGACACATAAGAAACGGAGTAGCATTTATGGGATATAAACGGCCCATTTCCAGGTCTAATCTCTAAATCACTTAAGTGGCTCACACAATGCTACAAAGATGTTGAAAGAAGGTGGTGTATGATCAAGCTTTCAGACACTACACAGCATCACAACCCTTAAGCCAAAGGGACAACGCACAGCATGTTTTCTAGTGGCTGCATTCTAACTCCATCAGCCCCAAGACCTCAAAATTCATAGCAGTTAATTGGATTTAGACTTATTTATTTTCAGAGCTACAAACACATTATCCATTTCCGACACGACACACTTATGTTAACTTCTAAACAATAAGGGCCCTGGATAAGTTATTACCACACTATGATCTCATTTTTTTTTCATTTGTAGAACAAGGACAGTATTTACCAGCTTCACAAGAGCACAGCAAGATAAGCTTTTACGGTCTTTGGGAAAGAAAGAACATGTTTAAGTAATTTATATAATCAAGTCAGCCAATAAAATTCTTAACAGTTTCCAGGAGTTCCAACTTCTTTTCTGGTTTAATTAACAGGGACATGCAAGTAAAACAAGATATTTATTTTCTTACAATATCCTGCTCAGAAGGTTCCAACTGTGTAACCTTTAAGCATAAGCACTTTTCAGTCCTCTCCTTTGATGCAGATCCATGCCTCTCATCATTCCTTCCCCTCACTTCAATCTTTACTCCCCCAGCCTTGCAGTGTTCGCTCCTCCAGAAGCAGAGGAGTTTGATCGTGACAAGGACATCACACAGTAGCACCTTCCCTATTTCTGCTGATGACTCTGGCAAAGTAGCAGCATGTAGGAAGCATGGGAACAGCCAGCCCCCTTTGCCCCTGTGGCCTTTCTGTAGGGAACACACAGCAATAAACAAGCTTAAGAAAAGAGGAAAACATACAGGCCAGAAGAAGGAAAGGATGGAAAACAGGGAAATGTGTCACTAAATGAATTGGCTACTAATCAACAGAAAACAGCGCAGTGTAATTTTTCTCCCAATTAGAAGTTCACAAATGATACTACCCAAAGCAGGGAGAACAGGCTTGGGAGGAAAGAGGAGGGGCAAGGAAATCCAGAGCAAATTGCTTTCAAGAAGTCATATATTAGCTCAAATGACAAAGAAGTTTTCCCTATGAACAAAGCTTTTGGTCACCATTTCATATAACTAAACTGAGGTCTTAACAGCATCATGCTCAACTACCATTCCGACATGCAACATTTTAGGAGAGGATACAATTTTCTTTAACAAAACTCAGACAAACATGGCCAATAAAAAAGGAGAGAACAAAAGAATTCTGTTACTGACAGGGAAATCAAAGCAATTTTGAAAAATCTTATGGAGGTGCAATTTATGAATTACAGCAGAACACTACTAAGCATACCTACAATTCAAGAAGTTATTCCTCCAGCAACACTGCCAGGGAAGCACTGATTCAACACCCAGCTACAAGAAAGCTGTAAGATCTTCATTGCTAGAATCAGTGCTTCTTGAAAGTATATTATGTCAATCAAAACTGATAAATAATTTTCTTATAGAAACCTGGATATGACTTAACTTTATAAGAATGAGGGAAATGAGGTGGCAGAAGCAAACCAAGAAATAGTTTGGTGCTGAAATGTGCATTTCTGCCTCATTTCTTTCCTCTGAAACAGCAGAGTCACTGAAGCCTCATTTTCAAGCACTGATCAACAGAATATGTTCTCATCTCCTTTATGATATGAACAACCCAATTTAGATGTTATTAATCACACTCCTTTAAAGCTTCCTTTTTAGTGCTAAGTCAGATGAATATTCTGAAGTTCCTGAGGCATGCCCACAACCCATTTTCCCTTAAACTACTCAATTTTCATTCCTCCTGTTAAAATTAATAGTTTAACCATATAAAGACAGGATTCTACTTCTACTGCAGAAATAGTGAAAAAATATACTTTTAAAGTCTTTCCTCCTCCATCAGCAGGATCTGTCTTCCTTTGAAGATCACAAAGTAAACTTACATATTGAAATTGGCATCTAAACTATGCCTCTGAAAATTACTTCCAAAATAAAATACTTTATTAAACAAATTGGCTTAAGTAAGCCTACTAAATACTTCTGAATACCTACACATGAGCTTCACAGCTTGAATTCTAGACCAGTTATTCCACCTGTGGCAGACAACCACCAGCAGGCTGTAAAACATAAGACAGACCATGTGAGTGCCTCTTGGTTCCTGCCACCTGTTACAAAACTTAACCAACTACTCAGATGTTTGTAATGATAGCAGTGAAACTATGATTTGGTAATGGAGTAACTATTTTTTTTCTTCAGCTAAGAACCAACTTATTTAATACCCTCCTTGCTAAATAGTAAAAAAGTAAATAGTAAACAACGATCCAAGATGGTCTTCTGGGGTTCTGCTTTATTGCAAAAAAATGTTTTGGTGGTTCTTGGTTTCACTAATTTAGAACCACTGTTAGATCATATAGAGAAAACACACCAGAAGTACCACTGCTCAAGTAAAGTGAGTCAAAACAACTGAATAGAGACTAAGATGGGTGCACTACATACCATGGTTTGGGTGACTCCTGTGGAGTTGTTGTGTGTCCTGTTGTAGAACAATAAAGCTCAAAAGCTGGATACGAACCAGAACACAGATCATCCCAAGAAAACAGAATTTATCTATCCAAACCCAAGATTGTTTAATAGCATCTATCTGTGCTATTTACCTTCACCTAGAAAATACTACTCATAGGAAAAACTTGCTAAGTCAACTCTGACAGAAATAGCCTATCAACATTACTTCTAGCATTATGTAACGGACTCATCATCTTATGCTCTGCCAAATAGATTATTTTAGAACTGGCTATACCAAAACATCCAGAACTACATTCTTTAACTTACTAGATGTTTATGTTTTATCTTAAGCTACCTACTATGAACACAATACATTCACCTCTTTCTTCACTATAACTGTCAGCTCTCTGGTCCTGTAAGAACACAAAAAGAAGTGTTACCCCAAACTGTGAAAAAGAATTGCTCTGTTATTTTAAAGTAAAGGTTCAAACAAGTTCTACTCCTTCATTAAAAGTGAACTCTTTCAGTGAAAACATCCAGAGGGCGACAGTAAAAAGAACAGCAACTTAAATGAAACAGGGTTTTTTAATGTTTATCAGCTGTTTAGTTTTAGCTTGGTTTTCAGACTACGAGGCACCTAAGATCAGGTGTTATCAGAATCAGTGTACTGATACGGCTACAGTGAAAACTCCCCTGGTGTTGTTTATGTGAGCAAGCAAACACCTTTACTGGTAGAGAAAATATCCAGCATACCTTTTTTCCCAGCATCTGCATTTATACATTGCAACTGATCTTATACAAATACTGTTCAAGAAGCCAGAAAGTAATAACCAACATGATTATACCATCAACAGATGCTAGGACAGCTTTAGGAAAAACAGAATGGAGAAAAAAAGTTAATCGTACATGAAAGTTAGGATAATTACAGGTCAGTAACACCCACGTGGGCATTGGTTAAATAACATTTTCTTTTATGCATGTTAACATACCTCATCATGCAAGTCTTTGAGAACAAAATTTTCACAGACAACCCAACTAATGGCAGTATGAGCACAACTGTGGTGTGGAAGACGATCGCTGATCATCTATATATTCACAGCAATTAGCAGTATTGCAACCACAGCATAATTCCTCATAATAACGTTTTTCTTCTTAAGTCTCAACTTCTTTAATACCACCTTCTCGAAATACGAGCCTTCTGTTCTCAGTCTTAAGGTACTCCAAGACTGCGTTAAGGCATTCAGTAAACAGATTTAGTCCCTAATTGAAACCAAGCCTTTACACATTTCAAAGTATTTCTCCAAACACACATCTAACAGACATTAAAGCGTACACGCAATGCCGACCTGAGCATAGCACATCAGTTTCTGCTACAACTTTATTCTTTAAAATAAAGACTGCAATCCCCTGCTTAAAAGCAAACGGAAAACCATTTTCGGCCCCCAGGCCTTGTGAGGTCCAATGGGAAATGTGATCAACAGCTGGCCTTGCACTTAAAGGGTTAAGCACGAAAAAGGTTAAACCACTTGTATTTCTCCAGCTGTAAAACCAAAATATTGCCAGAGTCTTCCTGCAGCCAGGGTACTGGATAATTTAGGCTAAAACAAATGTTTATTAAAAAAGGGCGTTGATTTCTTGGCAGCAGTGAAAAGCAGGAGACACCCCTAGTGTCGACGTAAAATACTACAGGACTCCATACTGTATCTCCGAGTTAATTTTACGGCAATAAAAGGGAAATTTAAATCGCCATGATTTAAAAAACGGAGCAACTCTAATACACACACCTGGACATACTGCATACCTTCCCTCCTGCAGGCTCAAACCCCACACGCCTATCAAAATGGAAGTGTCAGCTTTCTGACCCCAGACCGATTAAAGTATACATTATCTAGCCCGTCTCCCTGCCATGGGCTACGTGCATTATAGCTTTCCGGTCTGCACATGAACAGAAAAATGCTGCTGCACCAAGGGCGGGGGTGGGGGGGAACCCTACTGAGATTGCAAAACAACCCCCACAAGACATCGCTACCAAAATGCCGGGCTCGCTTAGGGCACTGCTGATACATCTGGAAAACAGATGAAGCGCAGGCCGGGGAAGGCGAACCCCCGGACTGAGGGGAAGGGCGGTGGGCGAGGGAAGCGCGTTTGGGGGCGGGGGTGAGGTGAGGGGGTGCCGGAGAAAGAGAGGAGAGGGGGGAGAAAAGGAAAGGCCGAACCCGATGAGCGCTGCCGGGAGGGGAGGGGGGAGACGCGGCGGAGGGAGTAGGCGGGGAGGCAGCGGGGAGGCAGCGGGGCGCACGGGGGCGAGGCGGTGGCCGTGGGTGGCGGGGAAGCGAGGGGACGCGCCTGCCTCAGGGCGGCCACAGCGGCGGCCCTCAGGGAGGGAGGGAGGGAGGGGGAAACCCAGCGAGGCGCTCGCCCGCAGGAGGACGTGGACGGCCCGGGGGCGGAGGAGACGGGTCAGAGGCAGGGCAGCAGCAGCGAGGCGGAGCGGCAGTCGGGCCCGGCCGCGGGGCCGTTGCCTCGCCCCCTATCCCGGCGGCCAGGCCCGGTCTGGAATATTCCGGCAGGGCGGGAGCGGAGGGCTCTGTGGGGAAGGGAAAGGAGGAAGGGTCCTCACCATGGCGGCGAGTGGGCGTCAGGCGTCTCCCCCGCAGCTGAATCCACCGAGCCCCGGCCTACGCTATGCGTGTTCGGCGTCGCCGCCGCCGCGCCCCGGGCCCGTCGCTGCCGCCGGCTCCGGTTCCCCTCACTGCGGCAGTGGCTCGCGCTCACCCGCAACAGCGCGGAGGGAGGGAGGGAGGGAGGGAAGGAGGGGGCGCGAGCGGCGCTAGCGCTGGGGAGCGGGGGCGGAGCCTCCCACATCCGGGCACCCGCCGCGCCGAGCACCGCCCCCGCGGGGGGCGGGGCGAGGTCGTGACGTCACCCAGCGAGGCGGGGGAGGGAAGGAAGGGCGAGGAGGGGGGTACAAAATGGCGGCGGCGGGAGGGCGGGTGCTGTTATAGTAGCTCTGTTGCTTCTTAAGAGCGAGAGTAAGGCTGTGTGAAAGGTGGGAGTGTCGGCCGAGGATTTCCTCTGCTGCCAGGAAACTTTTTTTGTAAGGCATTCGATGTTGAGTGTTGCCTCAAGATAGGCCTGTACGTGCTCCCTTCTGTCTCTCCCAGGGAAAGGTTCCCACGGGTTCTCCGAGGGCTGTTAGAGCTGCTGGCTGCTGTTAACCCCCACGCCCTCTACTTACGCTGGTCTCCTTTAGCCACTTTTTAAGCTTCACTGCCGGAGCTTGTGCTGCTCTAGCTTCCTTCTTCCTTGTGTTACTTTTGTTCTTTGCGAAAGAAGAAAAATCTAGGTAAAGAGAAAGCTCAGCACAGGTGGGCCTTTAGAAGCATGGCTCTGAGTGGTGCTAGCTTTCTCAATGTTCTGGTTGTAACTTTCCTCAGGTTTTTAATTTTGCATTGTAAGAGCCTATCCAGGCTGGAAGGTGCTCAGTACTTAACAGATTTCGCAGTGTTATATTTCAGTCGTGTTAGTAGTTTATTATACAAAACAAAAGGAATTGTGATGAGACCATTCTTGAAAGTGTTTACATGTATGTTTTGTGGCTGATGCGTTGTACCCTGCATAGTTCACCTAATAAAATGGCTCATACAGATGGATGCAAATGAAGATGAAAGATGTAGTCTTCATAGCCTCTTTAAGGCAAGATTTAGGGCAATGCAACTGATTGCATAACTATGGCTGACCCTCAGGGAGTGATCTCTATATTGTGAAGTTTCAAGTAGGCCAGATGACACCTTTAAAAACCTCTGTGAAGGGTAAAGTAAAACAGTGAGTAAAGATGGCTTGATTTCACCTTTTCTTTACTGTTTTGCCCTTCTTTCTGTGCTCTCTCTGCTGAATGTTTATTTTGGAGCACCATGACACAGCACATAACACTGTGACAAATGAAGTGGTGATGTGAAAATAATAATTACATATAAAATATTGTTGTGTTAATATTGCCAAAGAGAAGATTCAGTACCATGCTGATGTTGTTTTTCAGGCATTTGCTATTTGGCTCATTATAGCTAGATACTTTGCCAGGGAAACTCAGATCAATCCTGCCAAATTCAAGGTGAATAGCAACCTAATTTAGGGAGAAGGGAAGACTGGATTATTACTTAAAAACCAGGTTAATTTTTCAGGACTGTAGTTGAGCATGAGCTTTCCAGTCTAAAATGGTAATTTCCTCTCCCTTCAGCTTCTTCTGGAAAAAGAACTACCTCATCACTGTTGCCCTGTTTGTGGGAATGTGAGCTGGTCTAAGGTTAGCAAAGGTTAAGAATTCCTGGAGGAATCTGGAATCTTGAAATCAAATGCCGATGCAAAAATCCTAAGAGGAATGGAGAATCTCCTATGTTGTGGAAAACTTGTCAGGAAACTAGTTAAATAAAGGGTGACCATGAAGTTCAAGAACAGATTAGGAGTTCTCATCTAAAAGACTGAAGCAAAGCATGGCAATAAATGTGCAGTTCTTAGAAACTGTTAATGACTGACAAAGGTTCTGTTTGGAAACTGATACTCGGCATGCATTTGTATCTGCAGAAGGGTGAGCATGGCCAGGAAGAACAGAGTAGATTAGGGAGCTTATGCAGAAAAATCTAGCAAAAATAAGTAAATTTAAAACATGGTGATGAGTGAAAGTGATGGGAACAAAAGGTAATTTGCACTAGAAGAAAGCAAAACAAACACCAGATCATGACTGTAAACTGAGTTAATAGAAAATCAGCGTAAAAGGCCTTGCTGGTAAGAACCTGGGCCTGGCCACAATGAGAGGTTGTATGATAAAATGGTCAGATCCAGGAAAGAAGTTTCCTGCCTGTTCTTATTAACAGATACAGGTGGCTAGGACAGCTGCTCTTTTTGGGGAGAAAAAAATTTGAGTTGCTAGGATGTCTAGGAATAAAACATTTCTAGATTTCACTGAGAACTATTATTAAAACTGACTGGATCCTACCCAAAATAATAATAATAATCATAACTTCAAATGTACAAAAGAAAAATAAGTTTTGCTGTAAAACAGTTGTGCTGCTTACCTCTTGTACTACGGCGTTATTTAGCTGATGCAAATCTGGAATAAAATCAGCTAAATGAAGTTAAATATGGTTAGAACTTCTATTGCATAATGTAATGGGACTAACATAAACAGAAATGAGGAATACAATACCTTAATTGTTACCTTTTTAAGTTACATGTAGACAGCCAAGAACTTATGAAAATATAATTTTTATCTTGTAATAATTATGTCACTGCTAGTAGTTTTGAACCTCTAGATGCAGTACAAGGATGAGCTAATTCATTTTTAATTCCTTTTTCTATTGTGCAAATGTTTTCTTTTATATCTACATATAAAAGAGGTTTAAAATACAAGATAGTATTTGTTACTGTGTAGCTAAGAGTCTGTAGAAAACCAGGACTTGGAGTTAACACTTTGCATTATATTATCTCTATTTCTGACTGGTATTTCTGCAATTACCAATATTTGAATGTGTTTTTTGGAGTGAAGTTTCAGACAACACAGTGTTTTGTCAGTTTCTGGTTTCAGGAAAGCAACTCTGCATCATAATTATAGCCATTCAAACTAGGATAAATTGTATCTTCATGTAACTGGAATCTGGTTTAGCTACAGATAAATGAACAGGTTTATGTACCTGTTTCTGTTCTTCAGCGTTATTAACTTAATGATGTGGCTTGCACAGTGCTTGACCTAATGTCTGGAAAACAGTTTCTGTGCTCCTGCTTATGTGTCTGGACTCTGGCTGCAGTACTTTTCATAGCATGCTTATTTTAAAGTGCTATTTGTGATGCTTTATCTGTCTCTAAGTTTTGGTGTTTTTTTAATATAGTATGTATCTTTGATCCGCAAAGCATATCCTTCTTTGTCTTGCCTTGTGCTGGTCTTCATATAAACATCCCTTACTCACAAATGTAGATGGAAGCAATTTGGATGGAGCATTCCTCTCTCTGTTAACCTAGGGTGAGGGCTGCCACCTAATTAAATAATCTTCTGCCCTGACCCTTAACAGGCTGTAAGCAGCTTTTCCCAACAAAGCAGGTAAACTCTTGGGATGGTGCAGTAAAGCTTGAAAATACACGATTTTTAAGGATATGCATATTCTCATGGGCTCTCGTAGTGTTTTATAAAAATAAGTAAACTCTTATTCTTCTTTAATGTTCTAGAAGGAAAAAAAGAAAGCCATGTTATATGAACTGGCTTTGAAGGAAAGTGCTCTTATCTACAGTGGGTGAGGAAGCTGTATTTTATCAGAAAAAAAGGAAGCCTTTTTAGATGGAAATTAAAACTGTCCTTGCTCAGCATGTTTGAATTGCCCTGTTAGTGTAGGTCCTGAACTCTAACATCTGTAAAACCAATGCCCCATATTTGTTCATTTCATTTGTAATAACAGGTAGCATAATAAGCAAATCTAGATATACAATACTGACTAGAACTGACAAATGGTTGGAAAGATAAAGTGCCTCTCATTGTATCTCTCTTACACCTACATCTGTCTTTTCAGTTGAAACAAATCAAAGGGAGTTTGCCCTTATTTTCTTACATGTTTGTGAGAGCATGTATAAATTGCCAAGGTTTGGGAGGAGAGGGAGATGATACTTTTCAGATGCAGTGAGACCCAGCTGAAAATACTAGTCAAATGAAAGGGTTAGGAATGCAGTGGAACACTGCTCTCTTTACCTAGAAAATGAGGAACAGGACTCTCCTTAAGACCAGAAGAAAGGCATGAGCCACAGAAGCCTTGTGAAGCTGTAGGTTAGTAGCTCATTTTTGGTCACCCATTGGTTCATTTTGCATCACTGCAGGATGCTGCATTTCAAACTGCTAGAGCAAGTGCAGATGTATAGTTGTCTCTAGCATATGTGCGTTTACTGAAACAGTGGTTATAAATGCCTCTGATCTGAGAATCATGCTGCCCAAGGTGCTGTAAATTAAATGTCCTGATAGTAGGATTATTTCTTCGGGTACCCTTTTCAGCTCTTGGTGATAATTAACAGCCCCCAAGGATTTGAAGCCACAGATTGAAAATGCCTGCATGAAAGTTTCTTTTTCTTAACTAGGTTATAAAGAGTGGTTTTCTGATTTCCTAGACTTACTGCCAGTTCTGGCTAGGATAAACTGGGGATAAAAATGCTTTCTGTATCTCTGACCCTGTGCCTGTAATTGTTTCACTGTATCAGATAGCTCTCTGCAGAACAAATATATGGAAACAATTTGCAAGAAAGGTTGAGACTAAAAGGTTACATTTTTCTTGAGACTGTGCTTTTTGCATAATAATTTCATGTAGTGATCTTATTTGCCTAGCAGCTGATAAGATTTCTTGATGGCATCCAGCTGTAGCTAGGGTTGGTGTAATTGGCTGCTTTTTTCTGAAGACATTTGTTCTGGGGAACTCTGGTAAGAGCTGTGGGCTGACTGCTCGAAGACCTTACAACAGCTGGAGGTAAGTGCTGCGAGCACAAGTAGAGTTTGATTTTTTCACTGATGTGGTTGTCTACCACCATTGTAAAGCCTTATTGCTTTTGTTTAACTCTGCTAGAGAGATGCATGTATAGGTATGATTTGTGAAGTTCTTATCTTCCTCCAGTAACTGATTAGGCGGTAGAGACTGGCCTGCACAGGATATTAATGAGCTGTTAATGTATGTAAGGATCTTGTGGAAACAATCACTTGATTTATTTTAAGGTGGTATGTGTTTTATCACTGGTCATGTGTTGGCTGACTGGTTCAGGTTCTGGCCAGTACAAATTCTGATGATTCAGGCAGCACACTAGACTAATAATTTAATAGTGAAACAACAGAGCCTGAATTGAAACAATGCCAAAAGGTCTTAATTTGTTTTATTTTGGTTCTCGTGGCAGAGAGAAAACTGGGGAATTGTTTGATTGTTGATCCCCTAAACAATTTGCATTGGGGACAAATTTTGAATACCAATAAGTAATCTGACTCTTTCAAAACTAATTAACATAGATGTTGTTGTCATGTGGAGTACCTTTGAGTATATCAGTATGTGTTGTGGGGAGTTAAATGAATGTAGTGTGTTCTGTGTCTATTAACCCTTTTTGTTGTCATGGAAGAGAAGAATAATTGCATTAACAAATGCTGTCTGTGGTATGATATAATAAACTGCATCCATCTTAGCTGTGCATTTTCCATAGCTTTGATTGTCATGATCTCAGTGCTCATATAATCTGTTTTAATTTACAGGGCTGTCAGCTGGGTGAAAAAATAAGTAGCTTGTTCAGAGCTTTCAAGGAAAACATGATGCAGCATGATCACTTGTATTCATGTAAATGTTCCAGGTTGCCTCAGCTGAGGAGATGAGACCGCACTGAGGTATGCACTGTGTATGTGTGAATCTCCACTCTGTGCCTCTCTTCCACGCAGAGATTTTCTTGGGAGTGTATATGGAGGACTGTGTGTTTGTAGTTTCAACTTGAGAAATAGGAGGGGGTATAACCCCATATGCCAACTAGGTCTGTTTGCCAGAGGATGTGATTTTTTTTTTTTTCCCACAGGAATTGAGACATGCATCTAAGAACTTCCCAGGAACTAGTTTGGTGTTCATACTACCTGTATTTTTATCACTGTAACAGATTTTACTACTTTAGATGTGATGAAACTGGGTTTGGTGATGCTCTTTTCTTGAGGTGCAAAGCACACAGTCTATCAACTGTGCCTGTCTATCGGTGTTTGGATCATTGGATACTGCCTTTTTCTTACCATGGTAGTCTTCAGATATTCTGGGTCTGCAGCACAGGACTAGAAAATTGTCTCAGCTCTTTGGTGGTGGGTGAAGATTTTGTCCTGCTTTGCTGCGTTCAGTAAAAGAGTGGAGTTATTCTCATGCTGCTGGACAGGGGGTTGTGTTTTGCTGCTACAGGTTCAGGTCCTGAATCCAAAGTGTTTGGACATTTTAGTTTTTATCCTTTCATCCTGATGCCAGAAGGGATAGACTACCACTGAATGCCTGGTCTTCACACTTTTGGCACAGTATGGTCACCTAAGGAATCAGAAAAAGATTTAGCTTCCTGATTTAGCTAAATAAAAAGATCTAGCTTTCCTTAGAGAAAGAGTAGTTAAAAGGCTGTAACTTTCTTCGTGCGGAGTCATTACAGCTGCTGGCAGCTCTTGCCTTGCACAGAGATTAAAGTATCCCTTACAGGAGTTATAATTTAGATGGATTTGCTGTTAATCTGTGTTATTCTGAGATTTTGTGTGATTTAAATCTTTGGACCTTGATGTTGCAAAAGACTGCCTAATTAAAAGGGGCACTTGCCAGGGATGGGGTGCAGCTTGTTACCATGGTATGCTGTAAATCATGATGCTTCTGTCTTCTACCTGTTTGGCAAAGTATTATCCACTTTCTGGTGTGGAATGGCTTTATAACTCCAGTGGATTTAATATTAACTTCTGATATTCTGATCAACCTGATGGATATTCTGATCAATCAAGCTGTTGTTGAATTTTCCCACAAGAAAAAAAATGGAGATTTTCCTTTCTGGAAGGACCTGCAGAGTTTTCAGAGGAGACTTCAAAAGTCAGACTAAAAGCATTTGCTCATATTTTCATATCAGACTCTCCCTGCACCCTCCCCCTGCCCTATCTCCCAGCAGAGAAAAGGTATAAATAATGAAAGGTGAAGTTCCTAAGTAAATACCGTGAAATTCTGGGTGACTTAGTCATACTGTAGTATTTTTCATTCCTCTGTCAATAGGGAAGAATTCTGCTCTCTGGAAACTGTGTGCTTCATTTTGCAGCCTGCTTTGCACACTGAAAACAACTTCAGATTTTGTACTATGAAGTGCTACCACTGGAATTTTACTACAGCCCAAACATTTTTACCACTGGCTGATAATCTCAAATGTGCTGTCCCTAGTTTAAGCGGCAGATATCATACAATGAGATACTCCAGGCTATCCTCAGTGTGAAATCTAGTTTCAGAAAACCCACTCCTGTAAGCCTTGTCTGTGGCAGGAAGAATAAGACCAGTAGTGATTCTAATGCTTTTCACCAGGCAGGGAACTCAACAGAATGCTTTGTGGATTGGGTGCATGCGCTTATGCATAAATAACCAAATGGAGATTTAAGAAAACAGTATCACACAAAAAAGAATAGTGCAGATTATTCATTGTCAGGATAATACTAATGAGATGAGACTATTTGTGTTGAAGTTCTTTCCACAATAATATGATTTTTTCAACTTTGTCTTTTGCCATTCAACTGAAGTTGTTACATGACTCTGCAGACTTAGAGATAGCTGGTAAAATTGCAGTGGAGAGGTACTTACTTCATAATACTGTGAGAGCTCTGTAATACGTGTAATCTTGGTATTATAATATGGAAACTTTAGTGTTATAATGAGCATGTTACCTCTTATTGGGATTCTAGAGGGCTTTCTGCGAGAGAATGGACATGTGAGCAATCCTGCGTGGGAACAAGACTGATAAGAGTCTCAGCCGAGCAAGAATGCGATAAGGATGTAACCCTGAATGAGGGGGAAGAAACAAGACAAGACAACCCCTGGAAGGGGTTGGGACGGAAGAGGAAGTTACATAAGGCAGGAAGCCTGGCAAGGCTGATGTGGCACTTTTTATCCAATCATAAGAAGGTTTAAAGCGCGGGCTAAGTTAACTGTCCAATCTTGAGGACTTGTACTGCATGTTACTCACGTGTGCGGGAGAACATTATAAAAGGGCTTTCTTAGTTGTAATAAACGGGCATTGCTTGATCACATTGGTCATGTGCGTGCTCAGCTCTCCCGCAACCTCTGAGTAATGCTACAACTGCATGGGTTGAAACTGGACAAAGATTTACTGAGGTGTATACAGTTCTGCTGGACTCCCTCTTCCCAAGGTGACAGCAGCCTGTGGATGAGACAGTACTGCCATTTTGACAAGCATTCTTAGTGTAGTTGCAGTCAGTAACTCTCACCAATTTTGGACTAGAATAAACAACACTGTAGTGGCTTTTTGGTCAACGTAATTTGTAGTTTTCTGGTTGACTTGTGCTCACAGGAGTATTTTGCTACCTTCCTGTTGCTAACCAACAGAGCTAAAAGTGTAGGACATGTTTGGGAAATGTTTATGTTCTGGCCCTCTTGCAAATAGAAACCATTTTGAGAAATGCCCCTCATGGCATGGGGAGGCAGTGTGCTGCTTACTTATTTTGGCGTATGAATGGCATATGATTTTGTCATGTTATTATGGCAAAGAATAAACACAGGTCATCAGTACTGTCTTGCCCTGCTGGATGTGAACTCTCCAGCTCTAGCGATACCTTGATCAGGACTTCAGTAGCAAGAACTGAAAGCTTTCATTCCCTGTGTCTGTATCCCGTAATCAGACCCTGGGATGAAGGGGACTAAGTACCTCCATATCAGGGAATACATACCCAGTCTTCTGATGATCAAATGAAGTGGCACTTAGTACTGGCTTTAGTTTAGGGTCGGGGAAGAGAGAAGAACTGCTGTTAGGGAGAAGGAGGAGCACATATATCATCCTCTTGGGAGTGAGCCCCTTTCTCCCTCTGCTGACCAGGACAGTCTTGATTGATAGCATGTCAGATGTACCCACATCTGGTACAGTGACAGAATTTGTCCTGTGTATATGGAGGCTTCTTTTTTCTCAGATTCATAAATGGAGATTTACCTTTCATACTGAACAACCTGCAGCCCTTCTTGTGTGGGCTGTTAGGGGTTTTTTTCGGTTGCTTTTTTTTTTTTTTTTTTTTTTAAAGCACTGCTGTTCTGAGTGCAGTAAGTAGAGCCTATTTTAGATTAATTCTCCTGGGAAATAATTTCCAGTATAATCTGGTTGTCAACACTCAGAAGCCTTTGGATATAGCCTAAAACCATTTGTTGCAAACCTTGGGAGGTCAGAGTCTTTGAAATAGTTATGTGGAGTAGGCAGTGTTTTAAAAATAAAACAAAAAACTTCCCCAGATCTGAGCTGTGTGGTTTTCAGAGCCTCCCAGTTCCTGAAAAGTCTTGAGTGACCCTGCAAATGGGCTTTTTAAAGAGGAAATGCTGCTAGCTGATCAAGGCCCCTGAAGGTGCAAAAAAAGTGGAGAGTGTCTACAGCCAGTAAAACTTGTGGTACTAAGATGAAAAATATCCATCACTGAAGCAGTCAGAGCTGGAATCTTCAAAAGTTTTCGGAATCTGTGGGTAAAGCACTGGATTCTTGGGAGTTCTTGAACTGAACTAAAATATAACTTAACCAAGGACTATACCATCTTTTAACTTATGTTAATGTGGAGTGAAGAGTATATAAGAATTAAAAAAAAAAAAAAAAACCAAACAAAACTTGCAGTACTGTAACTCCAGGTTTGGGACTATATCTTTGTACAGTGTTCAGTTAAGTATCTGGTTTGTATAACTGTTGAGGAAGAACTTGCCTCCCTGTCCTAAGTCATTTAGTTTATTAGTATTTTAGTAACATTCAGTGCTCGTTTTACTGCTCAGATGGTTAATTTGTTAGTGTACATGTACATTTATTTTGAATATGTGGGTGTTCAGTCTGACTGAATGCATACATCTGTAGATTTATGCTATGGAACATAATGGAAGCTTAAAATACTCAGTTCTTGGCATCATAGTAGCCGGTTTAAGCATTTGCTCAAGATCTCTGTTCCTGAGTAACCAGCTTTGAGTTGTCTTCTGTGTATCTCATGTCAGTTTTGGGATAATTATATTTTGAGAGAGATTGGGTTGGGGGTAACTCTGCAGATAACTTCCAGTTAAGAGATTAAAATAGTTTCCCAGGGGTTGTCTGGTTCCGCTGAGCTATGAGATTGGGCTGGAAGCATACTGAATTCCCGAGTAGACCAAGGAAAGGCTGTTGCTGTGGGGCAGCCCCTGTTGCCCACTCCCTTTGAGCTAGCATATAGGCTCTCCAGCATCCTTAATGTCCCCATTAGCAGTGTGTAGTCCTGTTCAGGAACACATCTTGGTCAAATGTGTCCTTATCTGTAGTAATGTGCTCTTGTCTGCCTCTCTGGTACCACAGAACAGGTCTAGATGTTCTTATCTGTGTAAGGTTTAGCCTATAGCCTGCTGTTTCTGTTCTGTTTTATGGGATTACTAAGCACTCTAGTACTAAATTGAGATCACACCTAGAGTACTGTGTTCAGCTCTGAGGGGCCCCCAACATAAGAAGGACATGGACTTGCTTGAGTGGGTCCAGAGGAGGCCATAAAGATGATCAGGGGTCTGGAGCACCTCCTCTCTGAGGACAGTCTGAGAGAGTTGGGGTTGTTCAGCCTGGAGAAGGCTCTGGGGAGACCTTATAGCAGCCTCCAAGTACTTAAAGGGGCTACAGGAAAGCTGGGGAGGAAACAGGAGAGATGGGGGGTGTACAGGAAAGCTTTGTCAGGGAGCGTAGGGATAGGATTGAGGGGTCATGGTTTTAAACTGAGAGTAGATTTAGAATCTTCCCTGTGAGGGTGGTGAGGCAATGGCACAGGTTGCCCAGAGAAGCTGTGGCTGCCTCATCCCTGGCTGGGTTCAAGGCCATGTTGGACGGGGCTTTGAGCAACCTGGGCTGGTGGAAGGTGTCCCTGCCCATGGTCAGGAGTGGGGGAGTTGGACTAGATGATCTTTAAGATACCTTCCAACCCAAACCTTTCTGTGATTCTGTGAGGTTTCCTGTGGAGTTGGGGATGCCAAACCTTCATCAGGACCACAGTGATTCTTTGCTACAACTATTAAGAAATAAATTGCTTTAACATCTGCGAGGAGGATAAGCATTGACACTAAAGTCTAAGACAAATTTTCTAGTATATGTGCTTTTCTGGCTGTCACTTTGGGAACACCTCTAGTAAATACTCTGTTCGCGCCGCTGGGTTTAAATAGGGGATTTTACTACCAAAAATCTGCATAAAAACCAAACAGAATAGCTCGCTAATAAAATTTCAGGTATTAAAAGAGAGCAAAATCTTAAGCTGAGTATTTTCTTTGTTTCAGTATTGCAGTCTAAATTTATGATGAATCCAGTTTTTTAAGTAAAGATAACTCTTTACTGTTTCATGTTTAAATAAAAAAGGATTTCTAAGACTGTGTACCATACAAGTTTGAAAATGACTCGAAATATTAAAGGTATTAATAAGAAAACCCACTTAGATTGCTTAGCTGTATGATAAATAGTTTATAACTGATAGCTCTAGTGTCAGTGTTTGGGGATGTCTGGTCCCTTGCTGTGGATTATTTTGTAAATGTAAATGAATGTTTTGTGAATTAATAGTAATGCATGTTTTTTAAGGATAAAAGGAGATTTAGTTTGACCTAATTATCTAGTTACTGCTTTTTGCAATAACACACTACTCCCTGCAGCTATAGCTAATACTCAGCTGAAATGAAGATCACTTCTGTAAATATGTAAATGTTTGTCACTTCAAATCCCTTAATAGAAGATGCTAAATCTGTAAACCTTGGTGTTTGAGGTCTAGTTTTGATTTGGAAGGCCCTTGAAGAGACATTCATATTCTAAGCTGAGTTTCTTCCCTCAAATACCTGCATTGTCTTCAGTAATAAATTTGCATGCGAACTGGAGGAAGGCGTTTGGCCTATTCTTAGAGCAAGTCAAAATTATACTCTGCTTCTTCATGATCAGCTGTACAGCTTCCTATTATCTCTTGTATAGCAACAATGTGTGCAAGGCACAGAAGGAAGTCTTTGTATTGGAGGAATTTACAGCCTAAATGTAAAGGATAACTAGATGAAATTCAATGATTTTATTAGGGTTAAGATATCACTGTTCTTTTATGGATAGATGCCAGGTGTGTACACTGGCTCCTGCTGTGCTGCACAAAAAGAAGAGTATACACTGTTGATTTTGCCCTTCATACTGGAAGCTTCTCACATATGATCTACTTGCACAAACCTGCATGTGGCTACTTCCTAGCTCAGTACTTAAAATATTATCCCTCTTAGCTTCAACACTTTGTGTAGTTGAAGTTTTTCTAAATTGAATTAATCTGACAATTGGGCTGGGGAGCAAATACACAGTTATGTTGGCAGACTGGGGAGAAGGGAGAAAAATTTCAGTGAAAGAGCTGTAATAGGTGGCTGGGAGTAGAAGCTGATTTACTTGTCCAGTGTCACCAGAGCACCACCTCCAACTACAGGTGTAGCTACTGACACGCATTGGGTGGGTGAAGCTGGATTTCATTATGAGACTTGAGACCAGGGCCCGATCTGTGTCAGGCTGAGAGTTGGAGGGAGTATAGCGCATGTGGACAGGGAAGAGCTGGCAACAGATGGCATCATAGTGGAAAGAATGAGGCAGCTCATCAGCTGGCGATGTTTCTGCTGCATTTTGCCAATTATTTGTTTTTCTTCAGGGAGGAATTCAGTATTTGGCTAAGTTTTTTGTCATTAGTTTTTTATAGTCATCAATCCTAGGAAATCATCTTATCTACTCTGAATTTAGTATTCCTTACATTTAAAGCAATTTTAGATGCTAAGGAGTATGACTAGTGATCACATTTTAAGACTGGATTTTCTTAATCAAAAAAAAAGTCTAAGTTATATGTAAATGTTGTGGCAAAGGGTTCCCCAAAACCCTGAGTGGAATATTCATCTTTGTGGCAGATGGTTCTGCTGTAATTACTGATTCATAATCTTTTGAAAAAGGAAGTAAGCCACTCATGAGTTTATGACCGAAGCATTTCAACTAAATTAACTTCTTTATATCACCTTACTGCTTTTACAGTAAGCTTAGAGTTAGGAAATACTGCTTATATTTTACAAGTGGGGTGATTTAATTTAGTGATTGCGAAGAAGAAAAGGACTCATACATTCATTTTTTTATTCAATAAGTATTTCTTAAGCTTTGTTAAACAACGAGATAGTTTTATTAATCATTCCTGTTTTTCTTAAGCAAAAACCTATAATGTGTAAAACCAATCATTAACTTCATCTCTAGGGAGTTTAGCAGTTTAGTTTTCAGAAGAGATGGGATTCTCATTGACTAGTTTTTCATGTTCTTTTTTTAAAATTCTTGCCATAGGTTTAAATTATCATTAACTTACTAATGAATAACAGTGATCATTAAGCTTTAAAATTTTAATACTTTTTTTACATCTGTTTAGTTAAAATTGAATAGCTGCCTGTGAGAAGGACAACTGCTTTCTCAAAGGGAGATTTTATCTAATTATACATAAACATTTATTCCATGTTCATCACCATAGTAACTGAGGCCTCAAATCAGTGTGCTTTGCTGAGCAGGGTTGCAAATACTGTAGTGAGCCAAGGCCTGAACTCCTGCATGAAAGTGCAGTTTCAGATTTGGTTGAGACATGGCTAGTCCCTGCTACACCTTCTTGACCTCTCCTTTGTGATGCTCTTTGTATTCCTGTGGCTGCAAGTAGGGCAGAATCAGGGAGACACAGTGTGACTGAAAAAGAACCCCAAAAATTAGTGTACACGAAATCATCCTTCTGATCTGGCTGAGCACTACAGATGCATGGAGAAGGGTCAAGAACGTGTGATTGTGGTAGGTGTGGGGAAAGACGGCTACAAATTAAGCTGATTACAAAGCTGCTACTGAAGCTACTTGTTGAGGGCCTGACTATGATGTAGCTGAAATTGTTGAAAAACAGGTATTTGGTGGGAGTTAAGCCAGTTTAAGTGAGGAAATGATCTAACCCGTATTAATTTTGAAGTGTTTTTGTGACTTAGCAGTATATTCCTGAGCCAAGTATATCTACTGCCTATAGTGAAGTGCAGTTCTGAGAATGGAAAATGCTAGAAGTTTGGAAATACGATGTACCTTCCCATATGCTGACCTCTGAAAAGCAGCTGCAGTATTTTATCAGAATGTTCACTTTAGGAACTCTGCTACAATAAACTTACTGCAGCTCTTTAGTTTCAGATTTGTCTTTTTATCTGTACCTAGACAATTGCTTTCAGAGAAGCCTCATCTTTTTACTTCAGCTTTCTTTTTAACAGCAGCAAGGGCTATTTCTGTAGCCTATTTGTAAATAAATCTCAGACATTCCTTTTTCAGCTGCTTCCTCTGTCTTATAAAACATTGCAATAGAATGTGTTTTATAACTACAAAACTTTACAGACTCAGCTATTAAAACATTTATCTTAAAAACTTGATGAAGGCTTTTACTTTTTATCTGCTACATTAACCAGGCCTTCATTTTGAGCCTTCACAATTATGGTGCCATTTTATTTTCCAGTGCACTTTAGATCATCACTTCACCATCCAAGGTCCTGATCCCATGGAGACACGCACACTTGTTTAACAATGTATGTTCCAAGCAGTACCACTGATTTATTTCTCTTCTTGTACTGTTACCTGATTTGAAAACAGTCAGGTACTGGGGCATCTACATTACTTCTGAAGTATTTGCAAAAAGATAAATGATTTGCAGGTGTAACACAGCACTACAGTTAATCATGCTAGCAAACTGCAGCATGAAATGCAATCTTGTATAGCCATTTATAGTCTGAGTTTTTAGAAGCTGTAACTATGCTTTTGGCTTGGTTAACTTCTGTGGCTGTTGTAGATTACATTTGCAATCAAGTTGTTGCCAGACTTCCACTCGATGTTAAGGTCATGTTTACTACTGCGCAACCGCATAGTGAAGAGTTGCAGTCAAAGCAAAATAAGCTTTAAGACTCTTGATGAAGCAGCTTAGTGTCACTCTCTAGGAGCCTGATAGCAAGTGGATGTTGGGCAGAAGCTCAGACTGACTGTAGACCAAAGCAGAATGTTGTTGGCAGCAGTTAAATTTTACTGTTTCATTATAGCTGATGTTTCCTTGACTGCAGCTCTAATAAAAACATCTTGTGCGTGTTCCGAGTACTGTTTAAAAAAGAACATAGATGTAAGAAAACTGGAGTCTGCATCTCTCCATATGTGGTGTTAGTACTGTGCAAGGTTTTCATCTATTAGCCAGCCTGAATGATCTGGTAGCCTCCTAAAAGAACTGTGCACATTACATTTCTGGCACTGCTGATGAAAAAAATGCTGTCGATGGAACTTTTGAGTTCCTGCTGCTCTTCCAGGGAATGGAAATAAAGCCTAAATGTGGTCCTCCCAGATGAGGGTTAAGGTATGCTAGCAGTGAGCTGCGATGGAGCTTAACGTTAGGGCTGTAACTGATCTGGATTAGACATTCACACCCACACACCCCTTTTTGTTTTAAGATTTGTAGATAGATGCATCTTTGCTGGTGTGAATGCCAGTAACTATTTGAGTTTTAAAAAAAAAAAAAGGACAAACCACAAACCAAATCAAAAATCTGGCCAAGGGGAGTATTACTGCCACTGGCATTTTGAGAAGCCTCTTTTAGCTACCTTTAAGGAACAAGGTGTATGCAGTGATGATCACCTGCATTTGATAAGCAAAATTCTCCAAAATACTCTGAAAGGCCACAGAGCAGAGGAGAATGATTTTTTTTTTTTTTTTTCTATTATCCTTACAGGAGAGATTATACAAACCTAATTTTTGTAAAACACCAAAAATTCATAGAGGACCAGCACCTTATTATCCCACTTGTATAAAAAGCTTCAACTGGAGGTCTCAACTTTCTGAAGACCAATCAAATATGGAATATTAGTACGCTAGAAACCAAACTTCTTTATTTCTGATACTATGGGCAGATTTCTTTCCCCCAGTTTTCAGTTCCTGAAAAGCTGAGACAACTGGTATTTGGGAGGATAATTCTGCTAGCTTTCCGGTGTGTTTTGCAAATATTTTGCAATTTAGGTGCAAAAGTTCACAGAACAGTGTTAACATTGGAGATATAATAGAGGTATGGCCTGCCTCAGTGTTGTTTGTGTACTCTCAAATCCCAGTGAACCTGATGGGATCTGAAACCTTTTATCACAACTAGACTAGGCCCTTTTTTCTGCTGTCAATTACTTTCGCTGATCTATTTTTGGTTTGGTATTATTTCCCATTATAGACATGATTAAAAGCAATTTGGAATAATTCCATTACTCGTGTATCAGGGAGGAACTAAATTACCAAAAAGGGATCAATTTTGGTTCCTCTACTTCAGTATGATCAATATGAGAGGACACACCTATGCTTTTTAAGTCCTTTTTCTTAAATATCAGGAATCTTTGAAGAGAATTTTAATTTTCAGTTACCTGTACTTCTTCTACAATGCAGGCACTTTTGCAGGCTCCTGCTTTTATTTAATTGTTGTACTCAAGGTATGAAAAATAAGAACACTTTTGTTTCCATTGATATTTCACTGATGCATATTACTTGGAAATGGCAGTGTATCACATAGAACATTGTAAATGTTCTCTTTTACCAGGCAGGTCAAATAAATAAAGCCATTATGGATCATAAAACTTTTAAAAGGATTCAATGCTTCTGTTAAGCTTCATACATGTTGTAATGATGTCCAAACATCATGTGAGTGTTTCATGTTCCAGAAAAGTGAGCTTCGAAATCAGTGTATTGACTTTGCTCCTAAGCTGGAGGCTCTGTAGTTGCCCAAGTTCGTTTCGCACTTAAACAGCAGTCTAACTGAAGCAGAAATGTTCTGGTAACCTTTCTGTTTTCCCATTGCCGCTTTGCCAGGCAGGAGTTAAATCATGCTCTCTGGAGACTGCAGTTGGACTCTCCAGTCACATCCCCTTTCCTTTAGTTAAAATTGTGGTATGCCTCCTATGCAAGAGTAGCACAAAAAGGAACTATATTGGGATAAAAGATCTAGTGCTCATTAATGTTCAGGGTTAAGTAGATATGTAGCTTAGTAAGGATCATACCCTACCATTTATTTTTTGCTAATTTGGAATAAGGAAAGAGTTGAGGCCAAGAGAACCTTAGAGGGCCAAATTATTATTTTAACCCTTCGACTTGTTAGAAAGCAATACTTAGAAGGAAAAAGAACATCACACTTGATGTTTATCAGTCTTATGTCTAGGTGCCATAGTAATTTTAGAGGTATGGTATAGAGATAAGTAGTCTATAACATTAGTTATATACAATCTTAGTTTTGAAATAACTACTTGTGGAGAAATTGCTCTTTAGAGAAAAACAGGTTTTTTGCAGAAGACTTTCTGTTACAAAATTTCCAGCTACTATACCAAACAAATTAATCAGCCCAAACATCCAGTTAACTTTTTGTGTGTAAATATTTAATTTCTGCTAAATGTGCTTGAAAATTATTTGGTAGGGTTTTACTTGGCATTTGTTTTTCTAAACTTTATTTGAAAAGTAACTAATTTTTGAAGGATCTTTAATATTAGGAAGTAATTTAAATAACAAGGGACAATTTTTCCCTTTTCAGAATTGTCTGAGATTTTTCTGATTCTTACAGCTCTAATGTCCCTTCTTCTTTCAAGTAAAACAGATAGCTGGTTAGCAATTCTGAAATTCAAGCTATATGTCTAGGTATCTAGCTTTGGTTAAAACAGTTTGGATCAGTTTATAAGAGTGATTATTGGAACTGGAGTGAAATCAAGTAATTCTTGTTTCCCAGACTTGAATTCTAATTACCTTCTTTGTACTCTGACCTTTGCCTTTTTATCTTGGAGTAAAATCTACTCCAGTGTTTTGTGTTTCTCAGTTGCAGTTTCACCATGTAAGAGAGTGATTTTTTTTCAGGATCCTTAAGAAGTCCATAATTTCTTTTCAAAGGTGAGGAGGGGAATCTACTTAAAGATATAGTAGTCATGGAATAAGTGTAAATATTGACTGACTTTGTAAGCTACAAGTCCTACTGGGAAACTTAATGTCAAGTTCACTTTAAGTCCTTGTACTTAAAATAAGTTAAATGAGTGCTGAAAATATAGTGTTCCTCGGTAAAGATTTTTACTTGACCTAAGATTTAACCTTCCAGGATGATCTTGGCTGCTTTCTAAAACGTATCATTGAGGATGCTTTTTCATCTACTTTTCATTTTTATTTTTAATTTAATTTCTTATTTTTATACTTTCAGGCTTTGTCAGTATTCACACAACTTTCAGGCTTTGTCAGTATTCACACAACTTTCAGGACACTCTCTGACATTTCATTTTATGAAACATCACTAACAGATGTAATTATGATGAGAAAAAAGGGACAACCAAGGCAGTGTTACACAGCTGTCTCTTTTCCCTCTGGGACTTATTAAGTGTTACACAAACAAGACACTCTGGTTCCCTTTGCTTGTATTGGGACTTGCGGTCTTTTCTCAAACTATGCTGCCTGGCCTATTTTGTTTCATTATTAATATTCTGTTAGCAATTTACATTTACCATATAGCATGATAATTTTTCAGGATTAATTACCTGTGAACAGGAAAAGTTTTGTTCTGAAAAATTACCCTGAGCATAGAGTGTGATCTGATGTGGTCTGCAGATTGTTTGGATGTATTTTTTTTTTCCTAAAATGTTAGATAGGGCTTTGATTAAAGAAAATTTAACACCCCTAAGTTGTCACACCAGAGATAGCTTCTCTGACAATATTTAGCCTTCTGTTTAGCTGACCATGGCCTGCAGCTGAATCTGTCTTTACTAGTGTTCATTATGTGTAAGCCAAAACACAGCCACATGCTTATACCTTAGTTGGCTTTGAAGTAGTATCAAGTATTGAAGACAGGGAAGACTTGTAATATTTTTTTAAGTTACTACTATAATAGGAGGAAAGAGTCCTGAGCAGCATGTGCTATTTATGTGGCTAGTCATAATTCAAGATTGTAAGACATTTACAGCAGAAGTATTTCACTTAATCCTTTCTGTCCATTTTGCTCCACAGAGCTTTGATCTGTGATTAGATCTGTATGTATAGATCTTTGTATATAGCAATTAGTTATTCATAGCAGAACTGTTTCTTGAAACTCATACAAAGCTCGAAACTAGGTGAGTAAGGTATCTGTAGTGCTCTGAGTGTGCAAACCCATAATGCATTTGCAAGCACAGAAGCTGGTGTCCAGGCTTATTACCCATCACATGCAAAATATGTTTACCCTGATATTTTGAATTTATTACAACAGGCCTCAAGGGCTCAATTCTCCCCTTTGTGTGCATGTGTTATTCCCACTGTTGATGATGGGGATTAGCTGTACACATCAGGAGGAGGATATACCCGTTTGACTAGAATTTAGACAGCAGGGAATATGAAATTCTTTAGCTATTAAATAGTGAGAACAGCACAGCTTAAGCATCGTTCCCACTTGGCTCTGCATTTTGTGATTTTTTTTTTTTTTTTTTTTTTTCTTCTAAAGAAGCAGTAGTGGAAGTAGCAGCTGTGAAATGTGATGATAGCACAGTGCTACCTTAGTAGAAACTGCAGCTCAGAGCTGCAGATAAGTGTGGCACAGAATTTTGAATGGTGTAAGTGAGCTGTTTTTCTGGAAAAAAGCACCCATTCAGGTTAACCCTAGTAAAAGCTGACTGTCACTTGCTGGATTAATAAATGGTTGTCCAGAGAGGATTGCTTTCATTTTTGTCCTTTAAAATATATTTTAAAATTTCTATTCAGTATTTCTTTCAGCTGTTAGGCCGGATTTCTTCTCAAGATGTTATGTTCTTTGAATTACTGTGATTTATTGTTCTTCTAGTATTGTCTGGCTAGCTGATACCCTCAGTCACATGAATGAAATTTATATGTGTCAGATATGTCTGGACATAAATGGTGTTGGACTTGACATTCTCACATTTTTCTCCTCTGTGAGTAATTGCATTAGGGGTGGGGAGCCGTAATTGTGGGATATAACACAAGGGTCCAAGAATGGTTTTGCTTATAAATGCTTGATCTTTCGTTTTCTGTTTTTTGTGGTGTGGGTTTGCGGGTTTTTTTTCCTTCATTTTCTGAATCTTCCTTGCTAATCCTATGTGGAAGCTGCCAGGCGTGGGGCACGCTAGAACTGTTGAGAGCTCCTACACGTTTCCAAAATGAGAGCTGGGAAAGAGATTCAGTCATCTTTGCAAGAGAAAAGCTCCCTCCTGTGGAAGAGAGGAACCTCTGCAGTGACTCAGAGCAACGTTAGGGCATAAAACTGCGATTTTAAATTAGCAGAAAAAAGAAGGGGGCACAAGCCCTGCAGGAGGTTGCAAATGCTGGAATTCAAAACCCTGTTCCCTGTTATTTTTCCCAAAGTAAATTCTTCAGATTTTGTGTGACTTCTTTCTAAAAATGTATATCAGTTAGAGCTGTTTGTGTGTAAGCAAAACTGGATAGTTTAAATAATGTGGCTACAGTAGAATCTTTAGTGTTAAAGGGTTCTAAACCAGTGGATATTTATACAGATTTTGCTTTCTGTAGCTCTTTTCTGAAAAAAACTCAGTATTTTGGGCACTTCTGTGAATTCCAGTTTGTAGAACTCACATTACTTTTAAAATTATTTTTATTTTTCCCTTTTCTAAGTGTGATTATCTGTTCTGTATATCCTGAAGATCTGCATCAAAATTATTTTGGATCTTGCTGCAATTGGGGGTCCTTGGTAGAAGGCTCTGATGAGTTCAAAGCCCTATCTGACTTGAAAAATACAACTACACAGAAAGCATAAAGATGGATTTGTGATGGGGGAGCTGGAACTAGAACTCATCTTAATATCAAATTTCTGCTAGTATTTTTACCTTTGAGCTGAATAGGATTCATGCTTGTGATCTGAAGGTGGAAGGCTCTAGCTCATTACCACGTTACCAAAACCCTGAGGCGTTTACTTCCATAAATGCTAATGTTATTCCCCTGAGAATGAAGCACTTCGAAGGGGGTGGGGAGAGAGATCATTTAGCATTACAGTGGAGATTTAAATTTATCAACTCGGATTCACTGCCAGGTAGAGGACTGAGACAGCACAGAGTGTGCTGACCTACTGCAGAAAAATGCTGTGTTTAGGTTGGGTGTTGGGATCCTGTTAATTGGCAAAATGCTAAATTAGGATCTTGTTCAGAGCCAGCTGGGTTCTAGCTTGTGGCACACAGCAACACGGATGTAACTTTGGTTACAGAAGCATTTGATTTGGCACATTCTTCGTGATATGAAGTGAGATTGGTTCTGTCTTTAGAAATTTATGGTGTACCTGCTCATTTTTATGTAGTTTGGAGTTATCTTTAAACCGGGCAGTAGTTGCTCTATTCAGGAAGTAGTATCCTTATTTCTAAGAACTGTGAGGGTCCTGTAGCTTGGATGAATAGTCCTTATGATTGTGCATGTCAAGAAATGCAAGCTCCTGAACCTGTGGGAAAGCAGAAACTTCTCATGAGACTGCATGCAACGATGGCCAAAGTCAGGGTAATGAGGGATGCTGGCAGAGGTGCCCTGTTAGGGAGGTTCAGTACTGTCTGAGCAACCTGCACCTCTGTCTGTCTCTGCTCTCCATCTGGACCACAGAGCACTCAGTGGCTGCTGCTCTTCAGGTGCCAATTTGAATTAAAAAAACCTCAGCAGTAGTGAAGGGGAATCCTTTCTGCCTTTAAGTACTTGCTCTAGGTTCTGCAAGATTGTAGTGTGTTTGCGTGGGAGAAATTGGCCTACACAGTTACAAATGGGATGGGGAGTCTTTTTCATGTGGCTTACAGATGGCTCCGGGGTTTTTAAAGTTTCTTCATGGTACATATTTCCTCTTAGTAGCACCATCTAGTGATTGCCTGGAGTATTTTTGATCGCTGCTTTTTTCCCTCTGGCAGTTTTAGTCTGGTTTCTTAAGAAACTGAAGATTGTGTTGAGCACACTCTGCCTTACTCTTTCTCCTCTGCATGCCTCTACCCCCAACGTTAAATGTTTTTCACGAAAATTGAAAGAGAATCTGAGTTGCTTATGAAATTACATATCTGAACAGAGTACAGTGATTGAAATTAGTGTCCATAATGACAGAGGAGCTGCTATATGATTTGAACCATAATATTAAAACACCAGAGAATCCACGGGAGGTGGACAGGAAATTAGTCTCCAAAAGTTCCGTAGTTCACTGAGATATACTACTGAGAATGAAAGGCAAGTAAAAGTTTTACTGTGTTTTTAGTGATTTCTGTGAAGGAACTGTGAGCTGGAAGAACATTACTTAAAATCCCTGAATCCTCGGCAGTTAATTTTCTTTTACTGGAGCCATCAGAATTGAAATAATGATAAAAATACAGAGGAGAAAACTTACCAGAGCTGGGCACTTATTTTTTATTATATATTTTCTTTATACCTGCTCACTTTAAATGAAGTGAAAAATTTGTGAAGATTTTTTAGACCATGAATGAAACAGAACTGCAGAGAGATGTTCTGGTGGTTTTGCAGTAATTTAAAGCACTGGTTTGGATTACCTGATGCAGATTGCACTAATGCCTTGTCCTCCTCCAGGAATTGTGCATCAAAGGGGCTACACAGCAGGTAATTTTTATAAGTGATCTGATATATGATAGAGCCAGCCTCCTTTTTCACAGCATCCTAAGGAATATTACCTCATTTAATCTTGCATTTCTATGACTTCAATAAAAACCCAGAAGGAAAGTAGGAGAAGGACTAAAATTGATTCTACCTTTTTTCTCCTCAATTGAAGTTCTCCAATATCAAATAAAATGTGGAGTAACACAAACTTGAATCTCATGGAATGGAAGGTGTTTGCATGATGCATGTAATGAGCATATAAAGGAGAAAGATTTCCTAGATTTGACACTTGAACTTGCTGTTAACTTGGTTTTTGGCCCTTCTTATTTGTAACTAATCTTTAAAATCGGGGCTAACGTTCAACACATTTAAAACACTTCTTTGTGTGTGTGAATATACATATGAATATGTGAGTTCTTGTCATTTTTCTCTCCAGAAAGTAAGAACTGATAAACACTTTTTTTTACCAGATATACTGTAAAAGAGAAACCCAGGTGGCTATTTAAGTAATTGCATTGTTTGTCCACACAAATTATTAGCTTACATCAAGATTTGTAGCATGCAGGATTTAAGAATCTGAAAAATAAAAAGAAAATTACTCCAGTCTTTAGAACAAGTAAATAGGAACAGTGACAGTGAAATTTGCCTGTGAGCTTTCCTGGGCTACCTTACACTGTCTTGACAGAGACAACACTTCCTTTCTGGAGGGAGAACAATGTGAAAATGATGCTTTCTGCAGAAATAATCAGTCTGGATCTTAGGATTCCAGTTTCCTGATTTTTTTCACAGCCAAGCATAGCTTGCATGAAGAACTTGTCAGAAGGTGGATTGCTAAACAGTTTAGATTTGTCTTTAGAGACAGAGAAGTGAAACCAGGTAATGTGTGCTAACTGGGGAGAATCTGTGCCTCTTCTCCCAGTGTAAAGTTATCATCTTCGTAGTCTGCTCTTCAAGAGAATCAGTAGTGACAGAGCAGGTGAGGCTGTGATGGTAACACGGTTAATGTCTAGATTTTGGTGTTTTGATTAGAATAAAGATGGGTGAGAGTTACTACAAGGCTAGCCTGGCCATGGCGTGATGCAGGTTAACACGATGTTCTATCCAGGGTTCCCTGTATATATCTATGTATCCCTTGGTCTTGATTTACACCTGGACTGTTCACCAAGGTTTCATTTATGTGGGAAGGTGGGATGCAGCATGCCTACATTTTATCCTGGTGTTGAATTTGGTTTCAGGCAGGGCATGTGCCCTGACCTGGGAACTGAGAAGTGCTCTCCGATTCCTGTAGCTACTTGTTCTTTTTTGTTGCGGCGGTGCCTCACAGGAATGCAGCTCAGACTGCAGTGGTGCTACTTGAGTAGGAAGTGGCACAAAACCAGAGCAATGAACCCTGCCTGGCCAGGCTGTGCTGACTTCTGCTTTGAGTGCTTCCTAGTATCTCTAGTGCTGCTCCACAGGGTGTTAATGTACTTACTTGGTACACCCCTCTCTGTAAGGAGGTGTAAGGGCTTCCTTGCACATCCCATAATACAGAATATAGTGCTGCTTCCCCCGCCCCCTTGGATTATTACATTAAAAGTTATTGAATGACTGGGGGCCTTACAAGTTTTGTAAGTAGCTACTTACTGCAGAGCCTTCAAGGCAAATGAGTTTGATTGTTGATTGAACAACAAATGGTGAGAGGAGAGTCTTTTCTGTCTCTCCATTATGGGTGAAAGATGAGATGGGACATTAGAGGATGGCAGGTGAGCTATGATAGTACTCACTAGCAACTACTGACTGCTTGGAGAATGCTCTAGTGAAATCTGAAAAGTTTTGAGATTGGTATGCAATGTGTGGAAAGTTACTGACACTGAGCTTAGTAAGCCAGAAGCTTAAAGCTATTTACCAGTAAAAACCATTGGAAGTTCTGTAAGCGACTTTTGAGGCTAGGAGCAGTCTTTCTAGTAAGAACCTGGAAGGGGTATTAGAGGTGACTGTGATGGAAGACAACCAAAATAATTTTTGGGAGGGTTCTCTGGTATTGTTATATTTTCATGCGAAGACTACTAGTGACTGTTTCCCCTGCTGCCTGTGGGTCAAAAGCTCAGTGTCTTTGAATATGCTCTGAGAGTCTCCTCTCTCTCTTGCTGTTTCTGTAGTACCATGACTCCAAGCTCATGCTCCTCCACTGTTTTCCCTTTAGATGTGGGCAGAAGCTAGTGCCTCAGATAAGACATGCTCACTTGTCAATTTGTAGAATGGAGTGCATAGAAAAAAATGTACTTACCTGTACTAGTCACTGTTCTCAAAGAATAAAGACTATAGGAGGACTGAGAGGTGGCTCATAATCTCCCTTTCCTGTGCTGTTTGGATCATATCTGAGCCCTGGACCTAAGTCTGTGGCAGTATTCCTTGCTTGCTTGTTTATTTGTGCTTGAGGGCTGCTGCTCCTGCTGGCAGTGCAGGGCCAAAGCTGAAGGAAATAAGAATTGATAGTTGGTTTTATTTTAAAAACAAGAAAAAACTTGCAGGAAATTTTTCAGCTCTGCTAGCTCATTATGTAACTGATTCTGTACCTGTATGCAAGCACAAATGTTAGTTCTTGATCCCTAGAGAGAAAAAAAAAAAAATCTAAGATAGGGCAAATGATCTGTAGAGGAAATCTTTTCTTGTATTAAAATGGTTAGGTCTAAATTCTTACAGTTCTGGTTTAAGCAAGGGCAGTTAATCCACATTTTAGGATATTGGGGCAAATTTTTCCCTCATGTTAACTCCATATGTTCTGGGGGATTTTTGTGCCATGAAGGCATTTGGCACCTTTTCTTGGTTTCTTAACTACCCACCTCAAGGGTAGCAAAGTTCAGTGTAAACATTGTGCATTTGAAAATGAGAAATCAGCACATTTATATATGACTGCCTTGTTCTGATAGACAAAATATTGCAAGCCTCTTGAATGGTGTTCAGTCTGTGACAGAACTGAAAGACACATGATGCCATTTTTAAATTTTGTTTTAAAGCTTTTAAATCTTTGGAGTGCTGTCACATAGTTTCCATACAGAACAGGGATGACTGCAGTTGTATTTTCACACAGTGGCATTTCTTGCATTTGCTCAGCTTGCCTGTAGTGTAGTATTTAGGCAGGGAAGTAAAAATAATACAGTTAATTAAAAGCAAACAAAAAAAAAAACCTAAACAAAACAGAAAAGCACCAATTTTAGGCTATATATTCTAAACATAAAGTTGCCCGGGGCTTGTTCTCTACAATAGATTTGAAATATGGAAGTATCTTAGGTGAATCTGTTGGCATAGCAACTTAGACTGAGTGGAAGAGTGGCATCATAGTTAAAAAATAGTATATGTTGTGATGTTAGTGCATGCTACTGCCACTTCATGCGGACAAGGCCCACTGGGGTTCACATTAAACTCAGAATGATTCAGTTCAGGCTTCTGAGAACACCTTGGTCCCTGTAGCACACACACTGTAGCTTAATGTAGATATTACCGAGGACGTTATCCCAGTCACTCCCATAACAGCAGGATGGCACCAACCCTTGGGATTAGCATGCTGAGAATGGGCAGAAGGGCCATCTTAGCTCCAGCAGTCATATGGTTCTTGACTTCATCATCATCAGCTATTTATTATTGCTTCTCTCAGGATTGTTCAAAGGCTGCGGAAGTTACTGGATGGGATACCAGGCTGTTCCTTACTATGTGGGATAAAGGGAGCAGGAGTGTTTGTTCTCTGGGGGAGGGAGACAAAGATGTTATGGATAGCATACTTATGGAAGCACTTGTATATGGCAGCATTGAGACTCAAGTTTGTCCAAATGAGAAAAACAGAATATCAAAGCCTTACGCTTGGTCAATGCAGATGTGCTGTTATGAATTATTTTTTTAATTTAAGATTTTTTAGTATCAACATAGATAGAAAAGCTGTCATTGCTTTTAGGCCTTGCTTCCAGTGAAGGTCTCTTTGTAACTATATACTCATACCTGAGTGGTGCAACTCACTGCAGGTCAAAAGATTGCAAACTTCAATGATTGCAGTGGGAGAGCTCACAGAATCTTATGATTCTTCACTTTTGCATATCTTATAATACAGAGAAATTCAGTGAGTATTAGAGCATCGTGGATACAATCTGTGTGGTTGTCTGAGTTCTCCAGCACTGTAATGGCAGATGCTGCAGAACCTCCACCACCGACCATCAGCAGTGCTTTCTGTAGTCCTACTTCACTTGTTTATCTTTTTGGTGGCTGGTCATTTTTTTCTTATTTAGAGTTGGGATACAGTTGGAATCCCTGTGAATTTCTTCTGCAGGAAGAGGCAGAAAAGGCTGTATGTAATGTATAAGGGAGATTGAAGGTTATATGTAATGGATAATGGGATTGCCCTTCCTGAGTGCACTGAACTAAGCTGTGCCAACTAATAAAAGAAATAATCAACAACACTGAGGTAGGGACAGAGAAAATGAAGCGGAGAGAACTAGTTTGGCTCTTCCTGGGTTGGTGCAGCCTTGCCTTCCTAAGGCAGAAAGCCAGGGCTCACAGGGATATGAAGCCGCAAATGCTGATCTCAGGGAGAAGGGAAAAGGAAGCAGTCCAAGGAATGCTGGTGAAAGCTGCCAAGCATGCAGCAGGGAAGGCCTGTGGGCAGCAGTACCTGTCTCTCCCAGCCCAAGATCTAGATTATCTGAACTAAGGGGACTTTCCAGTCATAGCTTGTGAGCTTTGTAGGGCTAAGGGAAAACATGAATGCTGACAGTGTTATACTGCTGCTTTGTGCTTCAGGGTTGACACAGCTATTAAGGCAGTGCTCAATGCTTTGAATTCTGAAAACTGCAGCACTTGTTTTGGATCTCAAAAAGAGGTTAGCATTTACAGTGTGCCACAGCCTTATTTAATCAAAGCTTCACACAGAGACCCTAGAAGAATAGAACTGTTTAACATAGCATATGTGTCAAAATTTTACATAGTGAATGAGGCAGGTGGCTCTTAACCAAATGGAAACCAACCTCTGTTGGCATGTAAAAGCCTTGTATTAAAACACTTGCAGCTTCAATACAGAAGTTCTCTTCACATATTTTTTTATAGGGAGAATGTAATAAACGAGGTTTTCTGATACTCTGCTAGTCTGGAATAAGTAAGGGTCATTGCATCTGCAAATGGATGGACAGAGCCTCAACTGAAGCCAGTGAAACCTCCCTAACTTGTGTTAGTAGGGCATAGAGACTTTAACAGTATTATTTCTTTTTTTCAGATACAGTCAGATAGTAGGAGATACAGAAGCCTGTAGTAGCTGTGTTAAACACAAAGCCTTGTGCAAACTCTAATGATCTAATGCAGGATTGCGACTGTAGTAATCATGACTAATAATTTGCTTTTAGATACTTTTACTCAGCAGTCTGAAAGTGCTAACTGCTACCTAAATAGAGATTAAAAAGTTACTCCAAAAGGTTACATATATTTGTTTCAATCTCCCTTATGAAAACAAAGGCTGGACAGTTCATGAGAAAAATCTTGAAGTGTCTCATGTATGAAACCTTCAGATATGAGTGCTGTGTGGCTTCAGCTGGATTGGCATATTGTCAGCATTTTCTGACACTGTAATGGATAAAAATATAAATTAAAGCTTAGTGTATTGTGTCCTGTTCTGAATTTTGGAGTTCTGTACAAAAATGGAAATATTAATTAGAAAAAGCTGTGTAAAGCACAAACTTGTCTAGAGATTAAATGCCACTGATTGAATACTGCATCAAATGGTCACAGCAACAGTTTCTTAGTGACTCAAGCTTTATGAATATTTACCAGAGTTGTCCTGGGTGAAAGCAATTCAGAACATTACTTTCCAGGGAACTGCTGAAGTCTTGGGTCTCCTTTACTAGGAACAAGTGTTTGCTTTGTTAGCAAAGCACTTCCTGAGCAAGGGGAAATTGATGGGACTATTTTGCTTTGCTATGTGCGGAGTGTCAGTGCTGGTGGTGTGGATACTCAGTAAACACCATGTGACTATTCTTCTGTTTAGGAATAATGCAAGGCCATCAAGCCCCATTTCTGTGTATGTAAACCTTATCTAGGGGAGAAGGACATAACAGCTGATAAATTACATTTACACCTTCCCCAAGATAAGCTATTAACCAGTTCTCATCCTTTTTATCACTGCCACCATCTGTAAAAGTGCTGCAATTCTGGGCAGCAGTGTTCAGTCTTTCGATATGGAGCCTGCAAGACACAGTTGGTCTGGCTGTTTTCTCCTTCCTTTTCTCACTCCATCTGCAGGCTCTTTCTTGACTGCCCTCTGAACTGAATTGCTACAGGACTTGCTAGGATGTAAGAAAAGAGCTGTCCTATTTGACATTAATATGGGCATGAGTATTTACCTTGGGACAGATGTGCTTCCAGCTAGCTGAGAGTAACAGCCCTCCTGTGCCAGGATAGGCCAGATTTATTCACTGTAACATTTCTTAAATGCTGGAGAACAGACATTGTGGGCCAAGGATTTCCTAGAAGCTGAACTCAAAGTGAAGGTCTGTATTACACATTTAAATTTTACTAGGGCAGAAGTTTCTCTGTTAACTTATGTATCATACCTATTTCTTGCTGATGTGCTTTCAGTTCATATGTACTAACAAAATAAACCAAAGTGTGCCAGTTGCAGAATAAAATTGCTTTATAGTAGTGCAGAGATGGAATTGATTGACAGCTGGAAGTTTATCCTTGAAGACTGTTATCGGAATCTTCTGCTAAACTGCTGGTGATAACACTTCTGTCTGAAGTGCAGATTTAATTTGAATTTGCTCAGTTCAGTTTTCTCATTTAGAAGAATTCTTTCTGTAGTCTAGGAAGAGTCTAGGGCAGAAGGTAATGCAGAAGATACTTTCTAGAATTTCATCGCAGTGAAATTTGCCTGTGTAATATTGCCTCAGAGTAGAGATGCAGCTGGCTAGCTCACTGTTCCAGTGGTGTATTACAGCAGTGCTTCTGTCAGGCTCTTTTGTCTGTAGAAATCTGAAAACAGTCAAGCTTTTTGATTAATAACTCAAAGGAATAAAGTATTTCTTTTATATTTCACTTCTGTCCGAAGCCTCTGCTTTCCACACTATGTTAGGGCAACAAAATGCAGTTGAATTTGATCAGTAAGCTCTACTGAGTGTTACCACATGAACTGTCTGCGTTCTGCTACATTGGATCTGTATTTCCTGGAAACACTAGCAGTGGGTAAAGCACATTCTGGTACTTGACTGGATTCTCAGAAAGCACTACTCACCCTCTGCTGTCTGACTTCCTAAAACCACTGCCTTTTTTGATAGAGTATTTTCAACTCATTTAGATGGTCATACTAGAGAAGAAATTGTTTAAGTCCTTTATTACAAAGATCAAAAGTCATGGTTACCATTTACATACACAATTTACAAATTATTCACAAAAGGAGTAACAGATATGCAAGAACTGACAGCTTACTTCAGCCCAAGTTGGGGATGGGACAGTGTATGTTTCCCTGCTTTATTTACTAAGAGATGTTTGTTTTTCATTGTCTGTATGTGTTAAACACTGATCTAGTGTTTATGTAGCACCTTTAGTCATAACCATGCAAATGTTTACATGCTTATCTTTACTTGAAAGAGTGCAGTGCATGTATAAACATGCACTTGGATCTCTACTCTCTTCACACTACTATTTGTTGGTCAGAAATCCTGTTGATTTTCGTACAATACAGTGGTCCGGCTTGGAAAAGTTGATTTGTAGGATTTTACTGATTTGAGCAATGTGTCATTAAAACAAAAATGGAGATTACTATCAGAACTCTTACTCTAAGAACTAAATTAACTATGGCTGCTATATCTTTCAAGAATACTGTATGATCTTAAGATATTAACCATGTTGTTAGAGGTCTTTGAAAGCACAACTGATTTATTGCTTTTCCTTCATTCACGTTAGCATGTTTTATACCATTGCCTGATGCTATTTCAGAGACTGGGAAACTTAACAACAAAGAATCTTAATTTTGAGAGATTTGGTGAATAAGCAAAACTTTCACAGAATATTTTATAGCACTTAACAAAAGGAAGAATGAGTGGCCAAATCCCCTGGTATGGAAGCACAATATCAACAGTGCAGTAGCTGCCATTTAGCTAAACCTACAAATATCCGTAATTTGCACTTTTTGCTGTCCACTGGGTTGACATGTACGACAAAATGCTTGAAGGATCACATCAATTTAGGAGCAAACACAAATAAAAATACAGAAATCACTGATGTGACGTTGCATCCAAATTCTAAGCAATAAAGCAAAACACTTCACAAAAGTTGTTACATCTAGTGGAACTGTTTAGTGGGAATAGGGAATAATCCAAATACTTATGACAGTATTATGATGGTATGACTTTCTACCCAGCTGTCAAATATTCTTTATCATGAACTTTTCAGTATTCTCAGGGTGTCAGATAAAGAATGTTGCAGATGCCATGGTAAACTTAAAATACAATAATAGGCAAAGATTTTAGTGGCACCACCTGTACATACAACGCAGTTGTTGGAACCTTACGCAACAAAGCAACATTACAGTATGCCTTTGTTAAGGCTTCTTGCTGGTTTAAAAAGGTAGATTTTTCATTCGAGAGATTGTCCAGCAGTATTGGTTTCACATCTCTTCAGTGGAAGGTCTCTTTATTGATCCACATAAGACTGCGCGTTTCATTTGGTTTGCATTCGTACTCAATACTGCCAAAACTGTTTCCCCATTGGCAATGATCCCGTTTGTGGTAGTTGTAGAATTTGACTTGCCAGACCGTTTCAAAAACACCAATGTCAGTAAACTGCGAGGAAGAGAAAGTATCAGTGTTAGTGAGTTGATAATTTTGTTGGTTTCTCTCTTAATGAGGAACAACACTCTAATGAAAGTATGGAAAACAGCTGATGCAAGGGTTATTGTTTCTCCAGTCAATAAATCAAAGATTTGTAAAGCCTGCTCTAGCAGTCACAAAGTCTTTTATGCTTAGGCATACATAAAACATGAAGGATCAGATTCTCCATACACTGTCCTCTTGTACTTATATCTGTGAAAGGCAAGGGAGTAAAAATGTTCAAGTTCCCATATGGATAAATGTTACGAACAGCAAGAATCAAAGCTATAATCATTCTGAAGATGACACAGCAGTAGCTGGCCCAATGATCTCAAAGCTTATTGTACTGTAGCCCTTGTAGCAGTGATCTTTAGTGATAAAGGCCATCACTTCACCTTTATACCATACGTGGAGGCTGCAGTTAGGATTGGGAAGATCCCTTGTTTTGCACAGTCCGAAATCTTTAAGGTCCCTGTGTTTTGTAGCCTTGTGTTTGCAGTGTCTTGACTGAGACATGCTGCTATTAGACCACTTACTCCTTCCCTGGGATTCTGTTTCATATTTGACATGAAACTTAAGCAGAAGTTCTTTGTGCATTTCTTTACTAGTTATACTGTGATAGTGCAGTTTTTCAAACTTAGATTATGAGTGACAAAAGCTAGGAAGGAGATAATCACCAAATTTAGCAAGTATCTAATACAGTGAAGGAGTAGTGAGACATTGACTGTAAGTTGTCTGTGCTTGCAACTTTGAAGTGAATGAGACTATGACTATACCAAGTTCTGTAGAAGAAAATCTATTTTTTTAAGCCACAGCTAGACAGCTATGAGTGAGGCTTTCAAGGATAGATTATGATTGCAATTATGGTGGTGTAAAATTCTAATTCCTGTGCCTTGAGACCCTGCAGAGAATCTTAAGTGTGGGTGTGAAGCCTGTATGTATTGCTGCTGGTCCCAGTAATAAGGCTTGTGTATGTTGTTAGAAGATACTAGATAGTGGATTCAGCACTACTGAACAGCACTGTTCTTCAACATTTCTTCCTTTTAAATATTTCCATCACTCATTTTAATGACAGCTTCTTCACTTGACTGTTTTCCATTCCCATCATGTGCCTGGGATATGACCTCTGATCATCTGCCTATTATGATCACACTTGCAAAGTCAGTATGAAAGCCCTTTTACACAGTGACTCTTCCTGAGTTGTAAGCAGAGCCTTCTGTATCCAGTTTTCTCAGAAAGACACATTGGGTTTTTTTAGTTCAAGATGCGGTTTGTAAGCTGCTGCTGCATAATGGACATTGCTTTAAACTTTCCCCCAGCCCACTGTGTTAACTTAAATTTAGACTTGACAACAGCAGGATTGTGTGCTGTTAGTGAAAGGTTTTTATTTGGCTCCAGTTCCAAGTCTCATCTTAAAGAAGGAACTGAAATATTTCTGCTGCTTCCTTTGACAAAAAGACAATCAAGTGTACAGGCTATTTTCTCTCTCCTAGTAACTAAAATCTTAATTAAGAAAATTTTTTAATTAATCGTCTTTGATAGTAATCCTGACACACTCATGATGCAAGACAGTAAAGGTTAAGCACATTGGATATTACAGTGCACAGTCTACAAAGAGAAACTGAAGAGCATAGTGTCAGCCCACCCTCAGTGTGGAAACAGAAAGAAAAGGCATTTTAACAGCATTTGTAGAAGGTAATATCATACAAGAGCAGTATTTAAGTTCATTAATATATGGAGGATCTAAATTTCAACAAGATAGAGGAAGAAAAATTCTATCTTCCTCCAGTGACCCAGTTTGCTGAGCTACCCTGAGTAGTTTGACTGCTATGGATTTCCAGAAGGAAAGAATTAATTGCAGAGCTTTTCTACAACCATGTGCCTTCCCGCCCCCCCCGCCCCAGCCCTGTACTTAGTGGCTGCAGGAGCTCTGTGGCATAATGAGCATTCTGCATTCTCAGAGCTCCCCTTAATTCCTGTGGCTCCTCCACTGGGCCTGCATATGGACTGTCCCAGGGAGGAGGAATGGCCCTACCCTTTGTTGGACAGGCTTAGAAGCCTATTTCCCTGTCTGCTCTTCTGTCACACGGTGCTATAGGCATGAATAGTTATTTAATCACTCTCTCTGAATTTGCATGCTCGGATGATTTGTGGGCTCTTTATTACTGGGAATAGAGGTCTAGCTTCTTTATTCAATCTTAGTCTAGTCTGACCAAGAATAAAATGAGACCAAGAGGTTTCAAACTTTGTTTACACCATTTGCTAGACAGTTTAGCAGTTTCTGGATAATGTGCATAATTGAGCATTCAGGTAACAGAAATGCATCCTCAGATTCTGGAATTCAGAATCAGAATTGTTGTTTTACATGTATAAACTATGGCTTTAACAGGTCAGATGTCTACTAGTCAGTTAAAGTAGGAGCACAAAGAATTGTTTGTTTAATGTTTTAAAGCAGATGGGAAATAAATTCTTTTATGAAGACCTTTATGGACCTTCTGTCTTTCAGGCATTAGATTGGCAGTCTCAGACCAATTTTTAACTGCAGGACTGACCTCACAATCTAATTATTTCTAATATGAGTTCAGATTTTATGCCTTAGTGTCCTTATCTCCCTAGGATGCATAAGGATCCTGCCTGTTCTAGAAAAGGAATTGGAGGCAGAAATTCCTCATGTTGAATGAAACAGGAAAATTTAAAGCTGTATGCAGCAAGTCCAGTTTTGAAGATTCAGTTTTCAGACTGGGATATCTTGGGCTGGTTCCCTAAATCTGTTATGGCTCTGTCTAGCTGTGAGTTAAACATGTAAACCCCTGTTGAGTTGCCTATATTTAATACTTAAAAGTATCAGTTGTGGATGTCTAAGTCTGTACTGAAGAACCTATCTATCAAATCAAATCCTAAAAGGTGTTGAGGACACCTGCTTAATGCTTGAAAATTCTCTTAGCTTCCTGGTTAATATCCAAAGACTTGATCTGTGAAAACAACTGTTTGGACAAATATTGTGGCTACTCATTCAGATGCTGCAACAAACCATTTCAGAGCTTCTTTCTGAAAATCAGACCCTCCTTGCATTTCTTGGAATTATTTAATTTATAATTTGACTTGGTTTTCTCCATAAGAAAAGTTAAAATACCAGATTTTCAGAGTTCCCATCAGTGCTACGCTTAAGGGTAAAGGTGCCAAAACAGGGATGCCATAGTGAAAGTGACTGGTTTTTTGGGAGCTCTGCCCTTTCACCTCCTGGTATAAGGACATTGTGAAATGTAACTGCAGTACTCAACAGTGGCATCCAGCAGCCCTGTTGTGCTGGTTGAGAAGTCATACTGGGCATTTGGTTTTCCTGGGAGTTGACTGTATAGTAAAGTGATTAACATGGGCAAATACTTCAAGGTAGTCTTATTAAGCTAAGATTATGAAGTGGTAACTGTTAATGCGATGTGGGTCTCTAAAATTGTTACACATGCTGTAATTATTAGAAACTCCAATGGAGATGTTAACAGTTCTTATTCAGAAGGGGATTGTCGTACTAAATGATGATTCTGGGAAAAAGGAGTGAAGATAAAGATGAAATCTTGTGTGCAGTGAACAAATGTGAGAAAAAGCTGAAATCTGGTGGGCTTGGCAAGGCCCTAAGCTTGTAAAAGTTGGAACACACCCTTAAGAACGCTTCAGATGAAGATGGCTTACTGCCTCATTTCCCCTTTTGGTGCAGGAGGCACAGAATAAGCAGCAGGAATCCCTCACAGCTGTAATCAGGAGAGGGGAAAAAACCCAAACAGCCAAACCAAAGCCAGAACTAATCTCCTTCTGCACCCTAAGCGCACCACCCAGAGGGTGCATGGAAATCTGCCTGCTGCTCTTCCTGTCTTCTGTCAGCTCTGCTGCCTTATGGGCTGGAGCTTTTGTCATCTCACTTTGGGGCCATGGCATATATTGATTCTGGCCCTTGGAGCTTCTCTTTAAGGTTGGGGTGAGGAGCCACTTGAATAAGACCTTAGGTTGGTGAATGCAGAGATAATGTGAAAAATTGAAGGGTATGGGGAAAAAAGGGGAGAAGACAGCCTTTGGGGGGCTGTGGAGGTGTGCTTGTGCTTTCAGCCTCTGGCAGGCCCTCAGGCATCCCAAAGGTGACAGGTGGAAGGGGAAGGTAGTCACCCCTTATGCTTCGGGTGTGCTCTGCTCCAAAAACCTGGCTGTGCTGGCAGGCAAAAGGGGGGTCCCTGTATGCCGAGGGTTTGGGCTTGGATTCCTAGCCTGGGACCTTGGTGGATGTTGCCTGAAGTCTGTAATAAATCTTGCAGAAGAGGCGAAGGGTTCAGCACTCATTTCTTTCTATTGCAGCACCCCAAGGGCTTTGCAGGTCTTTAGAAAATCCCCCTACTCCTTTGAGGCCCTTGCTACTCTCGTGAATTCCCCTGGGGAAGCAGGGCTTGTGTTTTCCAGGTACGCTCCCACCAGCAGTCTTACCAGTGCAAAGCAAAGAGGGAGGAGGGCAGCAGCTGTGATCAGACCTTGCCCTGGAATATTTGACCTCCACACTTCTCTCCAGTTGTCACACCCCAACCCCCACTCCCCTTGTCTCCCCGTGCCAGGCTGGAGGAACCACGTACCTGCATGTTGACTTGGATGGGCTGTCTCTCCCCGCTCTTGGTATGGGGCACCCCTTCTGTGTCGTAGATGCCTGTGTAAGAGGCCACCTGTGCATCCCTTGATTTCTCTTCCAGGGGGACATTGACGCCACCGATGCCCATTGTCCTGCAAAGAGAGGGGATCCAGCCTTTCAGCAGCCCTGCACCCCCCTTTCCTGGCAGCTTGGAGCCAGCACGCTGGCTGGCAGCCTGGCAGCCTCTCTGCTGGGGGATGCTTCAGGGGATTTCAGCAGCCCTGCAGCTGCTGCTGACTCACTGGGGCTCCTGAAAAATGTCAGGGCTCTGCAGTCACCCAGGGAAGGTGTCGGAAGGAAAGGCGGGAGGTATCTGGTCTGGAGGTAGCGGGGGAGAGGTTTTTGAAGCTCTTCTCCAGGGCCGCCCCTCCACCCAGAGCTGGTTCCCCAGTTGCAATCCTCCCTGGTGCCAGCCTCTGCTTTGCTGTGCTGCAGCAGGGCTTGGGCTGCAGCCGGAGGGGCCTCTTCCCTCTGCCTCTAGGGCAAACCGCGGATGAGGGGGGGTGAAAAGGGGCTCCGGGGGAAGGTGGGCAAGGGAGCAGCTCCCAAACGCGGCAGAGCCGCGGGAACAGCTGGCCACGGACCTAAAAACGGGGCCACGGAACCAAAAGGGGCGGGGAGCGAAAAATCACGGAAACCCCGTGCTATCAGCCTGTCGGGAAAAAATATTAAACCTCTAAAATCTAAAGGAGTGGGGAAGAGCGGACGCGGGGAGCCGCCCCGAGCGGGGAGGCTGCACTTACGTGGCCTGGACTGTGCCGGGCCGCAGGGCCACCTCGATCTTGTACTTGGCCCCAGTCAGCAGCTTGATGGTGCGGTTCTGGCCGAAGCGCTGCCCATCCACCTTGAAATACACCGCCCCGTCGTTGGGCTGGATTTTGAGGGAGACGCTGATTTTCACGAGGCCGGGGATGTCGCCCATCGCTTGTCGCCGGGGCGGGGGGGGCGCGGGCTTTGCTCTCGTCTCGCCCCCTCCGCGGGAAGGCGGCTGGCCGGGACAGGAGAGCGAGGCTGCGAGGGAGAGGAAGAGGAGGGAGGGAGGAGGAAGAGGAGGGGCTGCCGGATCCCAGCCAGCCCAGCCCTGCCCTTCCCAAAAGCAGCAGATGATCTATTTGGTTTTTCCCTCCCCCTAATCGCGGCGCAGCATCTGGGCGGCGGATGCACCCCACCCCCCATCCTCCCCGATCTCCCGGGTTGGGGGACATTTGCAGCTGCTCAGATAACAGTCGGTTTCCAGGGAGTTAATCCGGCCCCGATTACTGTAGCCTTAATCCCGCCGTTCTCCCCGCAGCGAGCGCGGGAGCCCCGGGCCGGCCAGGACCGGGCGGGGCGGCCGCCGCCGTTCAGCACCACGGACAGCGGCGAGGGCGGGGCGGGAGAGACCCGCCGGGCTCCTCCGCCGGCGGGCAGCGCGCCGGGGGCAGCCCCCTCCCAACCGCCCCACCGCGGGGGGACGCCACTCCCAACCGCCCCCCCGGGGGGAAGCCTCCTCCCAGCCGCACCTCTGGGCGCCTCGCCGCCGGGAGCCGTCCCCCGCGGGCTGATCGAGCCCTCGGGGCTGGGCTGAAGCATCCGCCTGGCGGCATACGACAGCCAAAGTGCCCGAGAGGGAGGGGAGGGCGGAGAGCAAAGATAGGGTTTGGAGGCTCTTTCTCTCTTGTACGGCAGAAAGGTTTTTGTGAGTTAGCATGCCTAGACTGAGGGTCAGTTTCTTGCTCTCTGAAGCCAACATCAATATTTGGTCCAGGGTTTCTGTTGAGATTTTTTAAAAATCACTTTATTGCAATCTTCTTATTTTAATAGGAGAAAAGCCTTTTCTAATTGCAGGATCAGATCAGAATCTTATTTCTTTAAATCTAATACTACTCTTTATCTATGGCTGGTACCACTTCTGCAAGGAGAAGGACCTTTGAAACTGCAAGTCGTACCATAATTCAACTCTCTACAGGTCTCATTCACACCTAACAGATTGCTTTTAACCCAGGAGCAGGTTTGTGCATCCTTCCCATTCTTTTGCATTTGTTCTTGTTTGCTGTTAAAACTGCAACATTCTTATGTCTGATATGGGACTTGGACTACAGATATATTTTTTGTTTGATTAAATGTTATGGTAGAATTAATTATTTTGTTAGGAGAATTTCACAGCTACATATTGCACTGTACCTGACCTTTTCTTTGTTTTCCTAAAGCTAGGATGTACACGTGGTGGGAAAACATAGTATTGCTAAGCCAAATGGAAGATACAGCATTACCTAGCTGCATTTCTTAGTGCATGCAAGTTAATTAGGGAATTAATTTTATTGTGAACGTTAAGCAAAAGAATACATTCTGTTGAAAACAACCTCTGAAAAAAAACCCCAAACCCACCCAAACCTCTCATATTTACCTTGGTTAGGTATCTAGATAAGAATAGACTTCCTAATGTGTCCAGACAGCCAGATTTCCCCAAAGATAAGGGCAAGGCAAGATCCCTGCCTCTCAGAACTGTGTATGTGATGAGCTTTGTAAGTAACATCATACCTTCAATAGCAGTCACTAGCAGCAGGGACTCCCCTATAGGGAAGTTGTTACACGATGCAGTCATTGCTTCTCCCCCGAACAGTCAAAAGTGAAACAAATGCTATTAAAAAAACCCTAACTTCCCTGTGTATGGTGAGGTAGTGGCATTATCAATGCTGATGTCTAAGGAGAATCTTTTGGGCTTGGTGAGTCACCTAAGACTTGTATTGTCAAAGGGCACCTAGTCAGAGAGTAGTTGCATCTAATCAAGTAGTAAGTTGCAGGAGCAACTCAGCCCATAGTGGGGGGGGTCAACGTTTGATCACAAATCATACACTGAACTCCTTAGATTCGTTGCAATGATCTTTGCTGACTTTAAAGGTCCTCAAAAGCAGTCCACCAAAAGCTAGGTAAAATTAATCCCTCTAAGCATTGTTGAGGTCAACAATGAATGGGCTTGAAAATATCTTTGAAGTTATTAGATAGTCAAGGGGTATGCACAGGTTTTCAGATGAGGAAGCAGCTGCTATATACAGACATGTATCTCATAACAAAAGACCACATTCATGTTTCTCCCTATCTTTTTTGCTCATAGCAAAAGAATTCCCATTTTTCATTATATTCTGCTGAAACTGCTGCACTTTGTGGCTTGTTGAAAGTTTTCCTTGCAGCAACTGCCACTTCTGTAAGTTTCAATGTAATTCAGTATGAAATCACAGAGGCCTTACACATGGGGAATCTGATAGTACCACTTAAAGCGGTGTGTGAAGAATAATGGCTATTGTAAGGGATCAGTTTTACTCTTCTCATGGGCCAGACATATCATGTTGTAGTAAATTGTGTGTAGCTGAAAACATTGATTGCAATTAGTTTCCCAAGTACACGAGAGGTCAGATCTATAACGAGGTTTTTTCCCTTATTATTTCTGACTGAATGATCATCTTTGTCTGGACACAGATCAGGCTGTGACTTTATTCCAGGTCACTATAGCAAAGTGGCAAACATGAGGGAGAACACTAAAAAAGCATCATATTATGGATTATGTGTGCATAGGCTGAGTAACTGTTTTACCATGTGAAAGTGAAACAGTGGTGAGAGCAGAACTTCTATGAAGAAGGAATTTTAAACACAGCTATTGCTTTGCTTTTCATTGATCTGATAACGTCTTATGTTTTGAACCCCTTAGTGCTTTTGAAGGGAGTGGTGACCACCCTCAAGTGAGCTGCAGCCAGCATGCACAGCTATTCTCATTTCTCTTTTTCTTCCCAGAACTAGGAAAGTCTTCTCACACTGCAGCGTCATCCTCCAAGACCTCTCTCTTGTGCCTAGGACTTCCCTGCTGCAGCTACATTACCTGCATGTATCACTGATGGGGGACTACTGCAGGGGAGAAGTGAGTGCATCACAGGTGAGGTAGGATGCATCCAATGAAAAGCCAGAGTTAATATGCAGATAAGTCATGGCCTATGCTTTGTGCTGGTCCAATCTGTCTGGAAAACATTCTGGAGAAATCAATTTGGTTTCTTGACTGCATCCACTCAATGTAATCTCTCTATGCATAATATGTCAACTGCATAAACGTTTCAGTATTATCGTTAATGCAGGCCTTCCCACTTAGAGTTAATGCACTAATCCTGCTGTGTAACTCTACAATAATTAAATATATAAAATGTGCCTGAGGCAGAACAAGATGGTTCATTTATGGCAGCCAGCCCACAGCATTTAGATTCCAAGGTGACATGGACAATACCTGTAATAGTCTTTTCATGCTTGCCCCTCTTTGATTCCTTTCCTTACATAGTGCTAAATTTGGAAATGTTCCGGGTTTGGGTTTCTTTCTGAGAAGTGGATCCAAAGCCACAATCTTTCACTTGCTAAAAATAGCCATATGTGTGATTCCGTATGGAGTGAATTGTGCTGAGACTGGCACCTGCCAGCTCTCCAATTAATACTGTAATTCTTTTGAGACCTCTGCCTCTGCGCAGAAGCGAGAAAGGGTTTTACTGAACTATAAGCTGGACTGAGTCTATCACCTTTGCAAACCACTTCTGCATATTATTTTTTCCCGTGTAGCCAATCATTTTGAACATCGGGCTTTTGATTTAATTTCTGCTGGAAATGCAGCTTGATTTGCTGGAGAGATGCATATTTATGGAGAACTCACGTGCTGTGTTACAGATGGAGCGGGCTTATGGCATTTACAACGCAGCAAACATGTTTGAAGAGCAGCTGTGCAAAGGCTTGAGAGAGCAGTGAAGCTGAAGTAAAAAGCTGAGAAACTGCCTGTCTTCCTTGCAGATGACGTGTTTATTTGCAAAGATATGGTTCCAGTTTTCGGTATAAATGCCCATCAGTCTCTCAGCTAGATCCCTTGCTCAGATAAATGTGGTTGATCACTTTGTTTGTTTTTTTTTTTTTAAATGCTTGCAGGAGTGGACCTTGAGGTGGCAGAAAAAAACCAGAATTTTGGAGGAAATACGGCAGCAAGATCTCCTGTACAAGAACAGATCACTTACCAGCAAACTGAACTAAGATACTGAGCTCTATTGCAGATTGTGCTATTGTGACAAATGTTGCTAATCCAGCATCACACACCTTTACCTACTAAGGACAGAAATGGGGAGAACAGTGTGAGTGATGGCAGGTTTCCACAATGCAGGTTACTTTCTGCTAGACAAAGCTCTATCCTCTGCTCTGTGGAGAGCTAGAAGAAATACAGCTTTTCTGCTCTCATGCCTGGTGCTGCTCTTTAGGAATGTCTGCATAAAGAAGACATGCATGAGCAGTCCAGGCCATCCCTCATACCTGCCGTGGCCACTGTATGGTTAAGGAACATTTTGCTTCACATGAATGATTTCGCTGATCAGCACATTTCTGCCTGGGGCAAGAGGAAGTGCTGATTCCCCGGTGGTGACCTGTGATAAATGAAACCAAGCCTCAGTGTTAAAAGAAAAAGGATTATTTCAGACATGTAAGGTAGAAGGGTGAAAGGAATAGCTGAGTTTTGAAGATGAAATGGAAACAATATAGAGGAAAGAAGTGTTATAAAAGTAGTTGTTTCCAGCTAATATTGGATGGAGGTAATTTTATGCTTTGACACTGAGATCCTTAAGTAGCTAATGGTAAATTCTGGAGTCATTGGCTTGGTGCCACTGTGTCTAGAATTGCATTTCACACTTCCAAGGGCTCTTCATGCAGGTAAATAAGAAACTGAGCTTTGTGAAAGTGTGGAGTCAGCATCCTTTTCTGTTCAGATTAAACTACTTTTTAGTATAAGGTTATATAGATGTTCAGTTGAAGAGGATCTGTCCCTGGACATTTCATATCATCGATTAATTATGCAGGGCCCTGTCATCCTGACTCAGCACAAATCAGCAGGAGCAGATGAGCAGGAAAAGATGTGGAAAGGCTGCCTGCAGGGAGGAAAATGCTGGCAGATTCTTTTGTCTTTTTTCCCCATAAGCACTTCCAGCTGGGGAAGGGGTTTCCTTTCCGCAGGTCTGAGGGGCTGCAAGGTAGAGACAGAAGGAAGAACTAACTGTGAGCAACTTCTTTGTCTCTAATGCTTGACCAGGCTCTGTAGCATTATGGCCTCAAGGCAGCTAAAAAAGGGATACTTTAACTATAGTGAAAGGTATTTAATTTGAGTTGTTGTTGTCTATGACCTGTATTTTTGCGTTATCCAATCAGAGTAAAAAAAAATATGTACCTGTTCCCAAAGACAGAACCACTGGAATGAAAGGGAAGAGAAGGAAATAATTCACCTTCTTAAAGCAAAAGGAATTACTGACCAAAGAAGACATTATATAGGAGGAGCCTACAAGCTCCTGAGTTTATTAGGCATCATTTTAAGGCTTATGGGAAGTGAAGGGAGCCTTCACAGAAACGGAAACTCAGTTAGATCATCTCAACTTTGGGATGTGTCTTCAGTTCATTCCAGGCCCTGGGACTGGTAGGCAGATTCTTTACTGTAAATGTGGCACAAAGCTTTCTGATCACTTTTTAGTGATAAAACTTTAGTGATCACTTTTTAGCTTTGTTTCCAAAGAGCGTGAAGCTTTTATTAGCTAGGTGTGAGTTACTGTCTCTCTAATAGATTTAGAATCTGTTGGCTGATGTCAAGTACACTTGACAGCCAGAGAATTGGAAAGCATGTATTGAATCTTTGATTTTCAAACGGTCTAATGGGTGACTGGATTGGTCAGCAACTAGGGCCCTTACAGCAATAGCATGATTTACAGGAGTAAAGGAACAATGTACTGAGACTCTGTAGGTTCTAGAAACAAAATCCAAATGACCTAATAATACATAAAATCATCATGAAAAGGTGTGCTTTGGGCAGAATGCACTGCAAAGTGTATAGCCTGAGACTGCTGCTACAGACAGGTGCTCTGCCTGAAGATGAGACTGGAGGGGTCATTTAAGCAGCAGCTAGCTGAGAAAGGTCTGGAATGGAATAGCTGAATTCAGACAGTGAAGAGAAACATTCAGCAGTTGGGATAGTGAAGCACTAATACAGGTAACCAAGAAAGGAGTGGAGTCTCATCTGGGAGAACCCCTAAATAGGCATCAGCAAGGAATGGCCAGAGAAAGTCTCTGAGGGCTCTTCTTATCCTCTGATCCTCTATCACAGACCTTGTTAGACTTCTGCATACTTCTGAGTAAGGGCTGAGACAAAGAGAGTCAAATAGAGAGCAGGAATTTCTGTCTGTGGAAAAGTCCCTGTTTGGGGATCTTTACCAGTGGCAGAGGTGACAGAAGGAGTAACCCTGGGCTCAACCCATATCTGAATGGGCTCAGCTGTAGAAGTGAGTTGGAGTCTTGTACATGGGAGATTATTTTGCTATTGGCAATGCAGAAGCCTCCTTATTGCCTCCTGTGTACCACCACTCTTCCTTCTATATGGGGAAGAGGAACTGTGTCTCTGGTATATATCAACTTTTGGAAGACTATGGCTTTGTCTTATCTTTTACAGAATCACAGAATCATCTAGATTGGAAAAGACATTGAAGATCATCCAGTCCAACCATTAACTTCACACTGACTGTTCTCAACTCCACCAGATCCCTCAGCGCTGGGTCAGCCTGACTCTTAAACCCCTCCAGGGATGGGGACTCCACCACTGCCCTGGGCAGCCCATTCCAACCCCCACAACCCCTTCTGGAAAGAAATGGTTCCTAATAGCCAGTCTAAACCTTCCCTGGTAAGCTTGAGGCCATTCCTGCTTGTCCTATCTCTTGTTACTTGGTTCAAGAGACTCATCCCCAGCTCTCTGCACCCTCCTTTCAGGGAGCTGTAGAGGGCGATGAGGTCTCCCCTCAGCCTCCTCCAGACTAAACCCCCCCAGTTCCATCAGCCGCTCCCCATCAGACCTGTGCTCCAGACCCTGCACCAGCTCCGTTGCCCTCCTCTGGACACGCTCGAGTCATTCAATGGCCTTTTTGGAGTGAGGGGCCCAAAACTGAACACAGGAATCGAGGTGCGGCCTCACCAGTGCCGAGTACAGGGGTAAGATCCCTTCCTTGTCCCTGCTGGCCACGCTATTGCTGACACAAGCCAGGATGCCATTGGCCTTCTTGGCCACCTGGGCACACTGCTGGCTCCTGTTCAGCCGGCTGTCAGTCAACCCCCCCAGGTCCCTCTCTGACTGGCAGCTCTCCAGCCACTCCTCCCCAAGCCTGTAGCGCTGCTGGGGGTTGTTGTGGCCAAAGCACAGAACCCTGCATTTAGCCTTATTGAAACTCACACCAACTGTAGCCAAATGAACTCTGCAGCAAGTCAGAGATGCTCATAGAAAGTGACATTCTGCGACACTTTATGTAGTGTGCTGGTCTAGTCCATTTATGCCTGTTTGACAGCTAACCTCTTTGGGAGGCCCCAGCATCGAACTCCAAAACCTGATTAAGTCCGATAAACAAATTTCTCTTATCAGCAGAGGGCGCATCATCTTTAAGTGAGGGCCCTCCAGCTCCCTGCCAGGCCCCAGGTGCTCACCCACTGAGTCTTCAAAGACGAGATGAAGTGACAGAACCGGTGAGTTGGAAACCTGTCTCTGAGATCCTTTTGGCATGCACCAAGCAGCAACACAGCATGCCGCCCTGTTTGTTGTTTTGCTAGAGTTCATGTGTTTGCAGAGTGGGCCTAAGTTCTTGGGAATGGGCACTAATATGCTTATTTAGTTTCCCCAGACTCTGTCATCAAGGCTGGCTGTATTTGATACAGTTATGCATTTTGTCAGGCTGTAGCCTGTTCTGTCAGAGGTAAACTATAAATAAACACGTGCCTCTGCGTTTCCCTATCTCTTACTCTGTAAGAGGAAATGGGCTTGTTTTCATGTGATTAGCAGGCAGAGGAACTTGTGAAAGTGACACAGCTGTACTGTAAAAACGCCAGCCCACGGACTTTGCTGCCAGAGGAACTTAACTGCCAGCGCTGATAGACCTGAGAGCAGGATTGCCTGAGACATGGAGCGAGAACCAATGCGCATAAGGGAGGGCTACTTGGTTAAGAAGGTAAGTGGGCAGTTTTGGACTGCATGGAGGAGGAAGCTAACTTTGAACATGTTGGGGAGGTGTAGGGGAACACACTTCATTTTTTAAAAAAAAAATAATTTCTTCCAGAAGAATAGGCAAATGAACAGAATTCCTTGAGCAGTAAAACAAAGTGGTGTTAGTGATTATAGAGGTACTTGATAGAGGTTATATCTTGTCAATATACTTCATAAGGTATTTTGCATATACCTCAGATGTACCTTTGGATCAAAAGATTTATATTTTTATTAAGTAACCTAATGCCCTTACTGGAAGCTTGGCAAAACAGGCCACAGCTTGAAATGGCCACAGCCTGCTCCATTGCACTTAATTGCTGAGTTAAACATGAAGGAAGCATCGTGACATTAAAGAGGTCAGGTCACCTTGGCCTGGAAACAGTGTGTGGGGCCACAGGCACTTCCGTTCTTTGGGAAGGCAGTAGCCCTACAGCAACCTCTGCTCTGGAGTCTTTTGTGGTAGAGCCTGTAGGGTAAGGCCTTGACTTTCATTTAAATCCTTTGTGAGATCGGTCTGGCTTAAAGCAGCCTAACGAAACAGTGTCAGTCCTGGAGCAAGAGAGGAGCTCTCTCTTGTGGTGTCTCTGCTCATCAAAATGAGAATGTCACTCATTAGAACAGCTGGCCGGAGGGATCTTTAGTCTGGGGCCAGTGTTGTGAAGAGGCTGCTCTTCAGTCTTGTTTCCACTGACACTGGAAGGAAGAGAGTAATTGTAAAGCTGCAGTAATGCTGTCATGTGGAAGGAAAGAGCCAAATTCATGCTGTGCAGTTTGCAGGTCTCTAGTTCCAATGGCCTGATATAGAGAGCGAGTGACTCATGATCTGTATTCATCCATGACAGGGGAATGGCTGGAAATTTAGACACTGGGACAATCCCAAACTGTGTGCCTGGCTGGGTATGCTGGGGAAAACATGCATACAGATGTGGCAGTGTCATTCCCTCAGATTCTTGGGGTTGCTGGGTTCCCAAAAACTCTCTCTGTGCAGGTACTACTAAAGTTGCTGTTGGGTGCTGCTGCAATGGCAACAGGGAAGTGGAAATTGTGCCCATTTCCTAGAACAGCCTCATAGGTGGCTCTGTCCTTACAGAAGTGGGTTTATGCTGGTGGTGAGGAGCAGCGGTGTACTAGAGGAAGGGCTGGAGGGCAAAAGGAGAAGAAGATACAAATCAGACAGGTACCAGTTGTTTGATCCATCAGTGAGGTTGCTATAAATTCCACAATCAGCTTTCAGCAAGGCCAGGCATGCTCCTGATTAACCTTACCTGCTAATTATGTACTCTTCTCCTCTCCTTTATGTAAAGTGAAACCAAGAATTTGATTTGATACAGCTCTCTTTGCAGAGATATTTACATTAGGCTGGGGAACAGTGTTGTGCTTGGGGGTCAGTGCTTTAGCTGGGACGATGTGACCCCCAGTGAATGTGGGTTCAGACCTCAGTGCTGATTTAGGTCAGCTTAAATGTCTATTAGTATATATTGGGGCCTTTGTGTCATCTTTTGAGCATAAGAAAGAACTAATTTTCTAATCTTGTAGTGCTGCAGATCTTATAAAAAGAAGTTGTTCTACTGAAGGGAAGTTGTGTGTTTTTAAAATGGCTAATGATTTCAGAGAGTAATTCAGGGAACGCCCATCTACATCTGCAGTCTTTGTTGTAGGTGTGACAATTTGATTTTTAATCCAGGAAGATCAAATCCAGCATCCTTCTTGCTTGTCTTTCATGAAATGTTTTAGATGAGACCAATGTCACCATGTTTGGATTTGCTGATAGTGTGGATCTGAGACTGCCAGTCTTAACACTGTGATGGCTTCCATTGGCTGAGCTGTCAGAGTCTGGTGTTCAGAAAGTACTGGACTTGCTTGTTTATGAGTAGAAGTATTGTAAGCCCACAAACAAAAGGAAATTTCAACAGTTCTTGTCTTGGCTCATCATCTTAATTGATTTCTTAGCAGAAAATCAACCAGTGGGTCAATTTGGGCTCTCAAAAAAATGGTAAATTTTCATGGTTTAATTAAAAAAAAAAAAAATCAAAAGAAAGTAGCAGTCAACCCATATGTGGTACCCAGGTGACACTCTTACTTGTAGTTCCCTGTTTAGCTGGGTTTCCAGAGAGCCCCTAGCACTGTGACTTTCCTTGGGAAGGTAGTATTACTTTGTGGGGCACCTTCTGCTTTCAGTGATGGCTGCTCTTAATAAGATCTCTGCTGACAGGTTTCCCTCCTCACCCTGTAATTGAACACAGGGTCTGATTCAGAGTGAAAAGGGCCTTTCTTGAAAGCTAAGGCAGCAAAAAAGGATGTGACAGACAAAGGGTTCATTTGGGAAAAAAAAAAAAAAAAAAGAAGACTCAGCATATTTTTATTCTATTCACTTTTGCAGAATTACAAAATGCAAATGTTACTGACTGTGCCCAGTTCTCTGGTTTAACAAATCAAAACAAGCCATTTACACAGCACAATGGTGGCTGCCTTCCTTCTGTCTGCAGCTTTAGCCCTACTCAGCCACCATGGTCTGAGTAGGACAGGGATGCTGTGGGTGGAGTTGTAGAAGGGGGAGGATAAATTTAGGTCTCTCTTTGTAACAGAAAGAGCAAGGGAAACTAATATTTTTGAAGGATGGCCTCTTATTTGGGGCTCACAAATGTTGGTTGTGCTTTGGTAACTCATCAGAAGAACTGCTGGTATTCAGTACATCTAAATGTTGATTTGGCTGAGCTGTAAATCACTTGGATATCTGGGACTGTGACCACTTTTGAAGCTGGTTGCAGGCAGGACCAAAGAGGTTGTCTAGCTAGAGTGCAGCAGTCTTAGTAATTTTAGCAGTTAATCATTGAGAAGCAGATTGTTCCTCTCTGAGTCCCTGAAAGTTTTGCTTTTGTGTTTCATTGTACATTGGATCCAGCCCTGTCTTTATCTCTGTATTTCTTTCATCTAACATCTGTGTTTCAGGATTAGGAAGTAAAAGCTTTAAAAGATTAAATGAAGCACTTTGATTCCTCACCACAGCAGCTGGAGATCTGCAGCCTCAGACCCTTAAGCCATTCATTACTCTTACAGTTTGTTCTTATATGTCTAGAAATCCTCTGAGATGTGTGCTTTCTTATCAGACAATCGAGTCTTAATGACTGACTGTATTGTGGCATCAAGTCCTAAATACAGCACAGGGTACCCAAGTTAATGAGGCAGTCCTAATGTGGCAGTTCACATCCAGAAATTTTGAGGATTATTCATAATACTGCCACTATGTCATCTTGAAGCCAGTGGTTGGGACTAATTGATACTAAAAAGAAACGCTTGCTAGGGGAGGCAATGGGATTTTGAAAAAACTTATGGCTGGGGTGACTACAAGGGGAAATTAATGGTCATCAGAAGAATAACAACAATTTTTTTTTAACTGCATAGTAAGATGTGTGCAGTTGGGTTATGTTCCCCTTGAGACACTAACTGTAGTTATTTTAGTGTCAGTCAGACACTCCCTGGAAGGTCATATCTTCAGTGGTTATCATGTGAAGAGTGATTTATTGAGCATAATATACACAGTGGTTTATTGATGCAGGGCAGCATGTTTAATACCTGGAAGCCAATGTGGGTTGTGCTCTTAGAAGATGGAATTGAATTCTACAAGCGGAAGGCTGACAACAGCCCCAAAGGGATGGTCCCACTAAAAGGAAGCTCTGTTAACAGCCCATGCCAAGATTTTGGCAAAAGAATGGTAAGTACTTTTTTAATAACGATGACTGACAATATACTTACACTCCTGGAGGTACTGAAGGGGCAAAAGGCTGGTGGTTATAGATACCTTACACTCATCCTAGTGGCAACACTCACTTGTCTTTAGAAGGTCACAAACAGGCTTGGACTTGTGTAGTATTTGAAAAGTTTGACTGCTCAGGAAAAAATCGGGATACTTTCTGAATTGCTCCTCTTGAAGTGTTTCGTTTCCTTTTTTTTACTTTTTTTTTTTTTTTTTAATATCTGAGTCTGTCAGAGAGCAGAGCTAAATTATATTGTTGTGAGTCTACTTAGCTGGAATGGTGCAACTCCTGTATTAAATATAAATGTAGCTGCCACAGAATAAAGGTGTGGGAAACTATTTCATGAGCAGTGGAAACATTTACTTATTATCAAAGAGCAACAATTGGCTTGCTCAGACAGGAAGGAGATAACTGCTGTGACACAGATGCCCAAGTAAAGATGTAATTCCAAACCTTTTTATTACCATTTGGTAACTATCTGACCCCATACACTTCACATTCATGCAATCTGTATTAATCACACACTGCATTGTTACTTGTAGGGCTTTTGCAAGTGACTAAGAGTCACATCTACACTCAGAGAGAGAGCAAAAACCAAAACTAATTTAGGGAAAGTAGTCCAAATGTTGTCTACACATTTGGGATCTCTAAGGTTGAGGGTAGTAAGTTCACAGTGAAACACACAGATCACAAATTCAGAATCTTATTTGACACAAATTCAGAATCTTATTCGACACAAAATAAGATACAAAAAGATAAATGTACAAGCATACATATTTTGATACAGGGTTCCCAAAAAATAGTTGTTGGTAAAACAAGATTTCTAGTATGAGTGAAGAATGATACCTTTAATCAGTCATTTGTTATTTCAACAACTCAGTTTCATCACGTAAGCATTATACCCGCAGGAATTCCTTTGATAAAGGGTTCCCTCAGAATATGAAATATTATCCAATTACAGTTTAAACAAATTTACCGCAAGGATGTGTGACTAAAGATAGAAGTCTCTGAGAGCGTTAGAAAAGTAGAAAGAAAGTGTAAGAGAGCACATGAGAGAGCAAGTGTCACTTTCTTGTATGAGTAAAGTGAGGAGAATTATACTTGTCCTTAGGTTTTGTGGTAAGTGGAGTCAGCATCCCCTGACATCCAATCCCCCAGGTTTGGACTTGCTGGCTTTCCTTTTTTTCCTTCCTTCTTTTCTTTTCTTCTTTCTTTTTTTTTTTTTTTTTTTCCCTCTTTGTGCAGACTCCGTATTTACATGTAAAAAAAAAATAAATCGATTCTTATAGAGTCATTTTAGACTTAGATCTATTAAGAAAATGTAGCTTTTAACTTAAAAGCTCTCTTTGAGGCAGTACAATAAAAGGATGGGGCAGAGAATAAAGGTTGCTGTCAATCCTGTGCTGGGTCAAAGAAGTTGTAGATGGCTGCTTCTCTTGGGAACAAAAGGTTTTAGAGGACCATTACCTTGGATATCTCACCCAGACCAGGATCTTCAAGAGCTGCTTGCTCTTCCTGGATCTCTCTAGGTACTGGGAGTTGTCCACAGAAGGAGATTGTATTAGCATGCCTGGAAGAATTGTATGAGCATGCATTCCCACCTCATGCCCATCACAGGTTTTTTGATCCCTGAGCTGACAAGGGCGATTGTCCAACTGATTCAGAAGGGTTTGAGACTGATTGCTGGGCAAGCCCATTTACTCTTCCTTATTGCTAAAGGCTCCTGCCTGAGCCACCCTTGGGCAGGGCTGGGCAAATCTTACTGTTTAACCCCTGCGGCTTCGGATCTGACCTTCTGCTTCAGCCAGCATGGGTTGCATCTCGGGGCACTGCCTGGGATCTCTTTGCTACAGCACTTGGCTTTACATCTTTTGCAAACCATGAATAATAAAGGTGAAGCATAATTACATCTAGAGACTAGAGCATGGGGCGGGAACATTAAATAACCAAATAAAGGAACAGAAATTAAATATATTTGCATACATCTGGTTCTAATTCTGCTGATTTGAAACCATGTTCCTACATTATCTAATTAACAAGTCTCAGCACAGCACTCCTTACTCTATACATGAGGTATAATGCATGGGAGAAGGGTACTATGTTCAAGAGTATCACAGATCTTACATTATAATGGTAGAAATGAAGTTTTTCTCACAAAACATTCCAAACAGTTGCATGGGAAGATTGTTTGTGTCTTATTTTTAACTCCCACAGAGGCACTGACATCGGTATTGGTCTATTGTAGTTGTTTGGAAATGTCATTAACACGTTTAATGATAGTGAAAAGATAATTCAGCAGTGCACATGCATTCTACAAAATAGGCAGAGAGGTCTGAAGTATCAGATGTCTGTAGAAGGCAGTGAGAGGAATCCTCACCTGCCCAAAGGGCTGCCTGAGAATGTCACCGAAAACCAGGATAAAAACTTATTGACATCAATGTGATGTAGATAAGCAGACAGACACTTCTTTATTAACAGCCGGGTGCGCAGGGGAGTCATTTCACCAACAACACACACCAAGCACCAGAATCATACACCTTATATAGGACTTACTCATACATATTCATTAAGTATTCATACATAAACATACAATCTCTAAGAAATCATTAACATATTCTCCTCCTATTTTCGATTATGCACAGTGAAAGCTAGAAATGTCTAGAAATGTCTAGAAATCTGAATAGGTGGTCCATGAGTTGGTGGTTGCAATCTCCCCCTGCCGGAATTACCTTTTGCTAAAGTTCATGGTTTCTTGGCAGGTACTTGCAGGTTGTTATGGTCACTTCCCTCAGTTCCCATTAATCCTGGACCTTGACAACTACTTGCGTTCTTCTAGTCCTATGTATGCATCATAAATCTGTTTACAAATCATTTTGTGCTTTGTTACTTAAGTCCTAACTGTTTCCACTAGCTAATTATGACCACTCCCTTCAGCCTTGGTACAGAACTGTACAGGGGATTTTAAAGTAGCAGTTGGTTTCTGGTGAAAAATGCAATAAATGTGAACAAATTATTTTACTAAAATACCTCTTAATACTATACTCATATTAAAATCAAATGTAACTTAATTTCAGTTGATAGCAAAATCAGTAACAAGGGTGTACCAGTTTGCAGAAGATGCATTGCATCTGTATGGAAGGGTGATAAAGTCTTTGAGGATTGTTTTTTTGACTGCAATGAGTTTTACATTATGCTTCATTTTACGTTATGAGTTTACTGGGGCCTTTTCTGAGGGAGAATAAATAAAAAAGAAGGATCTCAGACCTGGGGGTTGAGGCACCCAAAACACTTTTTCATAACTAAGATCTGATGCAGAGTTTGCTGAAGTCAGTGGAAGTGATCCAAATGACTGCAGCAAGTGTTGGAGCAGATCCTCCTTATTGAGCTGGTGAGATAGTTCTTCAAGTTCATAGACAAATAGCCCTGGAGACATATTTTCTCCTAAAATTTGCACTCTTTGAACATTCAAAACTGCAACATGCTCATTCATGTAAGCAATGCCATTACTGGGATTGTCCTTACAAGTAGTTACTGCCCAATATGATTAAATCTGATTTTCTACATGTATTCCTTGAAAATGTGGTATCTTGATTTCTGTATCATACATTTTTCAGCTTTACTATACTTCTGAATCCAATGCCTCTCCATTCCATCCTGATTTGTCTCATTGGTTATGTGCCAAAATATACAGTTCTTCCTGTTATGGGATCTATTCTGGTTCTTCTTGGTTTGCATACATTTACTTCATATAGCTAAAAATGAAAGTATATTTTTAGGACAGGAGTTCTGTAGGATGAAAAGTGGGATAATTCTTATTAAGTCAGTTTTAAGTCCAGTCTTACTTACCTGCGATAAGTTTGGAGCAAGGACTATTGAGCCATGAGCAGACTTCTATGTTCATCTGATTAGATTTCAGCTTTCTGAATTGGCTTGTGTATCTGCATCGGGGTTTAGCTTGAAACCCCAGGGCACATCACCAATACACTTTGTTTACAAAATCAGTTGCAAAAAGCAGGTACTGAGGGGAAAGGAAGCAATCTTGGATTTGTTAAACAGAGATACAGCCTGTTCAGACAAGGCTGCAACTGCGTATTTTGAGATTTTATTTCCAAATGCATTCACCACTGTTTGCTGTTCTTGATCTGAAGTTTGATCATTCCTTAATGTGATGTTAATTCTGCTATACTTGTGCTTTCTGTGCTTTCCCCGTGGCTTTCCTGTAGATAGCATTATTATGTATGGTAGCTCATAGTCAGATTCATTTGTCCTAACTTAAACTATTTAAGATGTTGGTGTTTAGTTCAGTCAAATGGTCTGATTTTCTCACAGCACAAATAGATACACATGATCAGAGGGAGACTCGGTCAATTCTAGGACTGAAGACCCAACATCTTCACCAGTTTCAGAGGAAGCCTGGATGTCTAGCTTAGTGGCCTAGATTTCTAACAGCTTAAGTTAAGAGAAAGAGCTTTCCCAGTCTCCTTTGTGTACTGGAAATGAAAACTCTTCTTGAGCATTTCACTGTATGTTGCTTCTCAGCTCTTGCACTTGGAGAATGCTGATTTTCCCTTTGGTAAAAGCTTGGTTTAATGATTTGCTAGTTCATTCTATTAATCTGGTGTGCTAGCATGACTCTTGGGTCTTGGATACTGGGATTTGGAGAGATCTGTCTGCTTTTCACATGCACTGTACATTGATTTTCAGGATGTAGCTCTTTACTGCATAATAGAAAATGTTGGTATTGCTGGAAATATGAAGAGTATCAGATAAGAAATGGTTACTTTTCTGTCTGAAATGGATTTTTGAGGACCCACTGCTTTCTAAGTTTGAAATCTGTCTTCCTTAAAAATCAGTGGAACTTCTGGGCAATTTCAGGGTGCCAGAATTTTTCCTATTGGCAACAGTCTGGAAGATACGTCTTAGGGATGTTCATGTGCCATTTTTGACACAGGCTTCAGTAGACTCATTCAGTGTTTTGATTTCATTGCTGTAGATTCACCACACTTTGCTCTTTGACACTAGTGTCTGCTTTACTTGCTCTCAAAAAGCCATGTTGTTTGCTTGTTAATTAGCCTGTCATTTTTAGATGCATGCTGAGTGAGAACCTGTTGTATTTATTCTAATACAACTACAGAACAAATGACAGTTCCACTTATGGGGAACTGTATTTTAGAGGAAGTGGAAACCCTCTTGCCTGAGTATTAGATCCAGATTTTCCATCCATAAGGTCACTGGATGAAAATGAGATCAAACAGTGTGAACTTTGTGGTTTTTGCTTTTTTTTTTTTTTTTTCAGGTTGGTGTTATTTTTTTCTGTTTAGAACTACCTTTAAAAGATCTTTTCTTATTTTTGGGAAACACAGTCTTTCCATTGTTACTGGTGTGTTTAGATAGGTAGTGGTCATAAGGTGTAGCCAAGGGTTGGATTCATCACCTCCCTACCAAGCCCTTAAAGGTTTGCTAGGCTGCAATTGTGTTCAGATACTCTCCAATGTGACTGTGACCTTTTCTCACCTTGTGAATCAGTAGCTGAGCAACATGATGTGGGGTTTTTTTTCCTCCTTCAGACTGACCACATCTCTATAAAAAGATTTATGCCCCCTGTAATCCTGCAGGGGCTGGGCACTTCAGTCTTTCAGCTGTGTTGAACTTTCCAGCAAAAGTTAAAATCAGCAGCTATATCAGTGCCACTCACCTTGGCTGTACTGACAATGTCAGGATCTCTCAAAGGGAAATAACAAAAGGAGTCAGTTATTTACACTGCCTGTTCATGTTTCTCTTCAGAGTTTTTTTAATTTAACTGTGGTTCTAAGGCACTTACCACAGTCCCTTAGGCACAGGTGGGCTGTATGTCATGGTGGTACGACGTTAATCGTGCCCAACTGGCTACACCACAGTAACTTTTAAAAAACCACAATTTATCATTCCAGTTTGTCTTCAAGCTCACTGTGGCCAAGCAGCAGGACCACTTTTTTCAAGCTGCCTACCTGGAGGAGAGAGATGCCTGGGTACGAGATATCAAGAAAGCAATTCGTTGCATAGATGGAGGCCAAAGGTTTGCCAGAAAATCCACAAGAAAGTCTATCAGACTGCCTGAAACAATCAACCTGAGGTTTGTTGTCATAGCTCTGCTCCTCCATTTACTTCCATCTGCAGGCTGTGTGCCAGATATGTAACCTCAGTCTAGGAGAGCTATGAGCATGTCTGTCCATGCTACCTCTCTGGTTTCACTCAGAGTCCTTTCTGCATGACTAAGAGTTTCAGAGCATAGAAGGTGAAAGAAATGAGCTAGCCATAAGAACTGGGAAGATCATTTTTAATACATCTTCTTTTACCAAAGAATGCTTATTTATCAAAGGTTTTTGCTGATAAGGAGATTTCTGCACACACTGAAGTGCAAGAGGGGATCCCAGCCAAAGTGTGATTCTTCCACGGGAGGCATTTTTATACAGTATATAATTTATTACAAAAATTTCTTAAACCTTTTGTTTGCTCTCCAAAGAAACACTGATGTTAGCCTAGTTTTTGGATGGTGAGGGGACAGTGATGCCTGCCAAAGAACTTGGAACTGGCAAAAGGAGAAGAAAAGGGCATACACAGGAAACTATCTGTTTGCCAGTACTTTTAAAAAATTAAGGACAACTTTTTTTTTGTTTTTTTTTCCTCTGAGCAGTAAATACCAAGATACAAATGAGCCTGCAGTGCTGCTTACAAGACAGTATAACTGCACAGGGCCAAGATCCTACTAAATCTGACTTCACAGGCTTCAGCAGAGGATCACCCTGACTAACAGACCAAAGGACTTAGCCTGTGACATTTAATATTCATCCTTCTTGTTATTCCAGAGCTCCAAGGAATTAGAGTTCTGAGCAAGTGAAAAGCAAGTGGGAGGAAGGAAGTCACACCAGAGTTCACTGAGGTTACTTAGGGCCTCTGAGACCATGCAGGCTTTGGAGATGTCACAGTGACAAGTTTTTATGCTTGGTCAAAGACCTTTGGGGAAACATAGTGCAAGGCAGTGAGCTCCTCTATTGGCACTGAGGCTGTGGGGCCCTGTGAAAATGCCTCAGCAGTGAGTGTTCCTCTGTTCACACTACAGTCACCACAAGTCGTTCCATTCTCAAAATATGGGGCTGTGGTGAGCTGTTTGTGCGCTCCCCACATCTGCTCCTGCAACTGTGACAGTGATGTAGTGAGGCCTCCAGGCTTTGCAACGTACATTTTTCAAGAGATTAAACTAAGCCATGCTATAACTCTGCAGAGAGAGTAATTATACCAGAAAAACATGAAGACCCCGTGAATGACAACAGTGTTATTATATGAACTGGCTAAATCTTTTTATTTGCTAACAGTTTCCATGATTCTTTGTATGCACAGTGCTTTGTACCTCTCAATGAAGGATCCTGAAAAGGGAATAAAGGAATTGAAGCTGGAAAAAGATAAAAAAGTGTTCAATCACTGCTTTACAGGTAAGGAGCTCTTGTCCTTCTTTTCCTTACAATAAAGGGAGCACAGGGCTGAGAGGCTAAAGATAGATAAAACAGCTCTAAGCTTTGTAGAGCACAGAGAAGTTTGAGAAGAAGCCTGACAGAAGTTTTCTTGACCAACACAGGGGGTGCTTAAAGGATGACGCTTGAAAAAGTGTTCTGCTATGGCCATGGTAAGCAAGAGAGGAGGAAGACATTTAACCGGTGCCAGAAAGATTGAAGTAGATCTTTGTAGAAAGTTGCATGAAACATTTAACTCCAGAAAAATCATTAATTCCTGAATTTTTCATCAACAAACCATGTCACATTGTAACTCCTGTCCTTCTCCAAATCAAATCTGTGGGTGCTAGAGTCAAAATCCACCCTGTTTCAACAGCACTACGTTAGTAACATAGCAGCCTGGAAGACTGCTTTCTCCAGGCTTGGCTGTCCTTTGTACTTCTACAGTCCCTGAGTCTTCCCAGCTCAGCCCTGCATCCCCTCCCAGCTCTTTTCTCCCTCAGGTACAGTGTTGAAGATGTACTGGCCCCTGCCATCAGGTGGATTGGCTATACCTCACTGGATGACCTAGGCACCTTTCCAGATCAGCTCTCTGCATTGTCACTAAGGACATCTTTCAGGAGACTGATGAATAGATGGAGTCGGCCTGTTGCCTGTGTATTTTTAGGCTTCTTTGTGTTTGTCTTGGTTTGTGGCTGATACTGTTTATTCCTTTGTAATCAGGCACCTCTGTGATTGACTGGCTGGTGTCTAGCAACTCCATCCGAAATCGCAAAGAAGGTCTCATGCTTGCCTCTTCCCTCTTGAGTGAAGGCTACCTGCAGCCTGCAGGGGATACGTCCAAGGCTGCTGCTGAGGGACTGTCAGACACCCCCTTCTTAGATCTCAGCGATGCCTACTATTACTTTGTGAGTGTTGTATTCTGTTTTTTTAATCATCCCAGACTTGCTGATGATCTGGTTTTCTCAGGCTTCTTGTTGTGTTTCCTAAGTTGTGGAGGAAAGGTTGTACAGAAATGGAGAGATCCATGTGAATTGTCTGTCTCTACATGATGCTTGGAATGAACTGTCTCACTTAATATTTGTAAGCAGGACTTTTTTTTTTTTTTTTTCTGGAACCCTTCTAAGTGTGAACTGAGTGCTGACATCAAGCTGGGTTGTTTTAAAATTAGACTTTGTTCTTGGGAATTTCACCAGTGACCAGAATTTAGCCATCAGTTCCCCTGATGGTTCAGTGGAAGGGAAGAGACTTCATTATCATAGGGCTTTTCAGAGTGGCACAAGCTACAAACCCATTTTTGTGCAGAGCCATCAAATCTGACTCAGTGTGTGTGTGTACACACACACACAGAGCTTGCCTGTGAGCAGAGAAGCAAAAGTTTTTGCTATCTGACAATAATACCTGTCCTGGGTAGCTTATTTAACCTTTTCAATTTATTGCTTCTTATTCTGTAGAAGATTTGACTTGAAGAACTTGCCATATCACAGTCACAATCAAATACTGTTTTAAAGATATTTGTTTTATGAACTTATGCTAACAACTAAGTATGCCTTCTGTCAAGTAAAATGCATAAATATTACAATTCTGTTTCTATTTACCACATAGAATCACTCAGCTTCAGCAAAATGAGTCTCCCATTACTTCATTTGTTTTCCTAGAATATGCCCCACAGACTTTACCTGTGCAGCAATGGAAGCAGAGCCACTGCTGGTGAAGGCAGTTGTGTGGCCATCCCAGTTCCTGGCTACCTGGTACACTTCTCCTAGCAGCCCATGTGTGCTCTTCTTGTTTTCAGCTTGTTTTCAGTTTGATTCAATACCAATGTGGTGCAGAAGGCCACAGCAGGTCAATGTCCAACTTGCTATCATATAAGTAGGCAGCACAGACATTTACTCTAAGCCATACAAATGGTAACCTGCATTTACATCACTGGAACAGTGTATGGTTTCAGTAAGTAGCATCACAGTTATCTGGTGTGGAATGGATGTGATGCATGGATCCTGAGACAGCCTGGGTTCAGTGCACACATCACAACATCACAGCTGTAAAAAAAAAATTGTAAATTTCATAAACTAGGGGCAGTTCTTGTTGGAGAAGACATCCTGGATGGAGCATTTCTTCTCCCCAAATTCCAGATGGTTGTGATGGATGGAGGAAGAGGAAGGGTGTGTTGGGTGCAGGGATGGCTACGCTGTGCTGATATGGCTTCATATGAACTGCTGTCTGTGCATTTAAAAACCTGTGACGTCATGGGATTGAGGCAGCCTTCCATTGTGGAGGAAATGTGACACCGAGAATCATGGAGAATGGAGGCTCTGAGATATACACAGATGCTCCAGCTCTCTTCAGATGCCCTGAGACCCATTGGTGTTGTCCTACCTCACACTGAAAGGCTTCCATGGTGACTTGGAGCGCTTCTCAACTTACTGGGAGACTTTTCCAGTAAAAGGGTTGAATTTTTGGGTGGCAAAAAAAAGGGTGGAAGCAAGCCAAAGAGAAGCCAGATCTGTATGTGTACATAAACATGAAGCAGCTGTGTAACTTCTGAATTTTCTCTTGTGGTCACGCAGCCAGACAGTGGTTTTTTCTGCGAGGGAAATTCCAGTGATGATGATGTGGTCCTGAAAGAAGAATTCAGAGGCATAGTAGTCAAACAAGGATGCCTGCTGAAACAGGTCAGTATTGTTCATGTTCCATCCTGTCACTGGGTTGACATTGCATGGGTACAAGATTACTCATTTACACCAAAAAGCTTTAAAGAGAGAAACTAGCCTATGCTGTCTCCACACTAGACAGGTTTCATGTCTGTCCCTCTTGTCTTTGCACAAAGAACACCTGCTGTAGCGTGACAGCAGGGCTTTTGCCCAATGTTGCAAGGTTTTTGCTCTTGCTATGAAATAAGACAGTTTATAGTTTTAATTAGGAAAGACTGCTAGAGCAGGAGATGTGACAAGTCATTGATACAATGCAGAACTGAACTCAGATAAAAAGGCTGCCCATCCAGTGTCCCTCTAGCCACACAACTGGGTAGTGGCCGGTTTTCACAGGCTTTTTCAGCATACCTGAGCAAAAGAGTCTCCTTTCAGTCACTCATGTCTGATCCTGTTCTATCTGTAAGACGGAAGATAACTGTATACCTTTCCAGCAAAACTTTAAGTGATATGGTGAACATAATGGTAAGATCCTTACTTTTTGAGGCCATCACAAGCAGATATTAGTGAGCTGAAGGCAAGACCAGGATTGTTCAATGAATAGAATAGTTCAGTTGGAGGGACCTGCAATGATCATCTGTCTAGTCCAACTGCCTGACCACTTTAGGGCTGACCAAAGGTTAAAGTGCATTGTTCAAATGCCTCTTAAACACTAATGGGCTTGGGCCATTGACTGTGCCTCTAGGAAGCCTATTCCAGTGTGTGACCACTCTCTCTGTAAAGAAATGCTCCCTAATATCAAGTCTAAAACTCCACTGTTAAAATATTCCTTAGGAGTTCCTAAGAACTTTTTGGTGGTGCTCACTTGTCTTTCTTTTGCTCAGACTACTCAAAAGCAATGGAAGAAATTAGACACACAACTTTCTGCTAACTTTTACCCTGTCACATTTACCATCTGCCTATTTAGTAAAAGCTTTCTTGTGACCAGCACAACTAATTGAGAAATCAATATTTTGAAATGCTGGGAGGAAGTGATTCATGTCATTCCACCAGTGTTAGTCTGGATTTGGTCACCCTCAGTGACCAGATGTGATCACTGCTTGGAAGCGTCACTGCTTCTACTGAGGATGCTTTCATCAGATCTAGATTTTCCCCACCCATCATTTCAGTCTTGAAAATAGACAATGAGGCATCTACATCCATATCGGAAGTTGGTGTTATTTCTGCTTGAGCTTCTCAGCTGTGAACCCTCTCTAAGTGCTTAAGCCAGATAAACCTTTTTTTGTTGTTGTCTTCACAGGTATAGAAGAACCTTCAGCTCATTCCTGCCAATAGTTCAAGGTCCTGAAAGAAATTTTGCAGCCATGTTTTCTGGCAAACATTTAAACCTCGTTCTGCCAGACCTCATGTGAACATCATAACTACCAGACTATGAGATGTGTTTAAGGGAATCTCACATATTGAAGCTGTTCTGCCTTGTACAAAAATTAAAAATAGGAACCCATGTGATAGCCCACTTGTGTAAAGAGTGGTATGCAGAAAGGCTACGTTCAAGTCCTACTCCAGTGAATATTTCCTGTCCAAAATATTAATCTTTTTCTCTTTTGTATTTGCCTGTTCTCTCATGTGTGGGTAAGCTGACTGTAAGCACTTGCAGGCAAAGGAGTTCACGACATTCCTGGTTTTGAATTTTCCTAGGGACATCGGAGGAAGAACTGGAAAGTGAGAAAGTTTGTTTTGAGAGAGGACCCTGCATATCTTCACTACTATGATCCTGCCGGTGTAAGAGACATTTGGTTTATTTCCCTGTTTGTTTTAAAGCCAACGCTTTGTAGAAATATCTGAATGGAGTATTTGCATGGGAATGTGTGATAGGGAAGACCACGCAGGACAGCGGGGCTGTTTGTGCTCATGTGGCCTAGCCATCCTCTGGAAAAGCAGAATGAAGGCTGGTTTCTGAGGCTACCTGGGAGCAGCTAACACCGAATTGTGCTCTCACCTCTTATCTGTGATTGATTAGAATTAATGTGTGCTCTCACTTGATTAAAATGAACAAGGTTATAAGTGCAAATGAACACAATACAGACATTTTGCAGTTTATAATTGAGGTATTTTCTGTGTTAGGATGAGGCATGGTGTTTCATTTCTTGTGTAATGCTAATGGGCCAAATTCTGCCCTAAGAAAGGAAGGAGCATTGCCACAGGCAAAACCTGCCCCCCACAAGCTGGCATTCAGGTAGATTCAGCTCACAGGTTTTATTTCATCCTACATTGCTACAGGAGCTGTGCCGCTGTGGGTTACAGGTGCTTTACGCTGTGCCTGTCCCCCTTGGCAGAGGCAGCCTAGAGATGCTGGAGAATCAACACTGAGGGGTTTTGGACCTCTGTGGTCACAGCTTGCCTTTCCTCTCCCAAAGGGCTGAGGTGTCAGCTTATAGGGACTGCTCCTTTGAAACATACGCCAATAAAACTCTGTCTTCACTCATTCTTTGACTATCGCAGTCCTGAAGTGCACAAGAGGCCACATTGTAAATAAGGGTGTAGCTGCTCCTGCTACTTGGCAAGAATGCTTCTAAGATCAACTCATTTTCTCTCTCATCTTTTTTTCTATTCACTGTGAAATCAAAAGGAAGGTTATAGTTGGCACAGGCTTATATTCTTCTTATACCTTTGTTCAGGACATGCTAAAATACTCTGCAAATCCTGAATTCTAAATCCCAAAAGAGATTTCCTATTTATTTTCAGGTTGCCCCCCTACCACACCCCCCACCCTCCATGTCACACACAGACTGAGGATCCCCTGAGGTTTCCCAGGTGACATACTAAGTCAGCAAATATTTTTATTTTCATTCTTGAGTTGTAGCCAGATATTAACACGTGAACAGTTTCAGAAGTGTTGCATTTCATCTTGATTTCACATCCTCACCAGGGAGAAGAACCACTAGGAGCAATTCACTTGAGAGGCTGCGTGGTGACAGCAGTGGAAGATATGCCAGACTGTAAGGAACCATACTGCATAAGGTTTTTGGTACAATCTTTCAATCTGCCTGAAATTGCAAGTGGCTTTTACTTAAAAGCAATCTATGTGTGATGGTTCAGTAATTCTTCTAGTAACTAGTCTCTCTATTGCTGTCTCAATTACTGGAGGAGGGAGGATACTGTGGTAAAGGTAGCGATGGGGAATCTTGTGTTTTGTCAGTTGTTTAGAAAAGACTTGTCACAAGGATGATGCCATCCCTATGTTAGGATAACTGGCCTTAGACAAAGTAAGCTGAGTTTGCTCTTTTTAGTTGAAGATTTTGGGATGGAAGCTTTACGTTAGAAATGGTTATGCCAAAATATTATTACTGTTCACATTCTGTTCCCTTCCAAAATTAGAAGATGTGGGAACAGCAATGGTTAAGTATTGCTGCAAGGAACAAGAAACACTCATCTCGTGCATTCTCCTCTCCACAGGAGAGGTAGACTATCATACCCAGCAAGAAGGTCTGTGTAGGCAGACATGAAAAGAACTGGAGATTCTGGATATGACATAACTGAAGCCTTTGTTTTTGTAGCTGGCAAGGCACGGGAAGGTTTGGGGAGTATGACCTGTCTGCAGGATTGCAGATCTTTCCATGATTGGAGATTATTTAACCAGAGACTCTTGAAGGTGAAATGTGCAGAATTTATGGGTTGTTTCTCCAAGAGAGAGACCTATCTCATGGACCCAATCTTCCAATCTGTTTGCAAAGGCCTGATCAGGCACAGCTGTAGGAAGGAAGGAAATCCCCTTACAGTGTGTAAGGGAAGAAACACTGTAAATACAAGACTTTATTCTCTCATAGCTGACTTCCTCATTTCTTTCCTGTAGCCAAGAAGTATGATGTTGACAACATCCTCTTTGAAATCATCACAGCAAATGAAATCCACTATTACTTGCAAGCAGCCTCATCTGCAGAGCGTACAGAGTGGATCAGAGCAATTCAGGCAGTTGCTAGGACTGGAAAATGAAGATGATCTCCCAGCAAGAAGACAGACAACTGAAATTCATTACTCAAAACAAAATGGAATTTTGGCATTTCATCAAGAGAATACAGAATCATTCAGAAAGGCATCCTAAAGCTTGAGGGTGGGGGTGAGGGTCCATAGTAAGTTTCAATTTTATAGTTGGCACTAACAAACTAACATTTTCCACTTGTTTTACGGTAATATTTTACTAAATATTTTACAAAATTATAGCATAGAACATGCCGTATTAGTGTGTGCTTCTTAGAGTATCAGTCTCCCTTGGGAAGGCTGTACCTTATACCTTTCCCTGTTGCCACAGCTGATAATGAGAATTCACCATTAACAAAGGACAGTCACGTCACTAACTGTGAGGAACTCAGCTAGTCACCTACCATTCAGCCTGTGTTGTGGTTCAGTATCTTCAGATATTTCAAAGTCTTCCCAAGAGAAACTTTACACTTTCTTCTTTACCAGCCAGTGATCTTTCTACTGCCTTGTTCACCTGCACAAGGAATGCCATGGATTTAAGGAAAGAGATCAACTCACTTGGAAACCTAATCCACTCCTTTATAATTCTTCAGTGTTAAGGAAGGGAAGAATCCAGACAACTATGGAAGCACCATGCAGAAAGCAAGTACAACTCAATGAGAGCGGTAGGAGCTTCCTTGTAGGAAAAGTCTCTCCCATGGTATTTCAAACACGAAGCAATCTCAGTTCAACTTCTTTATCACCTGATTTTGACCTTTGCTAAATTTCTCCACAAGAATCTTCTCTAGGACCATTGTTTCTCTTCATTTAGATCTCCAAAGCAGTTGCTAGGGTGTCATGTACTTGACCTGTATTTGAATTAAGAGTCTTGCAGGAGAGGAGGAAGGATCCATGAGTTGGTTACTTTAAGTGATTTTGTTTAGATTTTTCTTTCTCTTTTTTAATCTCCAGCAACATACTCGGTCCTTGGTTCTGTGCATTAGTAACATAAAAGAAACCCTGTGCTTGCTGTAACTGAAATAAACGTTGTTATTCGACAGGATCAGTTTACCTCATCAATCTTTATATTTTTGTGTGACTGTATTGAACTTCTAAGTCTTAAACTTGAAGCAGGAGTTGAAAGTTAATGTAAGATTCTGCATGGAGATGGCTCCTGTTGCAGACTGATGTTTCTGAGAGCAAGTAAACTTAAAAACTTCTAAAATTCTGTTTGTAGATCTAAAAAGGTGCCTTATTCTTAAGAATTCTTATTCAGATATCTTCAGGCTAAACATAAATCTGGAGTTAAAGCTTCTTTTCAATTCTGGTTAATTATGCCTGTACCTGAGCTAATGAGCCTGAAGGTCCTTTGCCTTAATATTGCTTACCATAGAGAAAACACATCCCTGCAGGGCCAGCAGGCTGGTAGGGACCTTATCATCACGTCCATTTAAGACAGCTAGAGGAAATGGGGTTCTGTCAGGCATTTCCTGTATCTCACGAAAGCTGACAGGATCGCCAGAGCCTGGTCTGTCATTCTAGGAAGGAAGGCTCATGGCAAAAAGATAGGCGGTTTGCTCAGCCTGCCTCCTTGATAATTGCTTTGTGGTTGCTGCTTATTTTTGCTTTCAGAGCTCACTAACCCAAAAATGCCCTGTGGCACAGGAAAATAGGAAAAAAACCTCACACAACCAAACAACAGAAACTTGCCCAGCTTAGAAAAGAAGAGATGCAACTGCTGATTTTTAATAAGACTAAAAAGTTTTACCAGTCTTTGACATCATCATTTTTCCCTGTGTCCAGTCAAGGGTACAGCTGCCCACCTATGAACGGTATTTTCTCTGGTGGATGATGCTAGTAAGTGCATTTGTGGAAGAGCTCTGATGTTTGTACCAGGCTGTATCAGCAGGGTTTCTAACTTCATAGGTAGTTCTTCTGAAGATAGATCACAAGGGTTTGTAGGTGTGTCTGCTTCTTAGCAGAAAGGGGAAGATTGGAAGTGTATGTCTGATGCCACCCTACCTACATTTCCTGCTCTAAATGCTGTCATTTTCCTGAGACTGGTACTGGCAGTGACTCCAAACTGTTGTTATTTTTAGTCAGGTTCTCATGCATTTCTTAACATCATTAATTAGCTTTACATTCCAGGGTGAATGTGCTCTAGTCAGTCTTGTCAGCCTGACAAGAAAAAAATTTCACAGACCCTTCTCTCTGATAAGATTTTCACAAGGGATGAACTGGCAACCAGAGTTATTTTGGGGCTAGTTTTCAAAGACACTTGGTGTCCTAACTCATGTCAGTGCTTTTGAAAATCAAGTGCATAAATGCCACCAGCAGTCTGACCCTAGGAACCGTGCACGCGAGGATGACAATTGTCATGACCCTTGAAATGAGTCAGGTAAGTCGTTAAGGAGAGAGCTACTGGAGTTGAGACAAGGTGGCAAGGACTACTGTAATAGATGTCTGTATGAGAAACAAAAAATTAGTTTTGCATCACTACAATTTCTAGAGACACTAAGTAGATCTGATCCAAGGGAATTCAGTATTCAAAATCAATTACAAATCTGTCGTAGATGATGAGGCCATCTTAATTTTTCAGAAGGTGTGGAAGGGAAGAGGCATGTATCCTGAATATTAGCACAAGAGAAGAGATCAGGCCTAGAACAAGGAACTATTAATTGAAAGTGGAAAAACAGAAGAGCATACCTTATGTGCCACGCTTCCTCCATCTGTTTTCACCCTCTAACTATTTAAATAACACTTCTACACACCAATTACAACATCAACATCCGTTCCTTTTTTACTTAGAACATGAATTAGTCTTTTTTCCGTAAGACTAAAGGACAGCAAAATAAACCATTGTGGATAAGGCCTATATTTATAATCTTCAATTACTGTAAGACTTGTATGATATAATCTACTATAAAGATCCCCTTAGGTTTGTATTTGACTTGCCATATCTTACAGAGCTGTTTTCCCTCCCCTGGAATGCTGACTGTGTGCTTATTACAGTCAGGTTTTCAGGAACGTTTATTAGCCATGCACCCATAAAAACACCCGTGTAGACATGGAGCTCCTTCTTCCCTGGTTTAAAAGAAAATGGGACAAGGCAAACCACACACACATGCACTGAAAAAATAACATCCATGAGGACTGCAACTGCCTAAGAAGCTTTCAACTACAGGTGTTACTTCATATAATCCAATAAACACTGCATATGGAGGTAGTTCTGTCTTAATGTGTTTTCCAGTGTTTTCCACAAGCTGTTCATTTTCCCTATACTGCAGCTTTCTTCTGACGGGTAAGGTTAGTATTATTTTGCTGTTAAATGTAGTTATTTTGGTGCTGTTCTTTGCTTTTTATTTGAAAGAACAGTTAACAGAAAGTGTTAAAGGTCTACTGAAAATGTGTTTCTAGTAATAGAACAGTTTACTGAGGAATCTTTAATCAAAGTTTGTTCATAAAGAGCAAAAAACTAGTTAAAGCCTCTGAGGTACGATCTAGTGTGTACTGTGAAATCCCTCTTTTAGACAAAATTTTTATTTGCATTTGTTCTTGCAATACTGTAAATTCTTCAGTGTGGTAATACCGCTTCTTTGTCTTAGAGTTCACTATTACAAATATTAAGCACCAACTATTTCCTCTTTTTCTTTCCCCCCCTAATTTGTTCTCAAATACTTCAGAAATTATTTTATGATTAGACAACTTTCTTCACAGGGCTCTGGATATACTTTTTTAATTGTTTGTAACGTGCCTCCGCTTGTCCTGAGTTCAGGCTTGGGTAGCACCGAAACTAAGAATCCTGAAAACTTCCCTTAATCTTTTTGGTGAGGGCCAGAAACATTTTAGTAGGGTGGGTTTTTTTCAGTTGGGTTTTTTTTTCAGTTTGTGCCTTTTAAAACTGTAGGAGACTATAGGAGGAACTGGTTGTCAGTAGTCAGTATTTCTGTGGGTCCCTTCAGTTTGCGTTTTGAAAAGTGCATGTATTTTCATTTGTGAACGGTGGTCTTCTCATTGATGCACAGAGATTTTACTGTGCTCAGTGTGAACTTCTGTGTGCAGTAGAAGACTCTGAAGATGGGCTTCAAAATTCTGCCTCCTGTTTGGCTTCCATGCTGGCTAACAGAGGGATGTGGGCTCTAGTCTTCTTACCAGCCACCTTTTTTGGAGGAGTTTTTGGGTCTGATAGGTTTGACAGCCTGAGAAAACTGCATGTGCTATGCAATAAATAGTGTCAAGCTCTTTAGCCTACCTACTTGAATAATTTTTAAATGTATTATGCTGAATTTGTCCTAAAATAAATATAAAATGGAATATATGTGCTCTTATATATTTATAATAAGCCACAATATGCAAGAGCTTCTTTTTGAAAGCTAGGCTAAAATAAAATGCAGGGCTGTTTGCACAGCCTCTGGTTGAAGGTGTGCTTCCAGATTATACAATTAAGTAATTGCACGGTTATATTATTTAGCCTGTAAACTAAGCAGTTCTCCATGTATAAAGTGTCAGATGTTTACTCTTTAATATCAAGACACAAGATGGAAATCTCAGTCCTGCTTCTTGTGACCAGTGTTGATAGTAAGAGGTCCTTGTCTTGCTTTCTAGCCCTTTGGGTAGGGGATTGATATTTTAAGATAACTTAAAAAGCAAATGGTTGAGGCAGGATTAGTGTTCTGACTGGTGAAACATCAGTGCCTTTCCAGAGGACTTTGCCTGCCCACCACATGTCGTTTGGCTGCTCAAGGGAGCCTTGTCGCAATGTGGAGCCCTTGCAATGCTCCCACCTGGCTTCAGCAGTCACTTGTTTGGAGCCTGAAAGAGGAGAATGTCTTTTGCCAGCTCTCTGGAAGTAGCTTCAGTATGAGAATGAGGCTTAGTCCTGGCCAGTCTGAAAAATTAATGTGGCAGGGAGCCGCCATCTGTATCTGCGAGTTGTTTTTATTGTGTTGGATGATGAAATAATTGAAGTCTGAATCTGATGCATGAAGAATAATTTAAATGTGGTTACTTCATCATCTTCTGAAGGTATTTAGGAACTGCTTAAATGGTGGGTTGGTGATGCCAAGCAAACAAAAAATACCCTTGAAAAATCTCTGACTGAAAACAAGGTTCTTCTTTTGTTGTTACTCGTGAGGCTTCTTGAAATAGAGCTGCTCATTTGGCTTCAAAATAAGTATTTTTTTTTTCCTCTCAGTTAGAACATAGGACTTCCTGCTTTGCATTTAGAACCAAAACTGTGGCTTTCCACACTTTGTTTCTGGTTCTTATAGATTGCTTAATTCTTTTTCCTTTCAATTTTGTTGAAGGGAGAGTAAAACTGTGTATGAAAGCTGGGGAAAATGCTGCTTTTCATATTTCATTGGACTTCCATTGTAAGTGTAATAGGGTATAGTAAGATTCTTCACCTTCCCTGCATAGACTTTGCCTTTTTTTAAGCTGGCATCACGTTTCCCTCTCTTTCCCCATCCCACTAGATGACTGAGAAGGGGAGAGGAAAAGAATTGAAGGGAAATGCAGATGAAACTGGTGGATTTTGTTTCCAGCAGTTGAAAGGGAGAGAAATTGTGTAATTTTAAAAAATTTGCCTTCAGTATGTCTTTCACCAAAATCTTGAATATTAATAAAACAGAATGATCAAGGGAGAGGAGGAGGAGCTGGGAATCAACTAGTTTAATTTTTAAAAAATTAAAAAAATCCCAAATTAGTCACCCCAATCTTCCCATGTTCTCAAACTCAGATATTAAAAGGACATTGAGTACTTTATTCGTAGAGTATTGCCATTAGCCCCTTTATCAAATATACTAGAACAACCTATTGCAGACCGACAGAGTACCAGTTATAGAGATCAATGTATAATCAGTCTTCTCATGTGCCTGAGAAAAAGTCAGAAAACCAAGAAATTACCTTTTTTGTTCTTCATTGCTTTTGCTATGAGTGTATGTAGGTGTCCTGCTTTTGAAGGCTTAAGTTGCTGTGTGTTTCCTTAGTATGTAATGGTGAAAGTGCAGTAACAAAATCAACACATATGCATGAGGTATTTTTGAATAATAAGAGGAATTGTTTATATCAGATTTTTAACACTCCTATGCAGTTTTCTGATTAATAAAAGGAAATATTTATCATTCTGGTACATAGGTGGTAAAATGAGGTTACTGGGGGTTTTTTAAAAGCCTTGTATTTGTACTTAAAGAAAGGCTATTTTTCCCAAGTTACATCTTCAGTTTCCCCTTTCTCCTCTTCTCCTCACCCCACCTTCTTCTTCTTCAAGCTATTTTGACCTAAACTTCCTAATCTAAAAAGAGAGCTTGTGGCTCTGCTTTTTAGGCCCCATATACTGGAACTCAGATACATGAACATACCTGCCTGGTGGCATTTTAAATGTGCTACAACATAGTCTTTAGTCACCCCTCTAGAACAGCAAAAACATTCTCTCATCTCTTTATACCTACCTGCTATGTGTAATTGTTTGGTTACTTTATGGGTACTGAGTGCCATTAGCCTTACTATTTAAGCATTTGAGGAGCCCCCAGTGTTACCATGTGTTGGTAAGATTTGCATCTTAGAATGACTTTAAAGAGCAGTATAATTTAGTGTTAAAATTGTCTACAGACTCATGGTGTTTAAAAATAAAGGTGCATGGTAAAAGCTGGTGAGTTTGGTCAGCTATGCTAAACGGAACTTGAGGCACGTTTTTGTAATTTGTCATACTGTCAAATGGCTATATACTATATCTTGAGAAACCTAGGCGTTAGGATCTCCTAGATAAATTTGTACAGTACTCTTGTTCTTTAGCATTGTGTGGAAAAATACTGGAAGTTACTGAAAATATTCCCTCAGTTGAACAGATGGGTAAAGTTCTGATGGGGTAGTGTCATATTTCATTTATTAGCGTAAAAAAAAAAAAAAAATTTGCTTTTGTCAACTTTTCTGTTTTCTCCTGTTAGGATTAGAGGCTTAAGGTGGCTGGTTTGTTTTCTTGAAGTTTTCCTTCTGTTCCCAACTTGCTCAACTTATACTTTAAATGCAGCCTTCAAGTTGAATCCTCCAATAAGGAGCTGATAGCATCTTATGGCCTTTTGTATTTGGTGTTCTGAGATCACCAAGATGTTTAAAAGCAATATTTAGCTGCTATGGCTAATACATTATCTCATGGCCAATGGTGTCCTGTGGCATCTGGAGAAGTTTCTGTGTAGAGCTTCAACTGTCTGGCATCTCATTGACAAAACTTACGCAGTCAACACTCCCATATTGGCAAGCAACAGCTCCTGTGCTTGTTAAAAGTTTAAGGACTGTACATAAAACCAACACGTGCAGTTCTAACAATATTTTAAAATGTGGATCAAAAAAAGCTAATGTTGTGCCTAATTTGCATGCTCTAGCAGGTTGGTTTTTATTCTCCCCAGCTTTGTAAATCCACGGTTGCTGGATATGACTGGCAGTGTTTGACAGGATGATTCTGAGGAGTTGGGAGGGGCTGCGGATAACTGTGTCAGTACACAGAATTTTCCTTTTGGGTTTCATCTGAGTTTGCTGTTCATCACCTCTCTCTTTCTCCCCACTTCTACCCACAGCTGTAGCTCAGGTTTTGTTGGTTTACCAGAATAGTAGAAGTGGGTCTAGTCCTCATCACTGAGGCCTGGGAAAAGAAAAGCTACCGCCAACCCCCAATTCTTAGTGTTGTGCTGATCAGAAGCTGCTGCTGACTCGCAGCGTTCAATACAACAGGTGATTTCTTCCGTGGTTTTGGGGACAGACTTTTCTGAACAAGCAATATGCTGAAAAACAACCGCAAATTGTCAGGATGCTCTTGGGAACCTGCTAGGGGTCTACCCAAGTTTGTTTGGAGAGTAAATACCCCCACACACACCAAATTCCCCTATCAGTATGCCTTTATTACCTTTCTGTCAGCTTTGGTGGGCCAAAGCAGCTGACCCCAGTCTTGAGCCCACCTGTTCTGTTTTCAGTTGGGATAACTCTGTCACTTGGTACCTTCCAGAGATGACCAGGATAGGAACATGAAACATTAGTGCCAGCCTATCAGAACAAACGCTTCTCTTGACAAAATGAGCTTTGAAATTTGAGTGGCCTAACGAAGAAATGACTGTGGTGATTAAACAGCTCGTGCTTTCTTTTTCATTTAATCTGACTGTTAATGGCAGTGGCCCAAAGCCACATCCTGTGCCATGATGAAATAAAGCCACACTGTCAGCTCCTCCCTTCAGAAATGGAGCACTGCAGTACTGAGTAGTTGCAAGCAAGGTTCTAACACCACAGAGCATTTTTGGAAATTCAGAAATAAAATACTGACCTCGGGGGACCTCAGGTTGAGCTTCAGTGCCGGGCTTTTTGATGTCCAACTGTGTGCAGCAGCTTGGAACGTTTTGTGCAGCAGAGAAACTTTTTTTCATCCCAGAAGCCTGGCTGGTTTAAACCTGCATTGCATAGTTGGGGGGTGTGGGTGGAGGACATCCGTTTTGCTCTGCACCACACAAGCTTCACGTGCTCCCTCAAAAAACCTGTCATAGGAAAGCTGGGCAGGCAGGAAGGTAAAGGCATGGCTAAAAGGATGCCTGGGCGATAGGTGCCTCGGGCACCTTTCTGCAGCTGACACCTTCCGAGTAGGAGGGTAGAAGTGGCATGTGAATGCAGTTGGGAAGGTCAGTGGGATTTGCTAAAGTAGAACTTTCCACTTCCTCAAAAGCTTACTGGTGAGAGAGCTGGGCAGTGGAGTGGAAAGAGGGTTTTACCAGCCACCTAGGTGTGAGAGGAGCTGGCTTGTGTCTTGGTGTGGTAGGTGGGCTTTACATGTGCTTGACTTAGCTGCTGAGGATGCTCTCTGGGGAGGATACCTACGCATTAGCACTAATTTAGGCACTAGTACAATCTTCCTGTTGCTGGCATTTCAGTGGTGGTTGTTCGAAGGTAGGAGGGGAAGGCAATGAGCCCAAACCAGCTGGTGTGGGAAGTGCCACCGTTTGGAGTGATGGATGCTGATGGGGTGTCTTTAAAGGGAGGAGAGCACATCCAGCCTGTAGCCGAGCTGAGAGGCCGAGTAGGTGGTGCAGGGGCAGAGAGAGGTAGAACAAAAGACCAGAACTGATGTAATGAAATCTTCAGGGTGGATTAAAACCCTTAAAGGAGGGGCTCAGAATGGGGAGGGGAAGCAAGCTTTGTTTTCATGAGCACTTGTACTTAAATACATTTTCTTCTTTCAGTAACAGATTTTTCATGAGAAACTTGCACCACTGCTACTCCAGATTTAAAGATCCAGGCCCTGTCTAATTGTATAGCTGAGTGTTTAATTTCTTGTGTGTTTAAAGAAGCACAGACACCTGATTTGGACAGAGATAGAGGCATGATAGATACTGGTGATTCCTACGCTCGTATGAGAATGGAGAAAAGCTACAGCTAAGTGCATGGTGAAACAACTCTGTTTCAGGATTTCTATCAGAATAATTACTTTATTTAAAAATTGTATCTTGAAACAGATGAGAACTGACAGCTGAGGGGCAGGAACAGAGTCAGGAGGATAAATGTCTGGGAATTAGAGAGGCTGGGCGAGGAGAAAGGTGAGGGACTAGATCCACTATTGTGCACTTTTCCTGTCTTACGATTAATAAATTGGGCATTCCTGAGGTGATGAGAATGTGCTGCTAGTATTATTTTCTTCTTTATATGCACTTTTTTTCACTTTTACCTCTCTTAAAGTCAGGGTAAAAGATACTGTGAGGCAGCACCTTCAGTGGAAAAACTGTTGTGCTTGGGTGTGGTTTGGGGTTTTTTAAATTTGAGGTAACTAGACATAATCTTAGAGCAGTATAGCTAATAATAAAGGAAGAAGTGTTTGCAAGTCATTGAGTTTTGTGCTACACCCACTATACTTAGCAAAGTTCTTTACTCTGAGTTACACTTCAGCCATATTTAGCAGCAGGGTGATAGCAGAAGCTTCTCTTAATTTTGGGTGCTGCATCCATTTTGGCTAACATAGTTGTTGTCCCACAAGAACAGCACCATCTCTTTTGGCACTAAAGGAGATGTTATGCATCTTTGTAAAACCTGGTACAATGGGATCCTGATCCTGGGACTAACACTTACCTATAAGGAATAAATTGCAAAAGATGTGTAAGAAACAATACCCAGTCATTGCATCGCATCACACAATGCTGTTGATGAGAAAGTTGTCTCAATTAGAGATACTACTCACAATTTAGAAAAGGTACTTGTGTTTATGAGCTGAAAATCTGTTCTAACGGGGAAAATGTAGGAGGCTGAGGGAAGTGGATCAGTTTTTGACAAAATCTGTTGAATGCTCTACACTAGAAGAGGGATCAGGTAACATACTCTTCCTGGAAGCATTTTAGAACTACCAGTTTCACTGAGCTGTTCTGTTTCTTCCTTGGTCTGTAATGGGCACCTACACCAAGCAGCCAGTGAGCCCAGACACTTGCAATAAAGTGGAGTAAAAAAATACTGGGTATTTTCACCAGTTATTCTGCAATGGTTAAACAATTGTGAGAAAATAAAAATGTGTAAGTTGGAAGCAAGTTTAAACAAATGGTTTGTTTAACCACCAGCACCATTGAAGAGAAAATGCTACCGGGGCTTAGCCCAGAGGACCATGGTCTGGATTTTCAGAGCAAAACTGCTCTACTGCTCCATCTAGTGTTATTAGGTCCCGTTAAAGGTAAGGGCTCCACCTAATTTAAGTAAACCCTGCATCTAATAGGGCCTGATGTAGTGCCACTGAACCTCACGTTTGTGACAGGACACTTCTGTCCTTACGTTGCCAGAAGGTCCTCTGCTAAAGTCGACAGCAGTGGATTTGAAATCACTTCATATTAACTAAGTTTCATAAGCATGGTAGAATTCTTCCTATAGATAACTGGTCTCAGACTGGTGACTCAATTTTGTAGGAATACCTCAAGCAACAGGGACTTTTGCAGCATTTTCCCACTTTTTAGTGTTAAAGTAGGTAGGGAAAGGTGATAATCAAATGGAACTGTAATAAATTGATTTTGTGGTCACTTTTATGTTGAGTAATGTGACACAGAATAGTGTGTTCTCTTTTACTAGCAGCAGTTTTTAAAGTCAGTGCCAAAAATCAGTGCTGGTAAAGCAGGGTCTGTGTGATGTGAGATCATAATGTAGGAAAAAAAAAAGTTTCTGAATGTGTTTTTTTAGCTTGACTACAAAACTATATGAAGTTGTGTTATCTCGCATGGTTATCTGCGTTATTTTGTTTAAAGTAGAGCAAAATTTACTACTTCTCGTCATGCAAATGACTAAAGTGCACAGCTAATGGGAGAGAGGCCGTCAGTTACATGGCTGCTTCAGTCTGGCCTGATGTCTGGATCTGTGAGTCCTAATCCAGAAATCCCACAGCTGGGCAGTGGAAATGCAGTGCTGCTGAGCACTAATACCTCTGCGGGTACAGCTTCAGAGAAGATCCTGTGAGGGCTCTGTCCCTTGGGATGGATATTGGGGATGTTCAGCTGATCCTGAGGTGACTGCCATGTCTTCCTCTTTTCTGTCCAGTGTCTGGATTTGTCCCTTCCTCAGCTTTCCTATGTGGGCTCTCATGTTGTGCTGATGATATGATACACTTCAAGTCACACACACTTTTTTTTTTTTTCTTAAAAATAATGCCTTCCAAAATAAAAAGTGCAAACTGAAAGTACAATCAATATCTTTTTGACAATACAGAACATTAAATTTACAAATATAAAATTACAACTGAATATTTAATTTAGAATTTGACAGAAAGTCAGATAAAGTGCAAATAAAAAAAGACTTTTTTTGTTTTTTGAGAAGCTTTCATTCTACGTTTGCAGACACAACTGATTTTGAACGGCAAAATATTTAGAGTTTGGAAGTCTGTGAGTTGTTGATCGAAGGTTCTTGAGTTGCAAGAACCAGCACTGGTTTCTCACCTCTCAAGTTCTGCTTCCAGGATTTCTCCCCATGTGTCCACGTCCATTGGATACATGCTCTTCTCTGGCAAGCTGTTTTGTGAAAGAATGTTGCTGTACTTCCCGCTCAGCCATTCCTGCTTCACTTTGCTTTTCCAGTAGTTTCTCAGTAATGTGATCTGATGGAAAAACAGATAGCTCAAATCTTGGAAATGAACCAATTTAAGTTGCATTCAATGCGAGTAAGTTTTGCATTGGAAAAGTAATGCTAGAAAAAAAATTTGGTACATGTATTTGCAAATCTAGATGCTAAGCCCAGGAATCCTGGTGCACTGCTGCCAAGAAGCAGACCTTGGTCTACTTACAACTTCTCTGTTCTAGGTTGGGTGGAGAATCGCTTCTTGCCTCAATTCTTTGAGGGTCAAGATGAAAATCCTAAACCAGGTATTCATCTTCCTCCTTAAAAGAGGTGCCTCTCACTTTCCCTTCCTATTTCGGTTATTTGCGACCTTTAACTCGTTTGAGCTCTTAATGCAGCCTGGCTGGATACTTCTCTTCAGCCAACCTTTTAGTGCAAGAAAAATGCTGACTTTGGATGTGTGTTTGCTTCTACTTCAAATCCCCTCTCCAAAATACAGATAAAATAGAAAATCGGTGCAGGGAGCCCTAGAAATTCCTGTGCAAGAGTAGTAAAATTTGTACATTTGAAGGGCAACCGCTATCATGGCTTTGCCTCATTCCGAAACAACTCTACTGAAATGTGAAAGTCCAGAACTGTTTGGTTTTTGGTGGGTTTTTTTTTTTTTTTTTCTGCTGTTACTTCTCTCTTTTCACCCCTCCACCGCTACCTGCTCTCAAACACACCAGCTAAAATGAGGTGGGGATCACCCTCTGGCTGGTCCAGAACAGTAGCTGTGAAACCACTCCTTTCGTGATCTACCCCAGCTTGCAGGCTGGACCTAACAGTGTCAGATTTTCCAGCCTGTTCAGCTCCTCACTCCTCAAAGCAGCTGTAACTGGGAGTGTGGGGAGTTTCAAAACAGCTTCTCAGAGCTCCTGCTTGTTTCCTTTTCTCTACCCCAATTTTATCCTACTGGATGCATGTTGCTCAAGGTATATGGAGGCAGAGCTACCCAGGATGAATTTCCAGGAAGTCATTCCTTACCAGAACTATTCCCATGAAATACAATGAAAGAGCAAACACTGCCTAGCAGGGGTACGTTGTCTTCTCCCTGCCTCCCCCCCGCCGTCTACTGGGACTCATGCTTTCTTCCACATTAGGGCTGTGCATACTTTGGTACGATGAACATCAGTGCTGAGGCCGTGCAGGGGTGTGTGAAGACTAAACGGGGTGTTCAGGCTGTCCAGATGTGGTCCTGGCTAGGAAATGGCAGCCTTGCTTTTATCTTTCTGTTGGGGAGCCACCCTGTGAGTGCAACAGTTCTCCCATCGGCCTGGTGTCGAAGGTTATACTTTGAGAACAAGCAAACTCAAGGTCCATGTGTCTTTAGCTGAACTACTCTCATTATAACACTAAAAATCACACCTATAGGTCAAGAAGACCCTTGCCCAGGTGAAGACCCTTCCCATGAGCACACACAGTGGTAGAAGTATTGTGCCGGCAGTATTATAATTGTATGTAAATTACTAACCAATCACTGTAGGAGGATGGACTTGGAAAACCACTAACTGCAAGTTTTGGGTATATAGTACAAAAAGTCCCACTGGTGTGCTTGATTTGTGGGAAACCACCGAGCAACTTGGTGTGCGCAACCCTAAAATAAATATCCAAGGTCTCTCCTGAGTGTGTGATTATTGACCTATTGCACACCGGGCGAGAAATCTGCTTTTTGGCCAACACTGTGACAGCTGAGGTGTCCCATGGAATGTCTTCACCTGTAGGTGATAGAATGTCTTTACTTATTTCTAGTACCAGTCCCTGGAGCCTGGCCGCCATCACGTCACTGCCGTTAAATTTACCTTCCAGGAATATCCGTGTCCTCGATCGCAGTCGATCTCCCGCTGGCAGACAGCCCTCACGCTCAAGCAGTGGTGCCTCCATAAGCGCTCGTTGCTCTCGATGACGCGGTGCCAGCCCTTGCACGTCACGGCCGCCTGACACAAGCTCTCAACGTCCAGGTCGCTGAAAATCCGAGAGCTGACCTCCGGCGGGAGGACAGCCACGAAATCGGCCGGGACCCCGCCGCCGCCGCCTCCTCCTCGCCCCCCCGCCATCCCCGGGGAGGGGCGGGCGCTCCCCATCACCGCGGCCGCTGCGTCTCCGGGCGGCCGCGGGCGGCGGCAGCAGCAGCAGCACCCGGGGCCGCCATGTCCCTGCCTTTGGGCCGCTGCGTCACGGCGCGGGTGGGGGTGTGTCTGGGGTGTATGTCGGGTTTTTTTTAAGGCGATTCTTTCCGCTTTTCGGGCCCGGTAGAGGCGGGGCGGCCCCGCCGCGCTGTGGGCGGGGGCGTGCGCCGTCGTACGTCATCAGGCAGCGTCCGCGCGCCGGCGGCTCTCAGTCGAGTCCCGTTCCTGCCCCCGTTCCCGCCCCCCTCCCCGGTGGTGGCGGCGGCGGCCGTACCGTCTGAGGTGAGACCGGTCCCGCCCGTAAGAAGCAGCGCTGAGGGCGCCGAGTTACCGGTACCTCCCCGCGCCGAGGGGCCCGGCCGCGGCCTGGCGGCCCCCCCAACCCCCCCAGGCCTCCCGTGAGGGGAAGGGCTCGCGCGCGGCTCCCAGCGCTGCTGGAGGCCGCTCCCCGCCGCCGGCCCCTGCGGGCACCCCGCCCTCCGAGGGCAGGGTGGGTTCGTGTGTTGATCCGCTGTGTTTAGGGGGGTACACGCTGAAGCCCCGGGGCCGGGCTTCTTGCATCCCCGGCGCTATCGTCGGGGGGAAAAAGGACCGGGGGAGCCCGTGCAAAACCGAACGTGGAGGCGCCTGTTCGGAAAAGGCGTGCGGAATGTGGGTGTGTGTGTGCAGAGCGTGGCCTCTTGTTTGTCCTTAGGAGGTGGTGAATGGTTCAGCTGGTCAGCCTGTACCTTCCCTCTAGTGCAGAAAGCTGCAGAAGGGGCGACAGTGACTCCCGAGTGGTGCCGGGCAGTGAATACAGCAGTAATTAGACTTTTTTTCCCCGAGTTCTTTGTGCTGGTGAATTGACAGGGAAGGGATCATACCCCAGTACTCGGCACTGGTGAGGCCGCACCTCGGTGACTGTGTTCAGTTTCGGGCCCCTCACTACAAAAAGGACATTGAATGATCCAGAGAAGGGCAACAAAGCAGGTGTAGGGTCTGGAGCACAGGTCTGATGGGGAGTGGCTGAGGGAACTGGGGGTTTTAGTCTGGAGAAGAGGAGGCTGAGGGGAGACCTCATCACCCTCTACAGCTCCCTGAAAGGAGGGTGCAGAGAGCTGGGGATGAGTCTCTTTAACCAAATAGTAAGCGATAGGATAAGAGGTAATGGCCTCAAGTTGCGCCAGGGAAGGTTTAGACTGGCTATTAGGAAGCATTTCTTTCCAGAAGGGGTTGTGGGCGTTGGAATGGGCTGCCCAGGGCAGTGGTGGAGTCCCCACCCCTGGAGGGGTTGAAGAGTCGGGTTGACCCAGCACAGGGATCTGTTGCAGTTGGGAACTGTCAGTGTGAGGTTAATGGTTGGACTGGATGATCTTCAAGGTCTTTTCCAGTTTAGATGATTCTGTGACTAGTGGAAAGGCAAAGTGTTGAAGATAAAACAGTTGCAGTTTGGGTGCACTTTCATGACTGCAAAGCATTTTGGACATGGTGGCTCTGAACTGAGGCCTTTAAAACCAGCACCTGAGTACGTGCTGTCACCTCAGAGCTGCAGACTTGCAGCCTTTAGTTAGAACTTGTCAAAAAGTGCTGGACTCATTGGGTGTCTGATCCTGAAAACTATCTTAATGTTACGTGACTTGTAATATAAAATAAAATTTTGAGAAATTGCCCAGATTCACAGTAAAGCGCATCCTAAACTGTAATTTCAGCTTTCTCAGAGTTTTGTCATGGCAGTGATTAGTGTAAGTTACGTACTTAAAAACCAAAACCAGTTCAGTAGGGGTCAGCAGCAATTGGAAAATCTTTGGTTCAAAATAATTTCAGTGGCAGATGGAAAGGAAGGCATGTTTATTTCCTCTATAAGTTGATAAAATAGTATGTTACATTCAGTGTAGAAGTGTGTTAATGATTGGTTCATAGCAGCTTCTGTGTTTAAGTGAAAAGTGCATTTTTATGTTCATGATGAGTTTGACTAGCTAAAAATTAATGTGCTTTCTCAGAAAAAAATCAGGAGGCTGATGCAGAAGAAGGACCAACTGTTCATCCTGTTGAGATGTTTGATAGCCCGTTGTTAGTAGGACCAGCATGTTCTAACTGAGATACAGGAAATCGCAAAAATGAGAAAAAGTGACACTACTTCCAGACACTTGGTGGGTGCTTAATTTTTAATTAAATTTAATACTGGTAAGCAAGCATGTGTTGAAAATTAAAAAGGTGGTGTGTTTTCTAAACACTTTTTTCTTCCTGGGAAGTAAATTGACAAAGTTGTGTACTCAAAATATCTGTTGTTTTATTGATTCGGGTTGTGTGCCATGCAACTATATAAACATATTTCTATTGTGTATTTATGATAATTTTAATGCAGTAACTTTTTCTCTTGAGTATACAACAATTGCTACAGGAATTTTGAACTAATAGTATAGTAGCTGAGTTCAGTACTACACAGCAAAGTCCAGTTCTGGTCTCTATCAGTAACTGCCCCATAAATCCCTGTGAAGGCCTAGGGGGATGAATGACTGTTCTTTCAAGCAGTCTAAAAGCCTCTGAAATTTATATCTGGAGAGCCTGTAGTTGGACTGTAGATGCCTTGTGCTGGCTCTAAGTAATACCTGTAATACCTGTGTACTAGCAGCCTATTTCATTTGAATCGTACAGCTATCATGGAGTTGTGTTATCAAGTTCCGTACAAACACACAGACAAACAACCCTCCAGTTTTCCCCTGGCAGTCAGCATGCTGCCCAGCAAAACATTTTTCAAAGCAAGAATGTTTTGCTTTTTTTAAATGTTGCCAAGTCAAATGGCTTTCAGGCAGTCTGCTAAGTAGTGTATGGAGCCAGGGGTTTTTTTCTTAGATCTTCTGTTGTGTATCCTGCAACATGATGCTAAAAGGGACACACTGGTCAACATCATTGTACAGCAGGTAACTACATACAACAAATGAAATGTCAGCCTTTGCTGTAGCTGAGGTTCCTGGGATGGATACTTACTTTTTAGTAAGTAGAGATTCAAATGATAGTATTCAGTAAATAAGCATGTACTGAATGCGACTTTGGTGTATTTAAATTGTTTTTACAGGTAAGATTTAGAGTGTGATTCCTTTCTGGAGAAAGGAATTGAAAGAATGCTAGCAAAACTTCTCTGGGGTTTTTTTGACAAATAGGCATTTGTTTCTTAAACCTGCTCTTTGTCTTACCTCTGTGGAAACTCTACAGCAAGTGGCTGGTAGAACTCTTTTGTGAAACTTTCAGTTTGTAACCTTCTAGATATTTATTCCAAAGGTCTAAAGGAGGGTTGGTTTTTTTTTTCTGCTGCATGAAGATTTGTATAGATGTTATTTTTTCTGAATAGGAACTGTAAAAAAAAAAAAAAAAAATTAGTCAAATGGCACCATCCAAAAAGTAGGTAGTTATCCTGCCTGCATTTGAAGAACATAACTGTGTACAAACTTGTGATCTAGATTTTTCCCCCTATTTTGTAACTGAGAAAAGGTACTAAACAGTAAATATTGTTTCAGGTTCCTCTTTCTGATGATAATGAAAGTGAACAGTCAAAATCTGTTCAAAGAAAGAGAGTGCTTCCATCTTGGATGCTGGAAAGAGATGGCCTGGTTCAGAGGATTTCTGAGCCTGTAATGAAAGGAGGTAGGTTTGCAATATAGTAGATTTGCATACCAACATACATCTATGTGCTTTGATACAATTTTCTGAAATTATAATGGTGGTGGTATCAAGTATTAATTTGTTGTTTCTCTTTCCACACTCCGTGCCTGGCAGCTGACAGAGACTTACTTCTCTTTTTGCCTTTGTCATCAGTCCTACAGGTGTGACAGTGCTCTTTCTGATCACTTGATTTTCTTTCCCCCTCCCCTTTTTTTTTTTAATGCCAGGTAATATACTCTCTTTGGACAGCTGAATATCTGATGTACTGGAGCCCTTTCCTATAAACTCACCTGTTTTGTTTAATATGTGAATTCTAGGTAGTTTCTGTACCCTTATTTCTGAGCCTTCTCCATGTTTGTCACTGATGTATTGCCCTTCCAAATTCAGATTCTTATAATTTCACAGGTTTTAAAGTTAGGGTTCTTTGGGTGGTGGTGTGTGGTTAGGTTTTTAACTGTAACTGAATCAAATGTGATCACTTAGTCCCAAGTTACTTCCTAAGAGGAACAGTTCATCACAGTATAGTAGTTTCTTACTGATATGGAGCTAAAATAGTATTGCATTCCCTCTCATCTTTCCCGCAAAAGGAAATTGCTGAATGTATGATAAACTTCTACCACTGTGTATCAGCAGTAACAGCAGCAGAATACTGTTTAGTCACTATCAGTGGGAGACACAAGGGCGCTGCATGGGCACAGTCCCAAGAAAATTTTCTAGCATGTCCTGCTTTGGTCCTGGGAGCTTGTAAAGACTTGAAAAACATCCATCGGACATTCTCTGACAAACTTGCCGCAAGCATTTATTGCTGTGATAACTTTTATTGATGGAACTGGAGGACTAAAGAAAAGCAAGAAGGAAAATGACTACCTACATTAATAACACTCCCCCAGTGTTTCTGTCTCTGTGTGCTGAAGACAGCACGCCTCACCCTCTTGCTCTTCTGTGGTGGGGTGTGAGGGATTTGGGTGCTAACTGCTGAGTTTCCTTCCCTAGCCTAAGAGTATGAACTGTGGTGGCGTGTCCACACGCATCGTGTAATGTCCGCTTCTCTGTGTCCAGCACCTATTCTGCAAGGCCTCTCTTTCCACCTGCTATTTCTGCTGAGGTGGTGTGATGGAAACATTTGGCTCTTGATGCCTGAGCAGGCCTGTGAAGTGCTTCATGCAGTGTCTGACCAACAGCTTCCTACCTCTTGTAGGAAATGCAGGTGTCTGGATGGATTGACCTGGGCAGTTACGGCTTTAAACACCTCTGCTGTATGCCATTGGCTACCCTGCCTATTCCTTTCCTCAAAAGCTAATTGTGAGAAAATTATAATAAGCAAAAGAAACTTCACTTTTAAATTTTTTTTTTCCAAATCTATGCTGTTCCCTGCTGGCTTATCCCCTCAGATGTAAAAATTGCATGTACCAGAGGACTCCGCTGGCTGTGCTGAGTTCTGCACTACTGTGATTATTGTTTTCTTATGTTTGGGGTTTGTGTTCTTTTTGGGGTGGGTTTTTGATTTGTTTTTTGTTTTCTCCACAAGCACTATAATGTTTGTTGTATATGTGCATATAATGTTTGCTTCAAAGACTGAACGTTTTGATGACCTAAGTGTTGAGATTTGGAGCTGTGTGGGCAAGGAGTATCTTGTGTGCTGTTGAAGCGCTGACCTTGAGGGAGCTAGGGATACAGATGAACACTTGTGGAACTGTTTAAAAAGTCATTACTTAAGGTAATAATTCCAGTTCAGAATGGGCGGTTTTAATAAAACAACCAATCTCTTCTGCAAATCTAAACCACTTCCTTAGAATTGTGAAATGTTTTGCATCATTTCAGGGTGGTACTGGATGGGAAGGTAGAAAGGTAGAGAGTAAAACTAAAAGGCTGCCCTTTTATTCTTTTCTGTCTGTCTTCCTACTGGAAATGTGACACTGATTTGTGGTTTTCAAGTCAGACATGAAAATTTGGAAAAATTCCTTGCTTCATACACGTGACTCTGGCATGTCAGTATTTTTGGAAGCTGGAGAGTTTTTGAAGTCTTGCAGAATGGCATCAAGTATCTTCCTTCTGAATGCATTTTGCAGCAGATGGAGCTAAAACAAAACCAGAACAAGGGCCCTAGCTGTCTCCCAGCTGTATATCCAGAAAATAGTACGTCAGTACAGAGATCTTAGAGTTTTCTGAGATGTGAAGCTTTCCAAAGAGGCACAACATTCACTTTGTTTCTGTTGGTTACTGGCTGATGAAATAATCAACTGTGGTGTGGTTCACTAGGCAAGTGGGCACACCCTGATTTTGCCGTGGTCTATGTAATTGTTCTTTATGCGTTTAAAGAGGTAATCTGAAGCGATACTTAAATAAAAGCTAGGTCTGTGGTAAAAGTCTTCTTTGGACGTGTGGTTTACTTCATCAGCTCCTATTCTGCAAAAGAAATTGTCAGTTGTACTGATACAGTCAGTCAAGAACATCCTTTGCTACATACTTACTGTTTTCCTCCAAACTTCCCCTTCAAGCATCTGTTTCATTCTAAAACATACTTTTTACTCTTATAAGCGGGAAGTGAGAAATGTGTTGTGGGAAGAGCACATGCATAACTGCTGCTATTTCTCATGCTTTTTGCCCAGTGCTCTGCTTTGAGGTAGCTTTGGATTTCTAATGTGGTTCAGGATTTCACTGTAAAAGCTGCATTCAAAAAGTACCCTTCTATTTTTCTTTAAGGTAGTAGAATGAAAAAAGGCCAAGGAAGGGGTGAAAGTGATACGGAGTCATTAAAATCAGAAGTAAATGTGCAACAGAAAAAAAGATTAGCCTCTGAAGAAACTATAGAGGATTTTGAAGGTGAAGAGCAAGATCAAGGGAAAAGGAGCTGTCTTTCCATCCCTGTCCCTTCATCTCAGGTAATTTTTTTGGCTGAAGGCAGAACCATGGTATTTTGAAAAATGAGAATGCAGTTGGCAATGTCTCATTGAAGGCTGGGTCTGCAACATAACTATGTGTTCTGCTTGTGATTTGTTGTGTTAAGAATTGTTTTGAAATGTCAGTCCATTGGACAACTCTATAGCAAGGATCCTGGAAGCCCTCAGAGACTGCATTTTCTGCGCTTCCTTCTTGGGATCTGAGATTTAGGCCCTGAATGTTCTACAGAAATATCAAATGTTCAGCTTTACAGCAAGAGGCTGGAAGAGGTGGGCCAAAGTGCTGGTCCTCAGAGTGGTTTGGTGTGTGGTTTCTTTCTCCAAGAACCCTTTAGGGGTAGGTAGTGGTATGACACTGGTCTAACGTTACACTGGACTTTGCCCAAGCGAATGCCATTCTAATTGGTGAAGTTTTGTGGTCAGAAAATTACTGTATGTGGCTTAGCAACTGCTACATTTTGAAGAAAGATAGCATGGGGGTGTGCTTATGCCACTACCTCAAAATCTGAGTCAGAAAAAGGAAAGAAACAAAGTAGTCTGAAATCCAAAACTACCAGTGGCAATGAGTGAACAGACACTTCAGTCCAGCTGGTCAGTGTGTCTGTGTGTCTTTAAAGTACAGCTGCATTTATAGGCAGTTAAATGCTTACTGATAGCATCCTCCTAGTAATGGAATGGGAAGGATCATTATCAAAGACAAAACATATGCTGGTGAGAGCAAAGTGAGGCTTTCACTGACTTTGAGTGAACAATCCAGGGAGATGTTTCTAGTCTCTAGCATTAGAATTGCCTGGATCTGTTACAGGATCTGAGGATCTGATAAAAAAATATTTAGCATGCTGCATTGGTTTTGACATGAAAAACAACTGGGGGTTGGTTTTAATTTTTAATTAAATCTTAAGGTTAATTGAAATGATCTACTCATGGAGAGCATTCTCTTCAGGGTAGTTTTGATAAGATGCAGTGGTACCTTTTAATCTGAGAAAGTGTTCTGAGTGGTGAGGTTTGTTGGCTAGGTACACTAACACCAGCTACAGTGCTATTTTTTTCTTTGTCAAGTTACAAGATGAGTGAGTACATAATGAATTATTTCATTTTGCAGTTTTTAAGTATGAAAGCCTTACTTATTTTCTCCTAATTTCATAAAACGTTTTTATCTCAAGCACAGTGTAAAAAATTGCCTTCAGAACTTTTTAGAAAAAATAATGGGTTAGTGCAAGCAAAAGGAATAATAAGAGAGCTCTAAAAGATTGGAATTTTGATATTAAAACCAAAATCACTCTCCTGCTGTCACATATAAGGCAATTAAGAAAGCTTGCTGTAGAGTAGGAGGTAAAAAGAATCTCTGTTCTAAGTGGCAGCAGCTGCCAGATGGCAGCGGGGTCATGCACACGTCGTAACTGGTGCCAGTAGTGCTGGAGTCTTCAGTTTTCCTTGGTTGCAGCTTGTTTTTTAACTAGTTGACACAATAAAACTGGAAGTGTTTACTCTGATTAGATACAATCTAGGCAATGGGTTGAAGTATGTAGTAGAGAGAAGTCCCAAGTGAGAGAGGCAAATTAGATGAAGTAATTTAGCCCTTCTTCTTGGAATGAGGGCTTATTTCCTAAACTGCAGTTGTTTACTGATTCTTATTTTGGGAGTCTCAATAGAAGAGTCGTATCTGTCTCCAAGCTGACTTGCTAAATACGCTACTCTCAGGATCATTTGATACTAATGCTGACTTTGTCCTTTCTTAATCACATTGCTGCTTAAGTGTAATTGTCTTTGGTTTTGGCTAACAATTTGTTAAGACCTGTATTGAAAGGAATGGAATCAAATAGGAAACCACCAGCTGATTTTCAAGCTCTGTCAAACACATCTGTGTAAACTGAGTATAAATTTACTGGAGGGGGTAACTTAGATAATAAACTCTAGAGAGTAGAGGCCTTTGAGTAGTTCTGTAGTGTGTCAGAGTAGTTCAGCCTTCGATATAGGTAGGCTTCCAGGCAGTGTCTCAGCTAGTGGGACAATGTTCCTGGCTTGTTTATGTATCTCGTATTCTTTTTTTAAAGCACACATCTCTTATTTTAAGTGTACATGTGTTCCAAAATTTAAAACGCAGTATTTATCAAAAGTGAAATCTTTGCCTGATGCTGTCTACTGACAAACTGTTGTATGATTTAGAGCTGAAGCATTTAAGATGTACTGGGGTAGGATTAACCTCAAGGTATATATCTCCCATTAATAGATAAATATATGTCTTCTAGAGTCTACTATATCTTCACGTGCGTAACCCACATTCATTTTTTCAGGAGCAGGACTTTTAATTGAAAGGTAATTTAAACTAAAGTCCTTGAACTATTCACAAACTGAGGTGGTGAGAGAGAAGCCTGACTGTGTTGTGAGGGAACTGAAGCTGATGACAGGAGCTCCAGGATAAGTTTTTCTTTAAATTGTCTGTGTGTGTGTTCTTACCTTGAGCCTTTTATTCAGCAGCTGTATTTAGCAGCTAACTTGAGTTTGGAAGGTGGAGTAGAAGATTTTAAAGGCTGGACCAGTTGAACTTTTGAGGTCCCTCCCAACCTGGGCTGTTCTATGATTCTCTGATTTTGGAAACCGCAATGATGAGATGAGGCAGAGTTTAACCTTGAAGCTTTTAATTCTGAAGAGTGTAAATTTTCAGGTCCTTCAAAATGTAACCTTGTTTCACAGAATACATCTGGATTTCCTCTTGAGAGTACCATGGGAAACATGGAAGGAAATGTCAAGACTGGAACAAAAAACCCTGGAAGTTCTCTGGAAAAAAATGATAGGCAGCTGCATAGTAAATGGTCTAAAAGAATAGGTCAGATCACCAGTAAAACAAATATAATTGAGAAAACAGAAAGCAAAGAGCAGATTACTGGTTCTACAAGCCAACAAGCTCACTGGGGCAGGACTTTCCAATATTTTGGTGCCCAGGAAGGGATTCTTGAGCCTGATGCAAATCTGGATTACGAGACTGAGATTTCTGATTCAACCAGAAGTGCAGATGCTTCAGAAGGCTCCAAACAGATCAAGCATAAGAGGACACCTTGCATGTATGGAACAGGCTGTTACAGGTAAAGCAAACTAAAACTAGTTTAAGATAGCTTATATTAAGAAGTAATGTATTAGCTATAAAAGAGGAAAGAGTAAAGTCATCACAAGCTTTGATTTGAAAAAAATCTTTTGGTAAGCAAGGCACTGATGAGAAACAAATGGCATAACAAGGATTTTAAAGGTGTAAAGGGAGGAGACAGGATGTTTTGCTCACTGCTGATCTGTCCCAAACAAGGGATAAAGTACTTCAGCAAATTAAAAGATGGAGTGTTGTAGGATGTGAGAAACAAAGATCTGTTTTAAAGAGAAAAGAAATAAAAAACCTGTGTGTACAGTACATGTACCAGCAGGGAGATGTAAACACTGAAATGCCCAACATAGACCCTGTAGGCTTATTTTATTAGCAGATGAAACTTTTGTGTAAGATGACTGTTAATGATTTATTGAAGTTATTGCATGCTTAGTAATCTGAATATTTAAAATACTTATTATTTGTCATACCTAAATAGTCAAGAACTACTTTTATTATAAATTGGCTAGTCTGCCTTTTTTTTTTTTTTTTATGCTTTCACCCCCTCCCCAAAGCCAGAACAAGGCATACCTACAAACTCCATGTTAACCCCTATCTGGTCAGCGTCTTTGGTAATACTTTAAGTGAAGAACAACTTAAAAAAATTTTTTTTTTTTCTTTTTTCTCCTACTTATATCCTCTCACTTCATAGTGAAAGAGCTGTCATACAAATGTTTTGCGTGATACAAATGTTCCAATGAAGTTCCAAAACACCAGTGCTGAGTGCCTGGCCTCCTGCTAGTTTCTTCTGCCCAGAGGAGATCTGGAGTGCAGTGTGTTGGTCTAGCAAAGGGAAGATATAAATCTAGAGATGGACTTGAGGCTAACAAATGACCAGTGACCTGGCGACTGCATTTAGGAGAAGTCTTTGAGCTTTAGATAAATCTGTGTACACTGTAAGCATGAAGGATAAGGCTAAGCCAGGAAACACTGAGTCCTGTGATTATTTTTTTTTTTTATTCCCCCCCTCGGCCCCCCCTTTATTTTTTTCCCTATTGTTCAAGGGCCTTAAACAATAGGGAAAACATTGAGGTTGTTGAAAAAACAAACAAGCACAAGTAAATGCATTCTTGTTTAGGTTCGATGTGTAAATCCAAAGTGTCAAGCTGGTACACTAACGAACACATCAGATTTCCAGCTTTCACGTAGCTTTATTCACATATCTCAAATTTTGCTCTTAATGAACATGATGAAATCATGTTTTTTTAGGCAGTTAAGCTGATTCAGTAGTACAAATGCAGCCTCTAGTTTGCTTCAGCTACTTGTAATTTTGCTAAGACAAGTTATCCCCTGTATGGGGGTCAAGCTGATTTAATGCTCCGGTATGCTGAAGGATTCCTAATGTTTAGAAAGGCAAATTTTAGTTACATGTAATGTGGAATAGGAGTCTGTATGCGCACATTTGTTCTTGGGCCTTTATTCTAAAAATTTTGGCAGGTACTTTTCAAAAGTATTGTTACATGAGAAAAAATAATGCTTTGGAATAACATATAACAGTCTTCTGTTGGAGAACTTTGTAAACGTGAAGTATCAAAACCATCAGCTTTGATCTGCGGGAAATGTCATGAGACTAAACCTGCTTGTTTACAGCAAAAGAAATATGCTTTTTAGTCTTAGTGTTTGCTTTTAATACAAGATCACCAAGTAGTCTCTGCATCAATGGGATAGCTATGTTAAAGCAGGTCATTGCAGTTACCCATATTTTTAACAGAACATGTACCTAACTGTGGTGTGAGTGGACACTCTGAAAGAACACATTAGTAGCATATTCAGTTTTTCATTCTGTGGTGAGCAAAAATCCAATTTTTAGAGTTGTAAGGAAGAATAGCTGCTTTGGTACAGTGGGTAGCTGGTTTCCTGCTCCTTCATTACTTTAACCTTATGAAATGTCTTCTGACAAGGTGTGCTGTAGGAGTCAACATCTTAAATGAGTACTGCGTTAAGGAACTGTAACAGTTCCTTAAAGTTTTTTGCTAGGTGAGGTTTCTTATTCATAAAATATCATTTATCTGATAACTAAATGCTCTTCAGTGTTCTGATCTTTGTTTTAAAAACTCCTATTAAGAGATACTCATCTTCTGGATATGGTTTTGGCACCTTTGGTAGGTGCCTGGTAAAACAGCATGAATTGAAAAGATATTACTTCTATTAATTTTATTAGATTTCTCTAACGCCTATCTTAAACATTGAGGAAGTAACTTTGTAACCCATAGTTCAGTTTGTTCACTTATGAATTTGCAAACACTGCTTTTGAAAGGATCAGTCTTGATGCACACCTCTTGCTCCAGGGATTCTTCTTGTCATCAACCTTCAGCCTCAGATTTTCTTTCTGAGGTAGCCTGAAGCATTGCTGAATTGAAAGAAACTGTGATTAGCACCAGGAGGCAAAGTGCTCTGTGAATGTTATATCTGACTATGTTTGTTGTCAAGGAACTTACTCTTTGAATACTGTCCTGTATTCGTTTTCCTGTCTGCTGCTTGTTTTTCCAAAGTTAGAAGACTAGGGAATTAAAAATAAAAATAAATCCAAGCTCAACCCCCCTTTTCAAGGGCTGCATGGAAGGGAGTGCTGTAGACCTGAACTTTGATCTCTAAAAGTGTATCTCACAAATTTTGCCCACAATTCTGTCCTTTTATCAGTCTGCGATACAGTTCTCTGCTGACTGCATGTGTGTAAATCTCTTTTCCATAGCTCTTAAGGCAGGGCATGCTCAAACCAACCTTTGGATTTGTGTGTGTATTCTTCTAAATACTTTGCTCTTTGTTTATGAAAATAAGTATTTTTCCTTTCACCTTAACCTTGTAAATCTGGCAGCTAGAGATCTGCCTTTTTTGAGTCCTGTCTTCTAGTAAGACTTCCAACTTGGAATTTACAAACACTGCTTACAAGCAGTTGTGGCATAACTTCAGGCTTGAAATCTATAGCTTTATAACTAGTGCTGGTAATTCGCTAAATTTTTACTACCAGTTACTTAAGTAGCTGAGAAAATAAGCCCTTGAGATGACAAGGGCCTTCTGCATGCAATTATAGAGAGCCAGGGATTTTGAGCTAATCAGTGAAACTTGCTTTAGAAAAAGGTTTTTGCTTTTAATAGCTGCACAGATGGAAAAACTGTCTTAAAAATTTCACTGAGCACAACTTAACTTCTGCTTAAGATGACTGCATTGATTCTGTAAAACTTTGTGTTTTATTTGCATCATTTTCTGCATCATGAAGTGTGAGTACACAAATTCAGAGCTTCTGTGATAGCAAAGTTGCAGTAACTATGAGAAGGCAGCTCTCGTAAAGCTTTATTCTTAAAATAGGCTTTTAATAGGTTAAGTAAAGCTTGATGATTTTGTTTTGATCAAATGCAGTGAGGTTTTGTTGTGAAACTAACTTTGGAGTGCAACTTACAGCATGATCGATGTTGTGCTCTTGCAATTCAAACCTCTTCTGTCTAAAAAAACCCCTAACCTCCTTCAAACAACTCAAACCCTAAAAAAAGGAAGCAGCTTCAGATTTTTGAAAGGGAAAATGTTTGCTTAATATAAGCTATGCACTTTTCTGTTTGAAAATTCTATTTTGTTGGATATTGTTGCACAATGCATAGAATTTAAGGTGCTTCACAGGTAATGTATAATTTGAGGAGCATCATCCACTGGCCCAAAGAATCCCGAAGCCTAGTGATAGGGAGCATACATACATCAAGAGCCTTTTGTTTCTATTCCTCCTCCTTTTTTTTTTTTTTTTTCCCTCCAATAAGGGTGGTTTGTTGTCCAAGTAGGTTTTGAAGTAAATTTTTGAAAGGAAATGGATGTCTCCTAAAATACAAGAGGTTGGCTAATCGACAGCTATAAGGCTTTCTTTCCTTGGTGACTATGATGCTACATGTATCTTACTGTAGGAATAAATAGTAATTTCACAGAACAGTTGCTTTTGTGTCCCTTTGAGAAGATGATTTGTGTTGCAAATGACTGAAAATTCTTGCTAATATTGCTAGTCAGGTAGCTCTGTGCATTTGGAAAACAAAGCAAGTACCCTCTAAAATGACTTGTTTTCGTTCCATTTACTTTGAAATGGGAAAAGTAGGCGGCAGCCTGTCTGAATTTGGTGTAAGAAGTGATGTTTCCTGAGAACTTCTTGTAGAATAAAAGATTGGTAAATGCAACCTTGCAATGAAAGATACCAGGCAAATGGAGATTTAAAATGTTTATACTAAATAAACTTTTTCAAATGCCTAAAAGGGGGCTTGAATGGCTAGTAGGGTTCATGGCACTTAAGTGATCATTTTGCAAAAGCTGTAACGAAAGCTTTATTTTCTTCTGGTGGTAGTTGAAATGCTGAAATTAATATTGACTGTTCCCTATAAAGTTCATAAGAGGTAGTTGTGAATTTAAAGGAAATAATGCCTGTGATCAGTGAGGAAGCTGTTGTACGTGTAGCTAGCTACATACACATTTCTGGCATTGTGTTTCCAAATGCAGCTGTAAGAATTATAAAGCGCTAATCATTCTGTAGTTTAAATCTGTCATTCCTCTTGCTTGAGGCAAGCAGTTCACTTTTGTAATTTGCACAAACACATTAAAGACTATGTACTCTGGGAATTAGTGTGGTAAATCATTGAAATATTTTGTAGATGTCTTTGGAAAATAATTTATTAAAATAATTGCATTTCTTGCTTTTAAATATGCTTGAATAAATTGTCTCTAAAAGAAATCATAGGGAAAAAGGTTTGCTTTTGGTACTACTAATGTTCACTTTGACATAATTTTTTGTTGTATGTTTCAATCTGTCATAAATCTCTTCTGAAGCTGTAACATGTTTTTCTGTGTTCTTTTTGACATCACTTAAGTTTTATAAAGCAAACTCTTCTCTAAGTGATGTTGTTTATTGCTGCCTTGTCTTGTATGGTGTTTATGCAAACCTGTTGCCTAGAAGGAGTAGAACTATTCTTTCAGTGATGCATATATTTGTATTCACTATTTGCTCACCTTGGATTCAGATGCGTAAGTGTTGTAGAGCAAAAAGTCATGGATGCTAGTAACGTGCTCTCATGCCTAACGTTGGTTGACTCAGCTATGTACAGAGCTGTTAAGTCTTACGGTACAACTTCATGTCATTGTTGTAATTTGGTATTTCAAATAAAATGTCATGATAGCCAAGGCAAATTTCACAGTATAATCAATGTAATGTCCAGTAGGTTGCTCCATCTGGAGTAATATGCTGGCATTTGAAGCATTCAAGTGAGTAGTAACTGGCATTTAGAACAGAAATAGTAATTGAGGTATATTGCCTGAAGCTAATAGGCCATCACCTGAGGGTGTGGGGAGTCTTTAATACTGCAGTTGTTCAGCTGCCATGTGTTGGCCCTTCCAGTTTGAGCTTAAGATTTTGGTAGTGGTTTCTCTAACACTTTGATAGCTCCAGAGGGAGTCATAACTGAGTGAGTTGGCTACAGAGTAAGATTCATGCTATACAACTGCATCAGGAGGTTCTGTATGTGTTGGAGGTCCGAAACTTAAAAGCCGGTGGCAAATAGGAAAATTCTTGGTTTAGCCTTTTTTGCACATGTGCTGAGACAAAACTTTTTTCTGTTATCCTGAAAGTAGGTCTTACATTCTGCATAAAGTTAAACGTTAAAAGCTCCTCCATATAAAAATGAGTTATCACAGATTCAGTAACACCTGATTTCCACTTCTCATGTTCAGATGGAACAGTCAGTTCTCAATATATTCTTTGTATTTTGCAGGAAGAATCCCATTCACTTTGAGCAGTTCAGTCACCCTAATGATGATGATTATCATGAAACAGAGAGAGTAACTCAGGATGACAGTGATAACCGGCCTGAATGTCCGTATGGAACGGCCTGTTATAGGTGAGAAACACTGTACAAAGTGGCTTTTCTTGTTTTACAGGTTAAGCATGTTCGCCCCTAGAGCTGCAAAATTACAATAGAATAATGGGTAATTCTTGGTACTAAATCTGGGCCATAGCCTTCTGAAATGCACTGTGGACAGACTGCTACCTATAAAGCATCAAAGTCTGTGCAAAATATTTGTTAGTGATTTCAGCGGGCGAACCTGAAAACTTGTCTTTTGGAACCTATTCAGTGGCCTAGAGATCAATGCCTTTTTGCTTGTCAGCATGTAGTAAACTGTTCTTCTTTATATAAAAGAGTAATTTATTGTCAGATGTTGTCCTTTATATGTAAATTTAAATTTTGATTTAGTAGTGTAGATATGTACATCTTAGATATGTGAATCTTAGTTTAAGTTTTAAAATTTGTTGAGATTTTATAAAAAATATTTTAATTGGTATTTGATTTGTGAGAAAGTATAATTTAAGTAACAGCAGTAAAATTCAGTTTATGGCTGACTAGTACAGTTTCTTTTAAGCACTGTTGATTTTTTTCAAAAGATTATTTTATTACATTTTGTTTCTCAATGTCTAGGTTTTACATTTTTATTTAGCAGAGTTTAATGCCTGCTGTGTAATTGAAACAATGCACTAAAGGATATATTTTGAAGCAGTAGCACTTCTGTATGGGCATATTGGAATTAATGCCTGCTAGATTGTGTCTGAGTAGAAACTTTTTCTTCTCTCTCCTGGAAAGTGTGGTGATCCTAAAGAGCGTGTTCTCTATGAAATATAACAAAATGAGGGTAGCTTTTAAGAAAAAGCCATGTTATATTCAGCTAATGCAGAAAAAGTGTTTCTCTTCTAAAAAACATCTATGAGATTAATTTCTCATTTTAGGATCAGAAATCTGGATTTATACTGGTGGTGAAATTGCCAACATGCTTCTCAGGAGTACAATGGATGCTTTACCCAAAAGCCAAACTGTCTCTTCTTTCAGCTAAGACAACCTCTGTGCTGTGTTAGTTGATAATTTCTTAATCTGTGTTTCATTCTTTGGGGTAGAGGAAAGAAGGCATCCATGAAGCAATGGTAATTCTTTTAATGAAGCAACAGATACAATTTGAAGGGTTTTAGTGGTTTTTCTGTTGTCTTTATCTCTTGGCTACTACTTGAAGGGAACGTAGCTGAATGATCTAAATGCTGTGCCTTGAGTTGGGATCACATGGTCTGATGCTGCTGATAGTAGTAAAACACAGAAATAGCGATTAAATATACTGTTTCAGTACAGTATTTTTAATAGGAAACTATTTCCATTTTTTATTCAGGTAACTGTCACTTCTAATGCACACATAATGTACTTCAGAATAGCAGTAGCTATAGAATTGTAAATCAACTTCAAGTGTGTGAATTTGTCACAAATTATTTGACATAAAAATAAGATTTTTCTACTTAAGACTCACTGCATTACTCTGTTCTTCGAAAAATAAGAAAACCTAAATAAGCAACTGATTTTACAAGGCAGTCTTCACAGCAAGGGTACTTTGTAAAATACACAAAAACTTCTGCAGTTGCAGAAATTCGCCTCAAGTTTCAGGCAATGTCACATGGTATGTCATTCTTAAATAGTGGGCTTTAATTGTTGCTTATTTTCAGAAGCAAAAATGAGGACAACTGAACTGGTCTTCTTCCAAAGTCAGAATTTTAAAAATTTTTCTACACAAAAATAAATTGAGTTGCAACAGTTTTGAGTAACAGGGGGGTATGGGTGGATAAATCAGCGTGTTAATCACAGCCAGAATGAGGGAGGGGAACAGGTCTTGCAGATCCAAGAATATGTTGACTTTAAATTTTCTTTCACTGCTTTGATGCTATTTTTTTACAGAAGACATACAAACTTGTAAATTGAATTTGCTGGATTGCAGCAGTGTACTGCAGAAATGAGTAATCTCTCTGAAGAATCAATCTGTAGCCTCTCTCTGTGATCCTTTGAAAAAAGCAGTGCTTTCAAAATTCTTTAATTTTCCCAAACTATTTAATTTTGTAGCCTTACATTGCAGAATATGGATGCTATGCCTGAGTACCTCAGACCTGTGATGCACTGTGCATACATTGTACTTGTGCACCAGAAGTTATGTTTTAGTTTCATTTTTAGTCTGAGTAAATAATTGGATCACTACTTATTACACTGAGCAAATGCATCTTATCATGCAACTTTGGAAACTATCTCATCCCTGGTTTTGACCAACCATCTATTTTTTTTTTTTTAAATGCTGAAGCAAGTGGAACTCTTATTTAACCAGATTTTTTTTTCCACCCTACATTCTATAAGATGAGACACTGCAGTAAGGTACTGGTCACAGAATTTTATTTTAAAAATAAATGAAAATTAACCATGAAATACAAAGGAGTTCAGGGCTTGTTAAGTGTGGAACAAGGTGGCAAATCAAGCTTTTACTGTTTTCTTCTTTGTAGGAAGAATCCACAGCACAAGCTAGAATATAAGCACAGTGCACCTCCAGGTAAGCCAACTTGTTCACTATAGCTCAAAGTGTTGAGGGGAAAAAAACCCACAAACCCCAGGAATAAATACCAAAAATTTGAACTGAATTGCTTTCAGCTGCTGTAAGTGAGTAACACTGCATTTGCAGCTTACTCTGTACTGCCCTGTGCCCTTGCTGCTCTTCAGCTCGAGGTCTCGTCCTTGTCTGTGATAAGGAAGGTTACTTGGCCGCTGTAAACAGTCACTCACTTTTTCAAATGTTTTTCAACTGAATTGAGATGGGCTAGGTCAGACATTGATAGAGTTTGTCTGTTTTGTATCTTACGTATTGATGAAAATGCTGCAAGTGGCTATTTTCGTGAGTTTAATAGGTTAATTTTTGAAAATGGAACATGGTGTAGCGTAGTAGTACCAGATCTCTATTCCCCCATTCAGAGCTGGAGTATTACAATGAAAACAGGGAATATATTTAGGTGTTAACTGAAGTATTCATCAACATTTCAAATGGATACTGCAGTAAATTATTTCTATAGCTTTTTTTTCCTGTCCCCACAGCAAAATGTGTACACAGAAACGTTTTATGTTTTAACTGTGTAGATTTATATCTTAAGACTTCATACTTACTTTTTTCTTATTTTTATTTTGATAGGAAATCCTCATGTAACATACAGTTTTAAAGTCTTGTGATGCTCTAAAACAAACATCACAAGCACATCTGTCATCTTTTTTATTTTATTTCAAATTTTGTTTGACCAGTGATTTTCTTACTGAGAGAATAATTTTGTCTGTTCTCTTGAAGCTTGGAGGAATATAATTAAAACTGAATCTGAGTTTCTAGTCTAAAAATTGCTAGTCTTTTATACTCCACTAACTACACTGTTGAAAAACACAGGGGGGTGCACTCTTTACATTTTGTTCTTAAAGAATTCAAAGAGGTATTTTGCATTTTTTCGTGCTTTTTCTTGATTATTGGACTTGGAGGTTTTTTCCACTTGGAATCCCAGTGCAATAAACAATACTTCAGTTGTGGAAATGTAATGACAATATAGTGTATCTTTAAAGAATCAGGATTAGACATTATTAAGGAGAAATTACATTTATGGAATCGATGTAAATTATTTAAATACTTTGAAATGTTCCAATTTTCTGCTTTAAGAAAACCCCAACAAACAGTATTGATGACATTGGTCTACACACTGTAAGAACAGTTCATCTGGGTAATCTCCCAGGAATTATTCAATACAAAAAAAAGGGATTTTGAGGGGCAGGAGAGTAGTTCTTGCAATTGTAAATACATACATAATCATTGCAGCATTTATTTTAATAGGTCAGTCTTTTATTGTAGCAACAATTATGGTAGGTTGTACTCTGTCCTGACTAATAACTTTTCTTTCTTTAGTAACTGAAAGAAGAACCCGACAACAAACTTCAAAGAATGGTGAGCATATTCTTACGTTATGAATGGGCATGTCAGCACAGGATGCAACTGATCTGCTTTGCTTTTTGGGCATTTGGTAGTGCTGGAGATGTTTGATAATACTTACTGAGGAGAAAGTAGTTGTTATTTTAGTAAAACCCCGTTTGCTTTTCTACAAATAATAGTGCTGAAATAGAATTTGTGCCACACTTCCTGGATGAGCATACCTGTCCTTGTCTGGAAGTGGACAAGAAAACAAACAAATGTTTTAGGGAGAGATGGCTAAATCAATTCTTCCTTTCTTGCACAGGAGTCATAACAGGATGAAAGGAATCCAGTGTTTCATCCACAGCTAGTTAAGGTTGCCCTGTAAAGATAATTGCTTTTGAAACATTGAGATACTCCTTCTGCATTACACTGACCTTTAAATAACTTTCAAGTGATGTCTGTGCATGAGCTGATGAGCTTTTCTTATACTTGCTATGAGATATCTATGTTTCAGGTAAGATACTGGTTTGTTAGGACTAAAGTGTAGAAGAAGGTTAATGCCTTCGAGTTAGGGTCAGTTTTCACAGTAGACTGCATATGTATCCTTCTTTCTTTAGTTTCTGGTTGTCAGTGAGGATTACAGGCAAGCTGTAGTCTCTCTTGATGATGTAAATTGTAATACTGTGTGTGAATATCTCCTCCAGTTACCAGTGGCACACCTAGTTTGCTTTGCTGCTGCCAGCAGTGTTAACTTAGCGGGTGCATAGACTCCAGTTTTAAATATCATTTAAGTCTCAGCTTCCAAATGTGAATCTTCCTGTTCCTTCTAAAATAATTTAAAAGCAAGCTTTAAAGAGCAGTCTGAAATCCGATGATACGCCACTTTCACTGACCTGAACAAGGCATGAGGATGTGGAACTGCTGTGTCTCAGGTAGAAGTGGGAACTGGCTGAGATCACCAAGTTGTGGCTGGGCATTTCCTAAAGAAATCCTCAAAATAGAGAGATCTGCCTTATAAAGAAAACAAGTAAGAGTGCATGTAGCTGTAGTTAATTTTCTAGGCGAAGCGTTTTGACCTCCATTTCTGTTGTGGGTAGATGCAAGAGATTGCTTTTATACTTTCTGCTGAGAAATTTCTTTCCCATTTCCTTATCACGTACGTGTGCACTTTTGCTATCACTGAATGCCTGATATGGTTGTATCTGTGTGCTAGCATATTCTGAGGTATGTTTGTTACCTGTATGCTTTGTTTCATCCCATGATGCAAGTACTAGCCCCATCTTGGTCCCTGCTCCCTTGTTGAAATGTGTATTACAGTGTGGTGAGGATTGTGAGCAGCACAGTAAGAGCAGTGAGCAGTTAAGATTTTATAATGAAGAAGTCTGGACTGTGTGCATATCTGCAGTCTAAATCTAATCTTGAAGGTTTTAAATTGTAGCTGTGCCTTTCATACGAACACCTTCCTTACCTGGATGGTGGATCCCATGTGTGCAGCTCGTGGCAGGTGGTCAGCCAAGCGCAACTGTGGATGTAAAAGCAATTCTCTTGCGAGTGTGTAAAACTCCCAACACCAAAGTGAAAGTCAATCTGTCAAATCAACTCCTCTTACTAAGAACAAACCAGGGAAGAATTGATATTCCATGCACAGGGGAAAGCAGGGAAGTAATTAATTAAATAATATTTGATGGGGTGTGTTTTGTGTGTTTGTTTTTTTTTTTTTTTTTTCCCCAGTGTCTTGTTAACTGGCTTGCTTAGCTCTCTCGAGGGCAAAGCTTGTAGAAGGTTGGGCTCAGCAATTTCATATCTGAGGCAGTGATACCGAGCCATGCAAGGTCACACAGCCACTCAGGGCTCTGTTAACCTTTGTTTCGTGCTGTTTGGCACAACTCACCGTTACATACAGCAGGGTTAATTTCCGTACAAGTGTATTTAAACTCCACCAGCCAAGAAAAAAAAGGATACCATCTACATGACATTTGACATGTTTAGTTTTTGACACTTGTAGTCTAATTCCTACCAGAGGGATTGCAGATTGCCTGTAGAGAATGTGGTTCATGTTCTGAGAAATAATCTAAGGCTAATTACTAGGGGAATAGTTGTAGGGAAGGAAGAAAAAGAAAAAGGAAAAAAGTCAGTTATGCTGTCATTAAATTGTCACTACTGAATGACCTCACTACATTGTTGCTACTTAGATGAATGACCTGCTGGGACTATTCATTATGAAGGATTCTCCTACACACTTCCTTGTAGGTTTTCTAGCAAGCTGCTGAGCTCACTTCCAAATACAACTCTTTGAAAAGGTGGTCAGCAAGCTCTTTCTCACCCCATGAAGGAGATAATTTCAGTGGAAGTTTCAAGGTCATCTTTATAAATATGGTACTAGGGAAAAGGCAGAATTGTGCTTAATGAGCAGCTTTAAAGGCCATGGGGCTGAATTAAACTATGGCAGAGAGGTGGAGTGGGAAGACATGGAAAAAAGTGCATCATTTACTGCTGAAATCTAAAAGCATTGATGTACAGGGAGCAAAACCATAGTATATTCCTCATGGATTTGTAAGAAGAATATGGAATTAATCAGTATTTTGCCAGAATTCCAACTTCTGTTGTAAAATATGACCCACAGTGCTGTGCAAGTGAAGAGCTTTTCTTTGCTAAGTGGATCTTGAGGTTATTATTCTCACAAGCTTAGTCTGAGAAGTGAGATTTTGTTCTTACTGCATTTAGCATCTTTGTTTTGACCTCTTCCCTCCAAGACATAATTCATTCTGCAGGACCATAATCTGTGATTCCTATAAGAAATTCTGCTGGTATGGGTTAACATGGACGTGATTTAATTTCCTCTGAAATCTGGTAAGCAATAAACTAGCAAGTTTAATAGCAGATTACAGCTCAAATTGACAGTTGGCATTTTCAGGATTTTCTGCTAGGTGGTGCACAGTCAGTCCTTCAAAGAATATCAATTGGCAGCCATAGGATGTTTTCAGTTATATTATTGTCTGTCTCACATGTGGCTGACATTATTCTAGGAGGTCATTCGGTGCCTCTGTAGCACAATTCACTCATAAGGTGGTGTATCTTTGAGAAACTTAACTAATGCTGTAAGTGCTTTTGAAAACCTTGGCTGAGAGTTGCTATAGAATACAAAATGTTAATCAGACCATAAGATAATTCTGGAATAGTAACGTTCCCACGAGTAGAAAAATGTAACTGGTGGAGGATTGATCTGACTACATGAGGTACTGGTGTTCTTGTTTCCTCACCTCATGCATGGCTTGAGTGCCTGGAGCTCTGAGCAGGGTTTTCAAGAGGTTGCTAAGAAATGCTTATGGTTAGTATAAATGTTGGTGATTTGGACTGATTATGTACAGCTCAGAAAAAAAAACATGTTTATAGTTTCATATGAAAGATGATAAGAACTGCTCAACAGATAAATTCTCTGTATGAGGTCATTGTCAGGTTACCTCTAGAGGAGATAAGAATGCAAAAATTGGAGGCTGGGAAGAAGAGGAATGAATATGTGTTTATGCAGAAGTATGACTTAAGGGCACAAAACCATGATTGGAATATTAGCAGACTCTGGCTACTTAGGAATTGTGGACATGTAAGAAAAAGGGAGATAGCATAGGCTTGTGGAGCAAGGATTACACACATTTGCAAAATCAGGAAGCAGGGGAAATAAACTTGTTAAAGGTTCACAGCTACTGATCAATAAAAGGAGAAAGCAAAGCTGCCATGGCAGGAGCTTTGTATAGACACTACCAGTCAGGCTTCTTCAGATAGCAGTTACCCTGCTTCTGGGAATTGGTTTAAATGTGCCAACTTATTTGAGCAATTAAAAGAATACTGCGAGACAAGCTGTCTAAAATGTTTAGGAACATGCTGTGAACAGCATCCATTTCTTGTAAATAGAGGTTTCTGAGTCTTTGATTCCTGGCAAGACAGAGTATTGTGAAATACTATGAAGGCAGACAACAATTTGATCACAAAATGTAAGTTGTGAAGAAAATGGATGGACAGCAGGTTAGCAAGCAGTGTGACAGAATAGACTGAACTGGAAAACAGGTAGACTGCACCCAGCTCAGGGAAGCGTTCAGTAGTTGTTGTTTCCTAAATCCGTGTTCAGAAAGGAAACACAGACTATCCAGCAGGGATCCCAACTGAGAACGTAGGAGGCAAGTGATCTAGCAGATTCCTTCTTTCATCTGAAGCTCAGGAAAGAAGTGAATGGAAATGAAAAGCCATGTCAGATTGCAGAGGGTATGAGTATAAAATAGCCCTGAGGAAGTATGTATGGATGAAGGCAGAAAATCCAGGGTCAAAATAACCACCTGGCAATAGCAAACAGCAAGACAGGTATATTGTTTAGGTTCAGAAGTAGCAGGAAGATGACTAGGAAAATTGTGTGTGCCACTCCTTAAGGAGAGGAGAGTTATCAGAAGATGTTACCTGATACTGTTCTCTTCTAATATCAGAAGTTGTTATCAGAGGAGGCCTGATAATGTTTTCTAAGTGCTGGAAGGACTTTAGTTGGTTCTTTCTCCTCTTGAGGACAGGGACTAACCAGGTGGTCTCTGGAAAGTCTCTTTCTTTCTGTATTTATGGTTCATGAATATATGATCTTCTTGTCCCTACAGGAAAAATGGCTGTGGAGAAAGATGGTGCCAATGATGATGAACCAAATGAATATGACCTTAACGGTGGCTTTATAGATGATGAGGAAGATGAGTGCGAACCTACTGATGAAGACTCTGACTGGGAACCCAGTTCAGAAGACAAGGATAATGAAGATGTTGAAATGCTTTTGCAAGAAGCACGTAAATTTGTGAAGACCAAAAAGTAGCTGCAGGGAACAATATTGCAAATGATCTATCTGGGTGTGTTAGAACATGGATGCGCCAGGAGAGGATTTGCTTTGAAAACTGTTGTGTTGGGGTTTTTTTCCCCCCCAGTGATGTAGACACTACAGGAAGATTTTAATGGGACAAGGGGATTCAGCAATGCCTTTCTTTTCTATAAGTATTATTTTGGGAGGGGTTTTTGTTTTATTAAGTGGTGGAGCCAGAGCATTGAGCTCTGGAAGTTGTTGTTTTTAGGGTTTTTTTATATCTCATCTGTTTCTTTTGCAACACCATTGGTGTGTCATAGTTTGAAATGCAATTTTAAAGGTTGTTAATGCTTTGTCTTCCTGTGCTTGAAAGAAATGTTGGCATTGGGAAAGCCTTTTGTTTTGCTGAAACACGATATGTACTGTGTTGAACAGAGGAGTTGCACTGTGCGCCTACAGTACCGCAGACTAATTCTTGGCCATCACTGGGGAAACCATCTAAACCCTTTTTTAATGTTCTTTAGAGTTAGTGCAGTCTGCTACTAGCTTTCCTTTTAGGTGTCATTTCTTTGATTCTGTTGATGTACAGTAGTTAAAGACAGGTAGTCTAAATCACTTGAGAACAGCATCTCAGTGTATCGAACTGCTTGGTTGTCTCAACAACAATTATGCTGTATCTGCTGTAATTACAGTAGTACCTCTTTCCTTGCCTGAACATCACTGGAACTGTGTTCAGTTCACAAGAAGCTGAAGTCTTGATGACTGTCTTTTTGCACAATTAAACTTGTACCATACTGTGGGAAAAACGTGGTTTTGTGTCTGTAATTTCTAAAGACTTGGTGGCAGAGTTTCCTTCAGTGTGTTCACAACTTCCCTGAGCTTTCAAGAAAGTAAGTTAAAAAGTTTCGATGTGTTTTAGGACAGATGCTTGGACCCGTGTGAATTGGGCACTTTTTGGGACACAATCCTGAAAGTCAGCAAGGAAAGCATGCTTGTGTGGCTCTGGCTCCCCTGGGAATATCTGCCAAGTCAAGGTGGAAAATAGACATCCAAATACTTTCAGGCTTTTCAGCAGGGTGGCAAAATGTTCTCTGCTTCAAATAAAATGGGCATTGCTGCAAACTGGCCTTGGACTGCTCTTGGATGCAGGGTTGTCTTTTGCCAGTTCTGTGTCAGAGGCTTCTCTCAAAAACTGTAGATACTGAAAATATAAAGATTCACAATAGGCAACTGTTCCAAGTTTGGAAAACATCTGCTTCTGTTAGCCAGTGGTTTACTGTTTGCTAAACTTATTTCCTACAGAAAGAATCTAGTTGGTGTTTTTCACAGCGCTTGAGGATTTCTGATACTGTAACCTTACTCAGACTGAAGCATTCTGTATTGTAGCGTTATCTTGTGAATGCCTAAGCTGCTCTCAGGAGCTACTAGCCTTTGCTTTGAAAGTAGAAATGGCTTTTATAAGCCATCTAATCGCAAAAGTAAATTTAGAAGTAATTCTTGGTTTTGCGTGACAGGCTAAGTTTTATTACTGATATATCAGGACTGAAAAAATTATGTATGACCAAAGCAGCACTCTGGGAAAGTCAGAGCTGTAATTGAGCTGCTCTGTGCTGGTAGATTGAAGTAACTCTGTTTTGAGTGTATTTCCTTGTATTCTTAACAGCAGGATATATTTTTATTCCTCTGGAGGGATGAGCTTGTAACTCCATAATGTTGGAATATTGATTGAAACGTCTCTGAGGTACAGATGAGACTACCCAGACACTTGGCAGACCTTCAAATGTCAAGTTGCCCAATATTTTTTCACTGAATTGGGGATGCACTACAAGTTAGTGGGCTGAGTCTGGAGATAGTCCTATGATCACACACACTCTGGCTGTAGTTTATGCTGTAAATATATTAGTGAAATAATAAAAGGCACATTCTGACCATCTATGCCAGTTGCCTCTGAAAGACAGAGTTTAACGTTTCACCATGTGGTGTCTGCAACACATTAATCCATAATACATCCTCACTAGCTCTGAAAAAAACAGACTGGTGGAATCTTCACCTCCTCCCGAAAAAATATTTTGAAATGCTGCACTTCAAATGACGTGAATAAGTGCTTTGCTTCAGCTGTCACCTTAGAGGGTACCCATCTGTTATGTAAGATGGCCAAGATGTGGGAGCTCTCTGTTCCTTGCATTAGGAGGTGCAAAGGGTAATTCCTCCTTCTCACTCAGGGTACCACATATTTCTCAAACCATGTCTGCATTCTGTTTCCATAGCACCTCAAATTAATTTCCTTTGCATCACTTAAAGCCTGCTCCTCCTCGCCTGCAACTTGGGGCAGGGGGAGAAGTTAATTCCCGTTTTGTCTGCAGCATCCTTTTCCATGGTGAAAGGCCCTCACCCAGCTCTCTCCTGCCTTCTCTTCCTGATGTTAAACAAGTCCATTCACCTTATGAATGATCGTCTGAGACTGTGTCACCTGACACCCCCATCCTCCTTAGTGGTAGTCCCTGGGTGCTGCCTAATTGGTGTGTATCCTTCCTGAAGGATGATCCCCACAAACGGGCACCATTTCAGCTGAGAATTACCAGGAGATCCCAGCCCAGCCGTGCTCCTGGGGGCAGTTTTCCATCAGTGATGTGATGGAGACAGACCTGTCAGCCTGTTTATGGGAGCATCAGGGGAGGGTGTGGGGTCTTTCTGGGGGTCACATCCAAGTACCCACCCTTGACAGGGTGTTACACTGTCAGAGAAGGAAACAGGTTTGTTGTTCCTTTCACACAGGACCCTCTGTTCTCATTTTTTGTTGAGGTTGCCTGAACACACAGGAACTTTGGAATAATGACTGCCTTTGAGTGGGAATTGAAATGTAACTCTTTAGTTAAAATGATGTGATTTAAGTTTTAAATTAATGAATTTTCAATTTAGTTTAATTTTTCGTTGCTTCTCTTGACTCTTAATTCTTTGCTAACATGCTGTGACAAACCAAAGTTGTGTCTGCACGGGGCAAGAAGAGATTTCTGTGTGCTCAACTAAGGAATTTTCACAAGTTTAACCCAAATTTGTCCCTTTATGTTTTTGCTCAAGGGAGTCAACATGACTGTTGTTGATACTGATGTGGAAGACCATTACAGGGGTTGCTGAATGCCCTCCCTCTGCAGCAGGGTGAAAGTGCCACTGTCCTCTCTGGCTCCTGGTAAACAGGGAGGAGGATGTCGTGGACCTGGTGCCCTCTACAACACCCCTCCTGTATTTTTTGACCAGCTCGTATGTCGTCTTGTGAACAGGCTCCTCTCGGGGTAGAGCTGAGGGGGAACCAAACCTGGCATGGGCTGGTCCTTGCCCCTCCTGCCCCAAGCTGTGCGTGGCCGCAGACCTCCCTGCAGCCCTGAGCCCTCCTGCTTGCCCCGTGTCGGGGCTGTGTGGGCAGCGGCAGCGGCCCGGTGCTGCTGAAGGGGGCAGACAGGGACTGACCGGGGACTGCGAGGGGATCCAGGGTGCTCCCCGTTGTCACACGCTGTAAGAGTCAGTCAGAAGATCAGCATTGTCTCAACATTGTCATCAGGGACATGGACAGTGAGGTACCTGACAACGGCCTGCTTGGCCTTGTCGATCCCTGGAGTGGAACGTGGTGCCAAGGCTCCTGAATGCAGAACTGTGTGGCACAGCGAGAGCTGTACTGTTCTCCTGAGCACTGACCTGTGTGGTGCAGGCAGTGCTGGGCTGTTCTGCAGTGCCTGAGCCGTGCAGTACAAAGAGTGCTGTGCTATTCCGTGCCTGGGCCTAGCCAGAGCTGTTAGAGATAATCGCATAGCCACTGTCAAAAAAGATGGATTGCGACTGTTGCCATAACATGGATGAAGAAATCATGAACCTTAGACGAAATTTGCTTCATTATAATACCAAAACACACCTCCTGGTGGAAGGCTACCCGCCTCCAAGACTGACCACGCCTTGGATGCCCCTCCCTGCACATGTGCGATGGCCTCGCTCGAGAAGGGCGGAGACCCCCGAGGCGGAGGTGGAGCAAGGTGTGTTACTGAGCATAAAAGGATGACTTCTGGACAACGAAAATTGGAAGCTTCCCCACCAAGGACCACGATGATCGACGACGCAGCATCAGCTGGACCCGGGACCATTAGGACGTCATGAGATCAGCAGTGGTAGCTATAAACTCTCTCTCCCCTCTCTCTCTAAAACTTTACTTCTCTCTTTCACCCGTCTCTATCGCGTGCCGCTTCACGGGCAACACAATAAAGTTTCACTGTTTTATTACTGCTATCCCCTTTGGTGTTGGTCACCTTAATTTTGCACTTTTGAGATCATAACAAACGAACCATCACAAGTCCACCGAGTGGACCGTGACACACGCCCAGCGGTGGCCAGCCCGTAGAGGGAGAGGCCGGGGCAGGCACCAGGGGCACCGCTGCTGGCCCTGCCCTGGGGCAGGGAGGCTGGGGCCTCTCCGTGGGCAGCTGGGGCTGCTGTGACGGGGCTCCCCGGGGGAAGCTCCGCTCGCAGTGGCGAGTCACAGCCCATCCCATCCTGCCAGAGGAGAGCTGGCCTGTGCCGCAGGGCTGGGGCTGGCCTACGGGTGGGACTGAGCCTGGCCAGGCCATGGCAGTCAAGTGCTGCCTGACTGCTATATGAAATGTTAAAGAATTTGGCACGTAACTAGTAAGATGGTTAGTAGTAGTAGGCCTAAGAGTTGTCTGTTGAAGCTAAGGAGTTTCTAAGCTGTAGGAACAAAGAAAGAAACTAACATAAACATAGATGAAGGCCCCAAGGACAGAAGATGTGGAACAATGGCAACAGAAGATAACGGACATCACACTTCAGATAAGGTGAGCGACGAAGGATTTAGTCAGAGGGGTCCGGCTTTTAGGGGCTGGCTATGTCAAAATTGAGGAAAAGGTGATGAGGAAGACTACTGGCCTTCCTCCTGAAGACCCCCGAAGACCGCCACCTGGAGGCAATGCGCAGGTACAAGAGTGACACGATTGTTTTAAAACTGCTGATAAAGTTTTTTGACTAACCACACCTTAATAGTAAATATGTATGTTTGTGTTGTGCAATGCTATGAATATGTATAAGGTACCTGCATTTAAGTGGTAAATCTAAGGGGCTTGGTGTGCACGCTTGTGGAGGAGCGATGCTCCGTGCACCCAGTGCTTCAATAAAGAATGCCTGCTTTCTAAAGCTCTGATTCTGAGTCTTAGGAAGTTTTTCTTCAACCAGCTTTTCGGTATCACGACCAGCCTTTGCCCGCGAGGAAGGATCTGCATCGGACACCACTTTATATCCCAGCGGCTCTTTCCTGCCAGAGCTGCGTGCTCTGCCCGCTTCCCTCCCGGCCACGCCTCTTCCATACTGGCCCGGCCTCAGTCCCTGCTGGCGCCTCTGTCTCCGCCCAGGCCACGCCCCCTTGCCTACAGCCCGCGTCCCTCCGCCGAGGCCCCGCCCCTGCCAGCTGACAATGCACCTGTCCCCGCAGGCCCCGCCCCCTCCCCTCGCGGCCCCGCCCCCTCCCCTCGCGGCCCCGCCCCGCGAGGCGGCGGTTGCTCGCGCCGCTGGCAGTTGGGCGGTAACGGCTCGAGCGAGCGGCCGCTGGAGGCGGCGGCGGCGCCGGGCGCTGCGCCTGGAGCTGCGGCGGCTGGAGCGGCGCTGCCGCCGTGAGGGGAAAGCGGGGAAGGGCGAGGAGGAGGGCGGCGGCGGCGGCGGCGCTTTGGAGGAGGACGGCGGCTGGGGGCGCGGCCCCGTGTGCAAGGCTCCGGTGAGGGGACAAAGCCCCTTTCCCCAGGCAGCCGTCGGCGGGCAGCCCGCCTGGCGGTCCGGAGCCCGTGGCCGGCCCTGCTGTGAGGTCCCTCCGGGTCAGAGGCTGAGCCGTGCGGTCGGGGGCTGGGCAGCTCGGGTGTCGGCCCTCACCCCCAGCAGAGATGGGGACAGCCCCTGCCCCCGGCACTGCCAGAGCTGCTGGTGGCTTTTTGACACAGGGGCCGGTCCGTAGATTCCTACACAGAAGCCCGTTGCAGCCTGTCTGTCAGGCAGAGTTACTGGTGCGGGATAAATGCAGGCTGGCTCCTGCCCTGAGCTGCACCTGTGGGGAGTGGGGGGGGCAGAGGCCAGCCAGGGGCTCTGTGCTGGCCGTGGGGAGAAGGGTCCTGGCTTGGGCACTGGCCACGGGCATCACCCCCGAAGCAAGCAGGAGGGTTAATCCGGCGCTGGCCAGCTTCCTGGGGCTTGGCTGGAAAGGGGGTGCGGAGCCCTCTCTGCAGAGCAGCCTCACCAGTGTGCCTTTGCTCGTGGGGCGGGTGCCCGTTGCTCTTCCATCCCTGCTGCTGGCAGGGGGAGAGGGGACTCGCTTTCAGAGAGGCCCCCCTGGCCTCCTGAGTGTGAAAGTCTTGTGGGGTGTGGGCTCAAGTGCCCTGGCTTGCTCGTTGCTTTCTTGGGATTCCAGAAGCTGGCGTAGCGGTAGCTGGTGTTCACACTGAGCTACGCTTGGCCCTTCAAAGCTGGCTGTTTGATGCCTTGGCCTGAAGCCACGAGTAGCCTGTTCTCCCTGGTCCTGTGTGCGTATCCTCCGAGTAGCGGCACCTGACCCCTGGTGCCTGTCTGACAGGTCTGTTTGCACCCGGACGTGCAAAATGGAGGAATTTAGCAGCACCTCAGGTTATTGTAGAATCCCCGTTGCTTTGAAAATGGTTGGACTGTGTGATATTCAACGCTTTTTCCAACCTAGGTGATTCTGTGATTCCAAAAAGCATCACTTTTGGCTGAGATGTAGGAAACCTCAGATTCTTGGTTAAGATTCCCCATGGAACAGATTCACCTGCTGCTCTTGGTAGTGGTAAACAAGCAGTAATCCGAGGGACATTCTGCAAATGGGCAAATCCCGTTTGGCCTGTGGAGCTGCCCATTTAGCAGGCGGCACCGCCCTGTTGTCCTATGGCACCGCCCCCTTTGGTCTCCGGCACCGCCCCCATTGGTCCTCGCCCATGCCCGTTTGCCCCGTGCTGAGGTCGGTGGCGTTGCCCCTTTGTCCCGCCCCCTTGGTCCCCGGGGCTGCCTCTTTGGCCCCCGCGCAGCTCTGTCTCCGCTCAGGCCACGCCCCCTTGCCTACAGCCCCCGCCCCTCCGCCGAGGCCCCGCCCCTGCCAGCTGAGAATGCACCTGTCCCCGCAGGCCCCGCCCCCTCCCCTCGCGGCCCCGCCCCGCGAGGCGGCGGTTGCTCGCGCCGCTGGCAGTTGGGCGGTAACGGCTCGAGCGAGCGGCCGCTGGAGGCGGCGCCGGGCGCTGCGCCTGTAGCTGCGGCGGCTGGAGCGGCGCTGCCGCCGTGAGGGGAAAGCGGGGAAGGGCGAGGAGGAGGGCGGCGGCGGCGCTTTGGAGGAGGACGGCGGCTGGGGACGCGGCCCCGTGTGCAAGGCTCCGGTGAGGGGACAAAGCCCCTTTCCCCAGGCAGCCGTCGGCGGGCAGCCCGCCTGGCGGTCCGGAGCCCGTGGCCGGCCCTGCTGTGAGGTCCCTCCGGGTCAGAGGCTGAGCCGTGCGGTCGGGGGCTGGGCAGCTCGGGTGTCGGCCCTCACCCCCAGCAGAGATGGGGACAGCCCCTGCCCCCGGCACTGCCAGAGCTGCTGGTGGCTTTTTGACACAGGGGCCGGTCCGTAGATTCCTACACAGAAGCCCGTTGCAGCCTGTCTGTCAGGCAGAGTTACTGGTGCAGGATAAGCGCAGGCTGGCTCCTGCCCTGAGCTGCACCTGTGGGGTGGGGGGGGTGGGGTGGGGGGGCAGAGGCCAGCCAGGGGCTCTGTGCTCGGGGAGCTCCAGCCTCTCTGTGCTGGCCGTGGGGAGAAGGGTCCTGGCTTGGGCACTGGCCACGGGCATCACCCCCCGAAGCAAGCAGGAGGGTTAATCCAGCGCTGGCCAACTTCCTGGGGCTTGGCTGGAAAGGTGGTGCGGAGCCCTCTCTGCAGAGCAGCCTCACCAGTGTGCCTTTGCTCGTGGGGCGGGTGCCCGTTGCTCTTCCATCCCTGCTGCTGGCAGGGGGAGAGGGGACTCGCTTTCAGAGAGGCCCCCCTGGCCTCCTGAGTGTGAAAGTCTTGTGGGGTGTGGGCTCAAGTGCCCTGGCTTGGTCGTTGCTTTCTTAGGATTCCAGAAGCTGGCGTAGCGGTAGGTGGTGTTCACACTGAGCTACGCTTGGCCCTTCAAAGCTGGCTGTTTGATGCCTTGGCCTGAAGCCACGAGTAGCCTGTTCTCCCTGGTCCTGTGTGCGTATCCTCCGAGTAGCGGCACCTGACCCCTGGTGCCTGTCTGACAGGTCTGTTTGCACCCGGACGTGCAAAATGGAGGAATTTAGCAGCACCTCAGGTTATTGTAGAATCCCCGTTGCTTTGAAAATGGTTGGACTGTGTGATATTCAACGCTTTTTCCAACCTAGGTGATTCTGTGATTCCAAAAAGCATCACTTTTGGCTGAGATGTAGGAAACCTCAGATTCTTGGTTAAGATTCCCCATGGAACAGATTCACCTGCTGCTCTTGGTAGTGGTAAACAAGCAGTAATCCGAGGGACATTCTGCAAATGGGCAAATCCCGTTTGGCCTGTGGAGCTGCCCATTTAGCAGGCGGCACCGCCCTGTTGTCCTATGGCGCCGCCCCCTTTGGCCTCTGGCACCGCCCCCATTGGCCCTCGCCCATGCCCGTTTGCCTCGTGCTGAGGTCGGTGGCGTTGCCCCTTTGTCCCGCCCCCTTGGTCCCCGGGGCTGCCTCTCTGGCCCCCGGGCGTCTCTGTCTCCGCCCAGGCCACGCCTCCTTGCCTACAGCCCGCGTCCCTCCGCCGAGGCCCCGCCCCTGCCAGCTGAGAATGCACCTGTCCCCGCAGGCCCCGCCCCGCGAGGCGGCGGTTGCTCGCGCCGCTGGCAGTTGGGCGGTAACGGCTCGAGCGAGCGGCCGCTGGAGGCGGCGGCGGCGCCGGGAGCTGCGGCGGCTGGAGCGGCGCTGCCGCCGTGAGGGGAAAGCGGGGAAGGGCGAGGAGGAGGGCGGCGGCGGCGCTTTGGAGGAGGACGGCGGCTGGGGACGCGGCCCCGTGTGCAAGGCTCCGGTGAGGGGACAAAGCCCCTTTCCCCAGGCAGCCGTCGGCGGGCAGCCCGCCTGGCGGTCCGGAGCCCGTGGCCGGCCCTGCTGTGAGGTCCCTCCGGGTCAGAGGCTGAGCCGTGCGGTCGGGGGCTGGGCAGCTCGGGTGTCGGCCCTCACCCCCAGCAGAGATGGGGACAGCCCCTGCCCCGGCACTGCCAGAGCTGCTGGTGGCTTTTTGACACAGGGGCCGGTCCGTAGATTCCTACACAGAAGCCCGTTGCAGCCTGTCTGTCAGGCAGAGTTACTGGTGCGGGATAAACGCAGGCTGGCTCAAGCCCTGAGCTGCACCTGTGGGGAGTGGGGGGGGCAGAGGCCAGCCAGGGGCTCTGTGCTTGGGGAGCTCCAGCCTCTCTGTGCTGGCCGTGGGGAGAAGGGTCCTGGCTTGGGCACTGGCCACGGGCATCACCCCCGAAGCAAGCAGGAGGGTTAATCCGGCGCTGGCCAGCTTCCTGGGGCTTGGCTGGAAAGGTGGTGCGGAGCCCTCTCTGCAGAGCAGCCTCACCAGTGTGCCTTTGCTCGTGGGGCGGGTGCCCGTTGCTCTTCCATCCCTGCTGCTGGCAGGGGGAGAGGGGACTCGCTTTCAGAGAGGCCCCCCTGGCCTCCTGAGTGTGAAAGTCTTGTGGGGTGTGGGCTCAAGTGCCCTGGCTTGCTCGTTGCTTTCTTGGGATTTCAGAAGCTGGCGTAGCGGTAGCTGGTGTTCACACCGAGCTACGCTTGGCCCTTCAAAGCTGGCTGTTTGATGCCTTGGCCTGAAGCCACGAGTAGCCTGTTCTCCCTGGTCCTGTGTGCGTATCCTCCGAGTAGCGGCACCTGACCCCTGGTGCCTGTCTGACAGGTCTGTGCACCCGGACGTGCAAAATGGAGAAATTTAGCAGCACCTCAGGTTATTGTAGAATCCCCATTGCTTTGAAAATGGTTGGACTGTGTGATGTTCAAGGTTTTTTCCAACCTAGGTGATTCTGTGAAAAGCATCACTTCCTGGCTCAGCAGTAGGAATTGGTAAGAGAAGAATCCCTTGCACTCAGTGCATTTCATCATCATTGGTCCCTATTCCGAGATCAGCCTGTTGCCTGCAGAGAAAGGGATGATGTTACTGGTCCTTGGTGTCCATCTGGGTGCCTGGGAGATGGGTGGGGGACTTGAGGAAAGCACAGCAGGAGGTGGTTGTGTTAGAAGCTCCCTGCAGGCCTGTGCA